>NC_137470.1:108695907-108893407 GCF_964235325.1 Thermobia domestica
ATGATACCCATCGCACTCCTGTCGGCAACAGGTCCCTATTGCCCAAAATCCCGAATTTTTAATAATTTACAGGGTAAAAATAGGATTTTCGGTAAAATGGCATTTCAATTATTGATCTACTTGTAAATACGAATCGAATGATAATCATCTCGATCCTGTCTGCAACTGTACCTTTTGCCCAAAATCCCGAATTTTTTACAATTTCGCGGTTTGAGATTGGATTTTCGTGAAAATGGCACTGCAATTATTGATCTACTTGTTAATACGAATTCAATGATACCCATCTCGCTCCTGTCTGCAACTGGTCTTTTTTGCCTAAAATCCCGAATTTTTTATAATTTCCCGGGTTGAAATTTTATTTTCGTGAAAATGGCACTGCAATTATTGATCTACTTGTTAATACGAATCGAATGAAACCCATCTCGCTCTTGTCTGCAACTGGTCTCTTTTGCCAAAAATCCAGAATTTTTTATAATTTCCCGGGTTGGAATTGGATTTTCGTGAAAATGGCACTGCAATTATTGATCTACTTGTTAATACGAATTGAATGATACCCATCTCGCTCCTGTCTGCAACTGGTCTTTTTTACCCAAAATCCCGAATTTTTTATAATTTCCCGGGTTGAAATTGCATTTTCGTGAAAATGGTACTGCAATTATTGATCTACTTGTTAATGCGAATCAAAGGATACCCATCTCGCTCTTGTCCGCAACTAGTCCCTTTTGCCCAAAATCCCGAATTTTTAATAATTTCCAAGGTTAAAATATGATTTTCGGGAAAATGATATTGCAATTATTGACCTACTTGTTAATACGAATTGAATGATACGCATCTCGCTCCTGTCGCCAACAGGTCTTTTTTGCCCAAAATCCCGAAATTTTAAAAATTTCCCGGGTTAAAATCTGATTTTCTAGAAAGTGGCATTGCAATTATTGATCTGCTTGTTAATACGACTCGAATCATACCCATCTCGCTCTTGTCTGCAACTGTTCCCTTTTGCCCACAATCCCGAATTTTTAATAATTTCCAGGGTTAAAATTGGATTTTTTGGGAAAATGGAATTGCAATTATTGATCTACTTGTTAATACGAATTGAATGATATCCATCTCGCTCTTGTCTGCAACTGTTCCTTTTGCCCAAAATCCCGAATTTTTAATAATTTCCTAGGTTAAAATTCGATTTTCGGGAAAATGGCATTGCAATTATTGATCTACTTCTTAATATGAATCCATTGATAACCAGCGCAATCCTGTCGGCAACTGGTCCCTTTTGCCCAAAATCCCGAATTTCTAGTAATTTCCCGGGTTAAAATCGGATGTTCGGGAAAATGTCATTGCAATCACTGAAAATCTTGTTAATAGGAATCGAATGATTGCTACCTTTTCCCTATCGGCAACTGATCCCAATTGTCCAAAATCCCGAATTATTAATAGACTCCCGGTTTAAAATTGCATTTTCGGGAAAATGGCACGGCCATTATTGATCTACTTGTTAATACGAATTGAATGATACCCATGCCGCTCCTGTGGGCAACTGGTCCCTTTTGCCCTAAATTCAGAATTTTTAATAATTTCCCGGGTTAAAATCGGATTTTCGGGAAAATAGCTTTGCAATTATTGATCTACTTCTTAATACGTATCAAATGATACCCATCGCGCTCCTGTGGGCAACTCCTTCCCATTGCCTAATATCCCGAATTTTGAATAATTTCCCGGGTTAAAATTGGATTTTCGGGAAAATGGCATTGCAATTATTGATCTGCTTGTTAATACGAATTGAATGATACCCATCTCGCTCCTGTCGGCAACTGGTCCCCATTGCCCAAAATTTTGAATTTTTAATAATTTCCTGGGTTAAAATTGGATTTTCGGGAAAATGACATTGCAGCTGTTGATATACTTGTTAATAGGAATCGAATGATTGCTACTTTTTCCCTGTCGGCAACTTATACCAATTGCCCAGAATCCCGAAATTTTAATATTTTCTTGGGTTAAATTGGATTTTCGAGAAAATGACATTGCAATTATTGATCTACTTTTTAATAAGAATCGAATGATACCCATCTCGCTCCTGTCTGCAACTGGTTTTTTTGCCCAAAATCCCGAAATGTTTATAATTTCCCGGGTTAAATTTGGATTTTCGTGAAAATGGCACTCCAATTATTGATCTACTTGTTAATACGAATTCAATGATACCCATCTCGCTCCTGTCTGCAAATGGTCTTTTGGCACAAAATCCCGAAATTTTTATAATTTCCCGGGTTGAAATTGCATTTTCGTAAAAATGGCACTGCAATTATTGATCTACTTTTAATACGAATTGAATGGTACCCATCTCGCTCCTGTCGGACTGGTCTTTTTTGTCCTAAATGCCGAATTTTTAATAATTTTGCAGTGTAAAATCGGATTTTCGGGAAAATGGCTTTGCAATTATTTTTCTGCTTGTTAATACGTATCAAATGATACCCATCTCGCTCCTGTGGGCAACTGGTTCCCATTGCCCAAAATCCCGAATTTTCAATAATTTCCCGTGTTAAAATTGGATTTTTGGGGAAAATGGCATTGCAATTATTGATCTACTTGTTAATACGAATCCAATGATACCCATCTTGCTCCTGTCTGCAACTGGTCTTTTTTGCCTAAAATCCCGAATTTTTTATAATTTCCCGGGTTGAAATTTTATTTTCGTGAAAATGGCACTGCAATTATTGATCTACTTGTTAATACGAATCGAATGATACGCATCTCGCTTCTCTCTGCAACAGGTCTTTTTTGCCCCAAATCCCGAATTTTTTATAATTTCCCGGGTTGGAATATCATTTTCGTAAAAATGGCACTGCAATTATTGATCTACTTGTTAATGCGAATCGAATTATACCCATCTCGCTCCTTTCTGCAACTGGTCCCTTTTGCCCAAAATCCCGAATTTTTAATAATTTCCAGAATTAAAATTGGATTTTCGGGAAAATGGTTTTGCAATTATTGACCTACTTGTTAATACGAATTGAATGATACCCATGTCGCTCCTGTCGGCAACTGGTCATTTTTGCCCAAAATCCCGAAATTTTAATAATTTCTCGGGTTAAAATCTGATTTTCTAGAAAGTGGCATTGCAATTATTGATCTGCTTGTTAAGACGAATTGAATGATACCCATCTTTCTCATGTCGGCAACAGATACTCATTGCCAAAAATTTTGAATCTTTCGTAATTTCCCGGTTTAAAATTGGAATTTCGGGAAAATGGCACTGCCATTATTGATCTAGTTGTTAATGCGAGTTGAATGATACCCATCTCGCTCCTGTCGGCAACTGGTCCCTTTTGCTCAAAATCCCGAAATTTTAATAATTTCCCGGGTTAATATCGGATTTTCTAGAAAGTGGCATTGCAATTATTGATCTGCTTGTTAATAGGAATCGAATGATTGCTACCTTTTCCCTGTCGGCAACTTATACCAATTGCCCAAAATCCCGAAATTTTAATATTTTCTTGGGTTAAATTGGGTTTTCGAGAAAATGACATTGCAATTATTGATCTACTTTTTAATACGAATCGAATGATACCCATCCCGCTCCTGTCTGCAACTGTTTTTTTTTGCCCAAAATCCCGAAATTTTTATAATTTTCCGGGTTGAAATTGGATTTTCGTGAAAATGGCACAGCAATTATTGATCTACTTGTTAATACGAATTCAATGATACCCATCTCGCTCCTGTCTGCAAATGGTCTTTTTGGCCCAAAATCCCGAATTTTTTATAATTTCCCGGGTTGAAATTGCATTTTCGTAAAAATGGCACTGCAATTATTTGTCTGCTTGTTAATACGTATCAAATGATACCCATCTCCTTCTTGTCGGCAACTGATCCCCATTGCCCAAAATCCCGAATTTTCAATAATTTCCCGGGTTAGAATTGGATTTTCGGGAAAATGGCATTGCAATTATTGATCTACTTGTTAATACGAATCCAATGATACCCATCGCACTCCTGTCGGCAACAGGTCCCTTTTGCCCAAAATCCCGAATTTTTAATAATTTACAGGGTAAAAATGGGATTTTCGGTAAAATGGCATTTCAATTATTGATCTACTTGTAAATTCGAATCGAATGATAATCATCTCGATCCTGTCTGCAACTGTCCCTTTTGCCCAAAATCCCGAATTTTTATAATTTCCCGGGTTGAGATTGGATTTTCGTGAAAATGGCACTGCAATTATTGATCTACTTGTTAATACGAATTCAATGATACCCATCTCGCTCCTGTCTGCAACTGGTCTTTTTTGCCTAAAATCCCGAATTTTTTATAATTTCCCGGGTTGAAATTGGATTTTCGTGAAAATGGCACCGCAATTATTGATCTGCTTGTTAATACGAATCGAATGATACCCATCTCGCTCCTCTCTGCAACTGGTCTCTTTTGCCAAAAATCCCGAATTTTTTATAATTTCCCTGGTTGGAATTGGATTTTCGTGAAAATGGCACTGCAATTATTGATCTACTTGTTAATACGAATTGAAGGATACCCATCTCGCTCCTGTCTGCAACTGGTCTTTTTTGCCCAAAATCCCAAATTTTTTATAATTTCCCGGGTTGGAATTGCATTTTCGTAAAAATGGCACTGCAATTATTGATCTACTTGTTAATACGAATCGAATGATACCCATCTCGCTCCTGTCTGCAACTGGTCCTTTTTGCCCAAAATCCCCAATTTTAATAATTTACAGGGTTAAAATTGGATTTTCGGGAAAATGGCATTGCAATTATTGACCTACTTGTTAATACGAATTGAATGATACCCATCTCGCTCCTGTCGGCAACAGGTCCATTTTGCCCAAAATCCCGAAATTTTAATAATTTCCCGGGTTAAAATCTGACTTTCTAGAAAGTGCCATTGCAATTATTGATCTGCTTGTTAATACGAATTGAATGATACCCTTCTTGCTCATGTCGGCAACAGATACTCATTGCCTAAAATTTTGAATTTTTAGTAATTTCCCGGGTTAAAATTGGAATTTCGGGAAAACGGCATTGCAATTGTTGAACTACTTGTTAATACGAATCGAATGATACCCATCTCGCTCCTGTCTGCAACTGGTCTCTTTTGCCCAAAATCCGGAATTTTTAATAATTTCCCGGGTTAAAATTGGATTTTCGAAAAAGTGGCACTGCCATTATTGAACTAGTTGCTAATGCTAATTGAATGATACTCATCTCGCTCCTGTCGGCAACTGGTCCCTTTTGCCCAAAATCCCGAAATTTTAATAATTTCCCGGGTTAAAATCTGACTTTCTTTAAAGTGCCATTGCAATTATTGATCTGCTTGTTAATACGAATTGAATGATACCCATCTTGCTCATGTCGGCAACAGATACTCATTGCCTAAAATTTTGAATTTTTAGTAATTTCTCGGGTTAAAATTGCAATTTTGTGAAAATGGCACTGCAATTATTGATCTAATTGTTGATACGAATCGAGTCGTACCCATCTCGCTCCTGTCTGCAACTTTTCTCTTTTGCCCAAAATCACGAATTTTTAATAATTTCCCGGGTTGAAATTGTATTTTCGGGAAAATAGTACTGCGATTAGTGATTTACTTGTTAATACGATCTCTTTTAGCTTAACCGGCATAACCGTGGAACGTAAAACTTAAAGATTTCATTTTTTTTGTTAATTCGAATTGAATGATACCCATTTCGCTCGTGTGGGCAACTGGTCCCCATTGCCCGAAATTCCTAATTTTGAATAATTTCCCAGGTTAAAATTGCGTTTTCGGGAAAATGGCATTGCAATTATTGATCGACTTGTTAATATGAATCCAATGATACCCATCGCGCTCCTGTCGGCAACTGGTCTCTTTTGCTCAAAATCCCGAATTATTAGTAATTTCCCGGGTTAAAATCAGATGTTCGGGAAAATGTCATTGCAATCACTGAAAATCTTGTTAATAATAATCGAATGATTGCTACCTTTTCCCTATCGGCAACTGATCCCATTTGCCCAAGATCCCGAATTTTTAATAATTTCCCGGTTTAAAATTGGATTTTCGGGAAAATGGCACAGCCATTATTGATCTACTTGTTAATACGAATTGAATGATACCCATCTCGCTCCTGTCGGCAACTGGTCCCTTTTGCCCTAAATCCCGAATTTTTAATAATTTCCAGGGTTAAAATTGGATTTTGGGGAAAATGGCATTGCAATTATTGATCTACTTGTTAATACAAATTGAATGATACCCATCTCGCTCCTGTCGGCAACTGGTTCTTTTTGCCCAAAATCCCGATTTTTTAATTTCTCGGGTTAAAATCGGATTTTCGGGAAAATGGCTTTGCAATTATTGATGTATTTGTTAATGTGAATCCAATGACGCCCATCACACTCCTGTCGGCAACTTGTCCCTTTTGCACAAAATCCTGAATTTTGAATAATTTTCCGGGTAAAATTAGATTTTCGGAAAAATGGCATTGCAATTATTGATCTACTTGTTAATACGAATTGAATGATACCCATCTCGCTCCTGTCTGCAACAGGTCTTTTTTGCCCAAATTCCCGAATTTTTTATATGTTTACTGGATGAAATTCTATTTTCGTTAAAATTTGAGTGCAATTATTGATTTACTTGTTAATACGAATCGAATGACACCCATCTCGCTCTTGTCTGCAACAGGTCTCTTTTGCCAAAAATCCAGAATTTTTTATAATTTCCAGGGTTAAAATTGGATTTTCGGAAAAATGGTATTGCAATTATTGACCTACTTGTTAATACGAATTGAATGATACCCGTCTCGCTCCTTTCGGCAACTGGTCCCGATTGCACGAAATTCCGAATTTTGAATAATTTCCTAGGTTAAAATTGGATTTTCGGGAAAATGGCATTGCAATTATTGATCTACTTGTTAATATGAATCCAATGATAACCATCGCAATCCTGTCGGCAACTGGTCCCTTTTGCCCAAAATCCCGAATTTCTAGTAATTTCCCGGGTTAAAATCGGATGTTCGGGAAAATGTCATTGCAATCACTGAAAATCTTGTTAATAGGAATCGAATGATTGCTACCTTTTCCCTATCGGCAACTGATCCCAATTGTCCAAAATCCCGAATTTTTAATAATCTCCCGGTTTAAAATTGCATTTTCGGGAAAATGGCACTGCCATTATTGATCTACTTGTTAATACGAATTGAATGATACCCATCTCGCTCCTGTGGGCAACTGGTCCCTTTTGCCACAAATAACGAATTTTTTATAATTTCCCGGGTTAAAATCGGATTTTCGGGAAAATGGCATTGCAATTATTGATCTACTTGTTAATACAAATTGAATGATACCCATCTCGCTCCTGTCGGCAACTGGTTCTTTTTGCCCAAAATCCCGATTTTTTAATTTCTCGGGTTAAAATCGGATTTTCGGGAAAATGGCTTTGCAATTATTGATGTATTTGTTAATATGAATCCAATGACACCCATCACACTCCTGTCGGCAACTTAACCCTTTTGCACAAAATCCTGAATTTTTAATAATTTTCCGGGTAAAATTAGATTTTCGGAAAAATGGCATTGCAATTATTGATCTACTTGTTAATACGAATTGAATGATACCCATCTCGCTCCTGTCTGCAACAGGTCTTTTTTGCCCAAATTCCCGAATTTTTTATATGTTTACTGGATGAAATTCTATTTTCGTTAAAATTTGAGTGCAATTATTGATTTACTTGTTAATACGAATCGAATGATACCCATCTCGCTCTTGTCTGCAACAGGTCTCTTTTGCCAAAAATCCAGAATTTTTTATAATTTCCAGGGTTAAAATTGGATTTTCGGGAAAATGGTATTGCAATTATTGACCTACTTGTTAATACAAATTGAATGATACCCGTCTCGCTCCTTTCGGCAACTGGTCCCGATTGCACGAAATTCCGAATTTTGAATAATTTCCTAGGTTAAAATTGGATTTTCGGGAAAATGGCATTGCAATTATTGATCTACTTGTTAATATGAATCCAATGATAACCATCGCAATCCTGTCGGCAACTGGTCCCTTTTGCCCAAAATCCCGAATTTCTAGTAATTTCCCGGGTTAAAATCGGATGTTCGGGAAAATGTCATTGCAATCACTGAAAATCTTGTTAATAGGAATCGAATGATTGCTACCTTTTCCCTATCGGCAACTGATCCCAATTGTCCAAAATCCCGAATTTTTAATAATCTCCCGGTTTAAAATTGCATTTTCGGGAAAATGGCACGGCCATTATTGATCTACTTTTTAATACGAATTGAATGATACCCATCTCGCTCCTGTGGGCAACTGGTCCCTTTTGCCACAAATAACGAATTTTTTATAATTTCCCGGGTTAAAATCGGATTTTCGGGAAAATGGCTTTGCAATTATTGATCTACTTCTTAATACGTATCAAATGATACCCATCGCGCTCCTGTGGGCAACTGCTTCCCATTGCCTAAAATCCCGAATTTTGAATAATTTCCCGGGTTAAAATTGGATTTTCGGGAAAATGGCATTGCAATTATTGATCTGCTTGTTAATACGAATTGAATGATACCCATCTCGCTCCTGTCGGCAACTGGTCCCCATTGCCAAAAATTTTGAATTTTTAATAATTTCCCGGGTTAAAATTGGATTTTCGGGAAAATGACATTGCAGTTTTTGATATACTTGTTAATAGGAATCGAATGATTGCAACCTTTTCCCTGTCGGCAAATTATACCAATTGCCCAAAATCCCGAAATTTTAATAATATTTTCTTGGGTTAAATTCGATTTTCGAGAAAATGACATTGCAATTATTGATCTACTTCTTAATACGTATCAAATGATACCCATCGCGCTCCTGTGGGCAACTGCTTCCCATTGCCTAAAATCCCGAATTTTGAATAATTTCCCGGGTTAAAATTGGATTTTCGAAAAAGTGGCACTGCCATTATTGAACTAGTTGTTAATGCGAATTGAATGATACCCATCTCGCACCTGTCGGCAACTGGTCCCTTTTGCCCAAAATCCCGAAATTTTAATAATTTCCCGGGTTAAAATCTGACTTTCTAGAAAGTGCCATTGCAATTATTGATCTGCTTGTTAATACGAATTGAATGATACCCATCTTGCTCATGCCTAAAATTTTGAATTTTTAGTAATTTCTCGGGTTAAAATTGCAATTTCGTGAAAATGGCACTGCAATTATTGATCTACTTGTTGATACGAATCGAATCGTACCCATCTCGCTCCTGTCTGCAACTTTTCTCTTTTGCCCAAAATCACGAATTTTTAATAATTTCCCGGGTTGAAATTGTATTTTCGGGAAAATAGTACTGCGATTAGTGATTTACTTGTTAATACGATCTCTTTTAGCTTAACCGGCATAACCGTGGAACGTAAAACTTAAAGATTTCATTTTTTTTGTTAATTCGAATTGAATGATACCCATTTCGCTCCTGTGGGCAACTGGTCCCCATTGCCCGAAATTCCGAATTTTGAATAATTTCCCAGGTTAAAATTGCGTTTTCGGGAAAATGGCATTGCAATTATGGATCGACTTGTTAATATGAATCCAATGATACCCATCGCGCTCCTGTCGGCAACTGGTCTCTTTTGCTCAAAATCCCGAATTATTAGTGATTTCCCTTGTTAAAATCAGATGTTCGGGAAAATGTCATTGCAATCACTGAAAATCTTGTTAATAATAATCGAATGATTGCTACCTTTTCCCTATCGGCAACTGATCCCATTTGCCCAAGATCCCGAATTTTTAATAATTTTCCGGTTTAAAATTGGATTTTCGGGAAAATGGCACAGCCATTATTGATCTACTTGTTAATACGAATTGAATGATACCCATCTCGCTCCTGTCGGCAACTGGTCCCTTTTGCCCTAAATCCCGAATTTTTAATAATTTCCAGGGTTAAAATTGGATTTTGGGGAAAATGGCATTGCAATTATTGATCTACTTGTTAATACAAATTGAATGATACCCATCTCGCTCCTGTCGGCAACTGGTTCTTTTTGCCCAAAATCCCGATTTTTTAATAATTTCTCGGGTTAAAATCGGATTTTCGGGAAAATGGCTTTGCAATTATTGATGTATTTGTTAATATGAATCCAATGACTTCCATCACACTCCTGTCTGCAACTGGTCCATTTGCACAAAATCCTGAATTTTTAATAATTTTCCGGGTAAAATTAGATTTTCGGAAAAATGGCATTGCAATTATTGATCTACTTGTTAATACGAATTGAATGATACCCATCTCGCTCCTGTCTGCAACAGGTCTTTTTTGCTCAAATTCCCGAATTTTTTATATGTTTACTGGATGAAATTCTATTTTCGTTAAAATTTGAGTGCAATTATTGATTTACTTGTTAATACGAATCGAATGATACCCATCTCGCTCTTGTCTGCAACTGGTCTCTTTTGCCAAAAATCCAGAATTTTTTATAATTTCCAGGGTTAAAATTGGATTTTCGGGAAAATGGTATTGCAATTATTGACCTACTTGTTAATACGAATTGAATGATACCCATCTCGCTCCTTTCGGCAACTGGTCCCGATTGCACGAAATTCCGAATTTTGAATAATTTCCTATTTTAAAATTGGATTTTCGGGAAAATGGCATTGCAATTATTGATCTACTTGTTAATATGAATCCAATGATAACCATCGCAATCCTGTCGGCAACTGGTCCCTTTTGCCCAAAATCCCGAATTTCTAGTAATTTCCCGGGTTAAAATCGGATGTTCGGGAAAATGTCATTGCAATCACTGAAAATCTTGTTAATAGGAATCGAATGATTGCTACCTTTTCTCTATCGGCAACTGATCCCAATTGTCCAAAATCCCGAATTTTTAATAATCTCCCGGTTTAAAATTGCATTTTCGGGAAAATGGCACGGCCATTATTGATCTACTTGTTAATACGAATTGAATGATACCCATCTCGCTCCTGTGGGCAACTGGTCCCTTTTGCCACAAATAACGAATTTTTTATAATTTCCCGGGTTAAAATCGGATTTTCGGGAAAATGGCTTTGCAATTATTGATCTACTTCTTAATACGTATCAAATGATACCCATCGCGCTCCTGTGGGCAACTGCTTCCCATTGCCTAAAATCCCGAATTTTGAATAATTTCCCGGGTTAAAATTGGATTTTCGGGAAAATGGCATTGCAATTATTGATCTGCTTGTTAATACGAATTGAATGATACCCATCTCGCTCCTTTCGGCAACTGGTCCCCATTGCCAAAAATTTTGAATTTTTAATAATTTCCCGGGTTAAAATTGGATTTTCGGGAAAATGACATTGCAGTTTTTGATATACTTGTTAATAGGAATCGAATGATTGCTACCTTTTCCCTGTCGGCAAATTATACCAATTGCCCAAAATCCCGAAATTTTAATAATATTTTCTTGGGTTAAATTCGATTTTCGAGAAAATGACATTGCAATTATTGATCTACTTTTTAATACGAATCGAATGATACCCATCTCGCTCCTGTCGGCAACTGGTCCCTCTTGTCCTAAATGCCGAATTTTTAATAATTTCCCAGTGTAAAATCGGATTTTCGGGAAAATGGCTTTGCAATTATTTATCTGCTTGTTAATACGTATCAAATGATACCCATCTCCTTCTTGTCGGCAACTGGTTCTTATTGCCCAAAATCCCGAATTTTCAATAATTTCCCGGGTTAAAATTGGATTTTCGGGAAAATGGCATTGCAATTATTGATCTACTTGTTAATACGAATCCAATGACACCCATCGCACTCCTGTCGGCAACAGGTCCCCCTTGCCCAAAATCCCGAATTTTTAATAATTTACAGGGTAAAAATAGGATTTTCGGTAAAATGGCATTTCAATTACTGATCTACTTGTAAATACGAATCGAATGATAATCATCTCGATCCTGTCTGCAACTGTCCCTTTTGCACAAAATCCCGAATTTTTTATATATCCCCGGGTTGAGATTGGATTTTCGTGAAAATGGCACTGCAATTATTGATCTACTTGTTAATACGAATTCAATGATACCCATCTCGCTCCTGTCTGCAATTGGTCTTTTTTGCCTAAAATCCCGAATTTTTTATAATTTCCTGGGTTGAAATTGGATTTTCGTGAAAATGGCACTGCAATTATTGATCTACTTGTTAATACGAATCGAATGATACCCATCTCGCTTCTCTCTGCAACTGGTCTCTTTTGCCAAAAATCCCGAATTTTTAATAATTTCCAGGGTAAAAATTGGATTTTCGGGAAAATGGTTTTGCAATTATTGACCTACTTGTTAATACGAATTGAATGATACCCATCTCGCTCCTGTCGGCAACTGGTCCATTTTGCCCAAAATCCCGAAATTTTAATAATTTCCCGGGTTAAAATCTGATTTTCTAGAGAGAGGCATTGCAATTATTGATCTGCTTGTTAATACGAATTGAATGATACCCATCTTTCTCATGCCGGCAACAGATACTCATTGCCCAAAATTTTGAATTTTTAGTAATTTCAGGGGTTAAAATTGGAATTTCTGGAAAACGGCATTGCAATTGTTGAACTACTTGTTAATACGAATCGAACGATACCCATCTCGCTCCTATCTGCAACTGGTCTCTTTTGCCCAAAAACCGGAATTTTTAATAATTTCCCGGGTTAAAATTGGATTTTCGAAAAAATGGCACTGCCATTATTGATCTAGTTGTTAATGCGAATTGAATGATACCCATCTCGCTCCTGTCGGCAACGGTCCCTTTTGCCCAAAATCCCGAAATTTTAATAATTTCCCGGGTAAAAATCGGATTTTCTAGAAAGTGGCATTGCAATTATTGATCTGCTTGTTAATACGAATTGAATGATACCCATCTAGCTCATGTCGGCAACAGATACTCATTGCCCAAAATTTTGAATTTTTAGGAATTTCCCGGGTTAAAATTGGAATTTCGTGAAAATGGCACTGCAATTATTGATCTACTTGTTAATACGAATCGAATCATACCCATCTCGCTCCTGTCTGCAACTGGTCTTTTTTGCCCAAAATCCCGAATTTTTAATAATTTCCCGGGTTAAAATTGTATTTTCGGGAAAATGGTACTGCGATTTGTGATTTACTTGTTAATACGATCTCTTTTAGCTTAACCGGCATAACCGTGGAACGTAAAACTTAAAGATTTCATTTTTTTGTTAATTCGAATTGAATGATACCCATTTCGCTCCTGTCGGCGACTGGTCCCCATTGCCCGAAATTCCGAATTTTGAATAATTTCCCAGGTTAAAATTGCGTTTTCGAAAAAATGGCATTGCAGTTGTTGATATACTTGTTAATAGGAATCGAATGATTGCTACCTTTTCCCTGTCGGCAACTTATACCAATTGCCCAAAATCCCGAAATTTTAATAATATTTTCTTGGGTTAAATTGGGTTTTCGAGAAAATGACATTGCAATTATTGATCTACTTTTTAATACGAATCGAATGATACCCATCTCGCTCCTGTCTGCAACTGTTTTTTTTTACCAAAATCCCGAAATTTTTATAATTTCCCGGGTTGAAATTGGATTTTCGTGAAAATGGCACTGGAATTATTGATCTACTTGTTAATACGAATTCAATGATACCCATCTCTCTCCTGTCTGCGAATGGTCTTTTTGGCCCTAAATCCCGAATTTTTTATAATTTCCCGGGTTGAAATTGCATTTTCGTAAAAATGGCACTGCAATTATTTGTCTGCTTGTTAATACTATCAAATGATACCCATCTCCTTGTAGGCAACTGGTCCCCATTGCCCAAAATCCCGAATTATCAATAATTTCCCGGGTTAAAATTGGATTTTCGGGAAAATGGCATTGCAATTATTGATCTACTTGTTAATACGAATCCAATGATACCCATCGCACTCCTGTCGGCAACAGGTCCCTTTTGCCCAAAATCCCGAATTTTTAATAATTTACAGGGTAAAAATGGGATTTTCGGTAAAATGGCATTTCAATTATTGATCTACTTGTAAATACGAATCGAATGATAATCATCTCGATCCTGTCTGCAACTGTCCCTTTTGCCCAAAATCCCGAATTTTTATAATTTCCCGGGTTGAAATTGGATTTTCGTGAAAATGGCACTGCAATTATTGATCTACTTGTTAATACAAATCGAATGATACCCATCTCGCTCCTCTCTGCAACTGGTCTCTTTTGCCAAAAATCCCGATTTTTTTATAATTTCCCGGGTTGGAATTGGATTTTCGTGAAAATGGCACTGCAATTATTGATCTACTTGTTAATACGAATTGAAGGATACCCATCTCGCTCCTGTCTGCAACTGGTCTTTTTTGCCCAAAATCCCGATTTTTTTATAATTTCCCGGGTTGGAATTGCATTTTCGTAAAAATGGCACTGCAATTATTGATCTACTTGTTAATACGAATCGAATGATACCCATCTCGCTCCTGTCTGCAACTGGTCCCCTTTGCCCAAAATCCCGAATTTTTAATAATTTCCCGGGTTGAAATTGGATTTTCCTGAAAATGGCACTGCAATTATTGATCTACTTGTTAATACGAATCGAATGATACCCATCTCGCTCCTCTCTGCAACTGGTCTCTTTTGCCAAAAATTTCGAATTTTTTATAATTTCCCGGGTTGGAATTGGATTTTCGTGAAAATGGCACTGCAATTATTGATCTACTTGTTAATACGAATTGAAGGATACCCATCTCGCTCCTGTCTGCAACTGGTCTTTTTTGCCCAAAATCCCGAATTTTTTATAATTTCAGGGGTTGGAATTGCATTTTCGTAAAAATGGCACTGCAATTATTGATCTACTTGTTAATACGAATTGAAGGATACCCATCTCGCTCCTGTCTGCAACTGGTCCCCTTTGCCCAAAATCCCGAATTTTTAATAATTTCCCGGGTTGAAATTGGATTTTCCTGAAAATGGCACTGCAATTATTGATCTACTTGTTAATACGAATCGAATGATACCCATCTCGCTCCTCTCTGCAACTGGTCTTTTTTGCCCAAAATCCCGATTTTTTTATAATTTCCCGGGTTGGAATTGCATTTTCGTAAAAATGGCATTGCAATTATTGATCTGCTTGTTAATACGAATTGAATGATACCCATCTTTCTCATGCCGGCAACAGATACTCATTGCCCAAAATTTTGAATTTTTAGTAATTTCAGGGGTTAAAATTGGAATTTCTGGAAAACGGCATTGCAATTGTTGAACTACTTGTTAATACGAATCGAACGATACCCATCTCGCTCCTATCTGCAACTGGTCTCTTTTGCCCAAAAACCGGAATTTTTAATAATTTCCCGGGTTAAAATTGGATTTTCGAAAAAATGGCACTGCCATTATTGATCTAGTTGTTAATGCGAATTGAATGATACCCATCTCGCTCCTGTCGGCAACGGTCCCTTTTGCCCAAAATCCCGAAATTTTAATAATTTCCCGGGTAAAAATCGGATTTTCTAGAAAGTGGCATTGCAATTATTGATCTGCTTGTTAATACGAATTGAATGATACCCATCTAGCTCATGTCGGCAACAGATACTCATTGCCCAAAATTTTGAATTTTTAGGAATTTCCCGGGTTAAAATTGGAATTTCGTGAAAATGGCACTGCAATTATTGATCTACTTGTTAATACGAATCGAATCATACCCATCTCGCTCCTGTCTGCAACTGGTCTTTTTTGCCCAAAATCCCGAATTTTTATTAATTTCCCGGGTTAAAATTGTATTTTCGGGAAAATGGTACTGCGATTTGTGATTTACTTGTTAATACGATCTCTTTTAGCTTAACCGGCATAACCGTGGAACGTAAAACTTAAAGATTTCATTTTTTTGTTAATTCGAATTGAATGATACCCATTTCGCTCCTGTCGGCGACTGGTCCCCATTGCCCGAAATTCCGAATTTTGAATAATTTCCCAGGTTAAAATTGCGTTTTCGAAAAAATGGCATTGCAGTTGTTGATATACTTGTTAATAGGAATCGAATGATTGCTACCTTTTCCCTGTCGGCAACTTATACCAATTGCCCAAAATCCCGAAATTTTAATAATATTTTCTTGGGTTAAATTGGGTTTTCGAGAAAATGACATTGCAATTATTGATCTACTTTTTAATACGAATCGAATGATACCCATCTCGCTCCTGTCTGCAACTGTTTTTTTTTACCAAAATCCCGAAATTTTTATAATTTCCCGGGTTGAAATTGGATTTTCGTGAAAATGGCACTGGAATTATTGATCTACTTGTTAATACGAATTCAATGATACCCATCTCGCTCCTGTCTGCGAATGGTCTTTTTGGCCCAAAATCCCGAATTTTTTATAATTTCCCGGGTTGAAATTGCATTTTCGTAAAAATGGCACTGCAATTATTTGTCTGCTTGTTAATACTATCAAATGATACCCATCTCCTTGTAGGCAACTGGTCCCCATTGCCCAAAATCCCGAATTATCAATAATTTCCCGGGTTAAAATTGGATTTTCGGGAAAATGGCATTGCAATTATTGATCTACTTGTTAATACGAATCCAATGATACCCATCGCACTCCTGTCGGCAACAGGTCCCTTTTGCCCAAAATCCCGAATTTTTAATAATTTACAGGGTAAAAATGGGATTTTCGGTAAAATGGCATTTCAATTATTGATCTACTTGTAAATACGAATCGAATGATAATCATCTCGATCCTGTCTGCAACTGTCGCTTTTGCCCAAAATCCCGAATTTTTATAATTTCCCGGGTTGAAATTGGATTTTCGTGAAAATGGCACTGCAATTATTGATCTACTTGTTAATACAAATCGAATGATACCCATCTCGCTCCTCTCTGCAACTGGTCTCTTTTGCCAAAAATCCCGATTTTTTTATAATTTCCCGGGTTGGAATTGGATTTTCGTGAAAATGGCACTGCAATTATTGATCTACTTGTTAATACGAATTGAAGGATACCCATCTCGCTCCTGTCTGCAACTGGTCTTTTTTGCCCAAAATCCCGATTTTTTTATAATTTCCCGGGTTGGAATTGCATTTTCGTAAAAATGGCACTGCAATTATTGATCTACTTGTTAATACGAATCGAATGATACCCATCTCGCTCCTGTCTGCAACTGGTCCCCTTTGCCCAAAATCCCGAATTTTTAATAATTTCCCGGGTTGAAATTGGATTTTCCTGAAAATGGCACTGCAATTATTGATCTACTTGTTAATACGAATCGAATGATACCCATCTCGCTCCTCTCTGCAACTGGTCTCTTTTGCCAAAAATTTCGAATTTTTTATAATTTCCCGGGTTGGAATTGGATTTTCGTGAAAATGGCACTGCAATTATTGATCTACTTGTTAATACGAATTGAAGGATACCCATCTCGCTCCTGTCTGCAACTGGTCTTTTTTGCCCAAAATCCCGAATTTTTTATAATTTCAGGGGTTGGAATTGCATTTTCGTAAAAATGGCATTGCAATTATTGATCTACTTGTTAATACGAATCGAATGATACCCATCTCGCTCCTGTCTGCAACTGGTCCCTTTTGCCCAAAATCCCGAAATTTTAATAATTTCCCGGGTTAAAATCTGATTTTCTAGAAAGTGGCATTGCAATTATTGATCTGCTTGTTAATACGAATTGAATGATACCCATCTTTCTCATGTCGGCAACAGATACTCATTGCCCAAAATTTTGAATTTTTAATAATTTCCCGGGTTAAAATTGGAATTTCGGGAAAACGGCATTGCAATTGTTGGAGAACTTGTTAATACGAATCGAATGATACCCATCTCGCTCCTGTCTACAACTGGTCTCTTTTGCCCAAAATCCGGAATTTTTAATAATTTCCCGGGTTAAAATTGGATTTTCGAAAAAATGGCACTGCCATTATTGATCTAGTTGTTAATGCGAATTGAATGATACCCATCTCGCTCCTGTCGGCAACTGGTTTCTTTTGCCCAAAATCCCGAAATTTTAATAATTTCCCGGGTTAAAATCGGATTTTCTAGAAGGTGGCATTGCAATTATTGATCTGCTTGTTAATACGAATTGAATGCTACCCATGTTGCTCATGTCGGCAACAGATACTCATTGCCCAAAATTTTGAATTTCTAGTAATTTCCAGGGTTAAAATTGGAATTTCGTGAAAATGGCACTGCAATTGTTGATCTACTTGTTGATACGAATCGAATCATACTCATCTCGCTCCTGTCTGCAACTGGTCTCTTT
The DNA here is from genome assembly GCF_964235325.1 of Thermobia domestica. Classification (NCBI taxonomy): domain Eukaryota; kingdom Metazoa; phylum Arthropoda; class Insecta; order Zygentoma; family Lepismatidae; genus Thermobia; species Thermobia domestica. The sequence goes on from NC_137470.1 coordinate 108,714,123, forward strand.
TGCCCAAAATCCCGAATTTTTAATAATTTCCCGGGTTAAAATTGTATTTTCGGGAAAATAGTACTGCGATTAGTGATTTACTTGTTAATACGATCTCTTTTAGCTTAACCGGCATAACCGTGGAACGTAAAACTTAAAGATTTCATTTTTTTTGTTAATTCGAATTGAATGATACCCATTTCGCTCCTGTCGGCAACTGGTCCCCATTGCCCGAAATTCCGAATTTTGAATAATTTTCCAGGTTAAAATTGCGTTTTTGGGAAAATGGCATTGCAATTATTGATCGACTTGTTAATATGAATCCAATGATACCCATCGCGCTCCTGTCGGCAACTGGTCCTTTTTGCTCAAAATCCCGAATTATTAGTAATTTCCCGGGTTAAAATCGGATGTTCGGGAAAATGTCATTGCAATCACTGAAAATCTTGTTAATAATAATTGAATGATTGCTACCTTTTCCCTATCGGCAACTGATCCCATTTGCCCAAAATCCCGAATTTTTAATAATTTCCCGGTTTAAAATTGGATTTTCGGGAAAATGGCACGGCCATTATTGATCTACTTGTTAATACGAATTGAATGATACCCATCTCGCTCCTGTCGGCAACTGGTCCCTTTTGCCCTAAATCCCGAATTTTTAATAATTTCCCGGGTTAAAATTGGATTTTCGGGAAAATGGGTTTGCAATTATTTATCTGCTTGTTAATACGTATCAAATGATACCCATCTCGTTCTTGTCGACAACTGGTCCTTTTTGCCCAAAATCCCGAATTTTGAATAATTTCCCGGGTTAAAATTGGATTTTCGGGAAAATGGCATTGCAATTATTGATCTAGTTGTTAATACGAATCCAATGATACCCATCGCACTCCTGTCTGCAACTGGTCCCTTTTGCCCAAAATCCTGAATTTTTAATAATTTCCCGGGTTAAAGTTGGATTTTCGGGAAAATGACATTTCAATTATTGATCTACTTGTTAATACGTATCGAATGATACCCATCTCGCTCCTGTCTGCAACTGGTCCCCATTGCCCAAAATCCCGAATTTTTAATAATTTCCAGGGTTAAAATTAGATTTTCGGAAAAATGGCATTGCAATTATTGATCTACTTGTTAATACGATCGAATAATACCCATCTCGCTCCTGTCTGCAACTGGTCCCTTTTGCCCAAAATCCCGAATTTTTATAATTTCCGGGTTAAAATTGATTTTCGGGAAAATGGCATACTAATTATTGGTCTGCTTGTTAATACGAATCGAATTATACGCATCTCGTCCTTTCCTACAACTGGTCCCCATTGCTCAAAATCTCGAATTTTTAATAATTGCCCGGATTAAAATTGTATTTTCGGGAAAATGGCATACCAATTATTCATCTACTTGGTAATACGAATTGAATTATACCCATCTCGTCTCTGTGAAAGTAGATTCCATTCTATGAAAGTAAATACGTGGAATAATGGTATAGTAAGTGCACATATTCTTTTCCGTTAAACAGTTTAAATTTTTAAGTATGTGGATTTTCTAAGCTTGTCTCTACTAGTGACATTATAAGCATATTAAATTTTTAAATGTTATAAACAAATTAGATTGGGTAACTGCCAGAAGATACATTTCTCACCAATTTATCAATTTTTGCGCATACATATTTATGTTCACAAAATTTGCAAGATACTGAATTATCTTTATAATTTTGCACGTAACATTGCCACACACGATCTTTCGTGCTACCTATTTCTCGAAATTTCATGCGTTAGTTGACAATAAAGAGAAGTCCGAGTACCTCTTTAGAAATTCGAGTTAGAGACAGGAGACAGGCGATTACTAACGGTGCTTCGGGGTGTATTAATAGTACTTCATCTCTATTTCTACATTACTTTAAAAACTTCTTTCTTTTTATCATTAGTAGGCCTAAATTAGTACTTTGCTACTTTTTAGTGGAAATGGAAATGGAACTAATAAATCATATGATTAGTTATATAAATTACAGTCAACAAATTTTATTGTTTTAACCTCCAAATTATTTAAAGCCTAGAAGTAAATCATAGTAAAGGAAAATAAAGTAATTAGTCATACGGTTCTTATAATTTGGAAGATAAAATAAAGATATGGAAATAAATTCCTTCCCGGGAATTTATATGCCAGGGAAAAAACCTGGGAATATTTCCATATTTTATTTTCCTTCCCGCCGGGAATATTCCCACTGCCCATCACTACTCCTTCCCCTATTCCTTCTCCTACTACTACTTATACTATGGATCCGTATAGTAAAACTGGACGTTATTATTATTATTTATCTGTTATTATTATTATTAGTCTATTATTATTATTATTATTATTATTATCTAGTAAATATTACAACGGAAATTCAAAAGCAAAATTGAACTTTCTGAATCTCGAGGTAGGATTTTATAATTTTTGATATTGGCAACACTGTTTAGCACCAATATGGAGAATATGAGTATAGTGGACTGAAATTGAGTGTTTCGTATTTATTTGCGTCTTAATGTCTTACGAGAGCAACAAGCCATTGGGAACATAAGTAGTATTTATTTGTTATTAATGAGTGTGCGAGTTTCAAAATAGTACTACATTCGAGCAAAATGGAATTTTGTTTCAGTTTTCTTGTGATTGACAGTGTCTGTTCAATATATTCCTACTTTGTAAAATATTGTAATTATAAAAGGAGAAAAAAAGCTTGAATATACGCAAACGATATATATATGTTTTCATACAACAGAACTATAATTTAATAAACAGCTCAGAACTTGTTACGTTATAAGGACGGAAGTAAGTATCTTGATGTTTTAAAGTTTGTTGAACTCTTATTTAATGCTAAAGACAATAATTGAACAAGTACAATATAGTGTACTTCATTTCCGGAATCATTTTTACAAAAAGCTGTTCAAGAAATTTCCCTCTACATCGTTTGTTGCTAATAGATCTCTTTGAAAACTATAAATTCATTTCACTCATGCAATAGAAATAATGTTTCCAAATTGTACTGTCTCACTTTAGAAGCATGAATGGTGCCAATAGCAGGTCAAATTCCGAAACTGGTTTCAAATTGATGGTAATAGTTAAGAACAGCTACTTCTCATCTCCCGTGCACGAGGATACATCTTACTGTTGCACTACCTAAACACCCTAAGTACAAGGGCAAGAACTCAGTCTATTATCTACTTTTTAACATCCTTGATAGTCAATGAATAATTCCTGAAAGTATGGCGTTTCTCGTCCTTCCCTAAATGGGAAGTACGACTCCTTAACTATAACCAAATTGATGAAACTGTAAATTATATGTGGTTGGTATCTGATACGATTCGTACATCCTTAGTGTGGACATTGTGTGGAAGTATATGGAGATAAGAAGTAGAGTAATTCTAAATTTCAACATTTATTTCTGGTGGCTCCGCTGAACTTCACCTGTACCGAGGGTTGTATTGTAATGTCCATACAAGTATTTTGCGGAAGCAAAATAAAATGACTACTGAAAAAATTGTAATTGCTTGACTTTCATCTCGAGTGGCCACCCTGAACATTACCTGTGCCAAATTGTGTGCTTCCATGTAGCTCACGGTGAATATTTTGGAAAAAGCAATGAGATAATTAGTGGGTGGACAATGTATTCTTAAAACAATTGTTTCTAGAACCTGCGTGGTACTTCCTTTCTATTTATGCTCAGCAGTGACGTAGAAAACAAAATATTAGAGAAAAATAAACATTACAATACTAATAAGATGTACACAAAAATGAGATGTACGTGAAAGGATCTTGAGATTGAAGAGTTGCACGAACACGCCTCTTAATGAAATTCTGCATATGCTACTAACATTCAGCGTTACTTTGTTGCTGTTCGTAATTTTGTTACATATCTCACTTCTAAAACTGAGTTTTGAGGCTAAAGTAATTTGTAAGTTTTAATGGCATTCAGAGATTTTCGAGCTATTATCTAGAGCGTGACTTTTTTCTGACCTGGCACCACTTCTCTGTACACGCACGGCTTGGGGTTTCAGAAGTACTGAGGTATGTATTATTTCTTAAGTGAAATGTATTAAATAATGTATCAATGCATGTTTTATAGTTAAATTTTGCGCAAAATTCTTGAATTGATTGTGTAAGATACTTTTTTATATATTTCGTAAGTGATGTCATGCCGTGTTACATGAGATAAAGTCAAAATTTTAATACCTATTCTGTACGCGTGTGTTAGTGGAAGACGAAACCAATTGGTAGTTCTCGATAATTTGTGACTGTACACTGGACGCCATTAGCTTCAGTGTATTTTTTACTTATTATATTTTCTGTATAGCTAAAGAATATGTGTGGCATTCGTTACTTTTCCCTCTCAACCTAAGTGCAAGACTCTTAACGTCAACTTTTCGGTTCCATACAATATGTCTACCAGGTATAGTAAGCAATGACTGGTGTGATTCGTTTATTTTCATGTAAATAAGTTTCCCTTCTTGACTAATCTTTGATCTATTTGCTCCTCCAAGCACCCTCTTTCAGAAAATTAATTATAAGTTGAAATTCTTTTTCAGTATATAATGCAAAATATAACCGTTGTGATTTTCATATGCAGGCCACAATTTCGGAACTAAGTGAAAACATGTGAACAAGAAATAGCGGAAATACGTGTCGCTTGACTGACAACTTTCGTTTCATGTTATAGTTTCGGCGCATCTAAAGAATGTGTCTGCCGTAAGAAAATCTCGATGCTTTTGAAAGTTACATTCTTGGTTCATATATTGTACCTTGCACCACTGTACTGCCGGCGGCACATGAAAGTAATCACTCTATACGAATTGCCATCTGTGCAAATATCGCCTCAGTTACATTAATTCTGCTGGTTCACTTTAAAGACGCCATTTGAAATCATGTTTGAGATATTAGGTTCAGGTGTAGTTTAGGTGATCGTATATGAATTCATGTTATATTTCAATTTTTATGTGACACCATTACACTGTTTCGTGTCAGTTATATTTGTCGGTGCAGATTATGTTTCGGACGGTTTAAGTGTTATAGGGGGGGTTATTTAATTCCTGTTCCGAATCAGTTGTTAGCCTGAAGGCTCACTTGGTACTGATTACGGTTCGCTGTTTGTGACTTTGGTGACAATAAATGCAATGTAGACGTACGGCATAAAAGCTACAATGTATGAATCACGAACCAACTTGTGCTAGGTGTCCACTAAAAAGGGCGAATACTATCTATCCAAGTCAATGCAGGGGTGCCCGAGTGGTAGCGAAGAGCTGCATCCGTAGTGAGCAGGCGCGTTGACGACGGCGGGTATACGTATGGGCAAGGTCGTTTACAACGGCTCACTTGGACGGTGTTATGCGTCATTTGACTAAGCGCCAAAACATGGTTCTGAGATATTAAAGGAGACAGTCATGTTACCATTACGATCTAGTTGTTGGCGCTTGATCGATCAGCTTTTCATGAATGTTTAACATTATTTAGATTGTCTCCTACTCAGGGATGTAAGAATCTCCAAAATCAAAGGACGGTGCTTGCTCAATTGATGCATAACACCGTCCAATGTCAGTATCGGCTCCGGAGCCGTCGATGGATTTGTGAGAGAGATTAAATGCTATCCGTTATGGGTATATGCAATTCTCATATACTTCGTTAACACAACGGTGCAAAGACGTCGACCAAGTTGCGGTATGTTGCCTGTAGGAGCAAGAATTCTATCTAAGCCACATGAGGATAGCGAGAGTCTTCAGGGCCCACGCGGGAATGCGTCAGTATAGGTCAGGCGCCTCAGCGATGGTGGGTATGCGCGTAAAAGGAGATTTTGTAAGGGAAATATTCGTACTTCATTTGTACATTTTAAAAGGCTGCTGAATAATTTAATAATTTAAAACCATATCTTGCACTAAATAATTATCTTTTTGTCACTTCACTTCTTCATTGCTTCCTTAAGGACTAATATATAGTTGACAGTATGCACATTGCATTATGTATTTCTACATTCTTCGGCAAATTAGAGATTCCGCTGTAGTCTGATTACGTATGCACTTCTCTTTCGAAATCAGAATAGGTATTTCTTCTGTACATTTTGCAAATCTGCAGTCTCCTAATGTCGATCAGCACCAGCAAATTATAAGTTTTATATTAGTGATCTACTGCTGCAAGAAATTTGCGATGACTGATATTAAGAATTGTTAACATGGCACAGATTAACTTAGGGAAAGCTACCGGACATAAGTCTTTAAGATTATTTCCATATTGTTTTATTTATTGGCATTTCTCAAATTCAGCTGTACCGCAATACCCCACGTGTCATAGGTGAAGTTGAGAAGGGCCAGTAATGGTGAGTATAACGCGTAGGGAAGGCAAATGCAAAAACTACTCATTAACCTAGTTATCACTGCATCCTAATTGTACATATGTTCTGGTGTAAGTAGAAGCAAAAATTAGAACCCGTGTGGGGATGCATCTCTAGGAACAGACGCCTTAGTAACGATAGGTATGCACATAATGCAAGAAGTGCGAGAAGCATGGTCACTACAAGATGGCTTTGCATCACGATTTTATAGGGCACCGAAAAATGGGGCGGGCGATGTTTAATATCGGTGTGGTTCAAAATACCTTATGAAGTGTACATAAGTTTTAGGTACGTGAGAGATTAGATTGTAAGTACTTTCTTGACTGAGTGTTACATGGTAATTGCTTTGTTGTATTTCCTGCAAGTTAGTAGAGTGCGCCCGCGCATTTTTAAAATAAAGAGTTGCACTCTGAATTTTAATGTGCTTCGTTTTATATATATATATATATATATATATATATATATATATATATATATAAATATATATATATATATATATACGCTCATGGTTCCGCTCACTATTAGTTTTTGTTTTCACTTCAAAGTGATCTTGGTTTTGTTTTTTATAGCTGGTTTAACTTCCGGTTTTGACTCTTTGAATCTAATTAAGTGAATTGTCAGCGATGTTGAATAGCTGTTATATAAAATCTGCAGTACATATAAAGGAATCGGTGCAAAAACAAAAGATTTATATCTAAGAACTATATATATATATATATATATATATATTCTTTAGGAACCATGTTTTGGAGCAGTTAATATGGTGACTTTTATTTTCTTATAATATATATCGGTAACTAACTTCCCTTTAACTTGCTTAATGTAGTATTTGAATGTGAGTAAGTATCCGAAACTAGTTCTTTACGAACCGATATTGTGAATCAGTTTGCTAAACGATTTTCCTGCTGGCAAGAAGTTATTTTTCAATTAAGTCCTTACGTGATTTTACTAAATGATATGATAGGATGCTTACTTAACAATACTGTATGTGAAATAGTGATCTTACACTCCAATTAAGAACTTTTTTTTAATTGATCGTTCACATCTCAGGGTTTCCTTGTCATCTCGATCAGTACGTGACGTAACTATTAAGAAGTTTTTCGCCAGGCTCCCATAATTTTTTTCGCGCTTAAAAAAAGACACTGTTATAGATTGTTAACACAAAAAGATACTTAAATATCACTCCTGCTAGTTTTTTTTTTTTTTTTTTTTTTTTTTTTTTTTTTAAGTTAGATTCAGGTCCATTTTAGGAGATCAGGTATCAATTCATGTTATATTTAGGGCTACTATTTTTTATGAAGGAAATGTGCTCTAGGCACGTTTACACAGTTTCTTGTGAGAGGTACATTTGACTGTGCAATTTAACTTCGTAGAGTGTAACGCTAGTTGGCTACTAAAAGGCACGAAATCTTCCTAACCGAGTCAGGGCAGAAGCGCAGCAGGGGGGGGGGGCGGGGGAACTGGTGCATCCGTAGGAAGCATGTGCGTCAGTAACAGTGGGTATATACATAAACGAGTTCGCTTACACGGCTCTCTATCAGTCACCGGCTGTGGAGCCATTGATGACTTTGGGAGAAATGCAAAATGCTATCCGTTATAGGTATAAATACATCGTCCTTACATACGTCGTTAACACGATAGTGCAAAAGACATCATCCAACTTGAGGTAAGTGTCTAAAGCGCGTAAGGGTAAGACAAAGTTTGTTGGCACGCGCGGGTATGTGTCCGTAAGCAAAACCACGTCAGCGATTTTGGGTATGCGGGTAAACGATGTTCAAAAAAAAAAAGTTCCATGTATTTGTGTACAGTTTAGTAGACTGCTGTTGCATATGAGAAGAAATTAAAATTTTACCTTGCATTAAAACATTACTTCCACTACGTTGTTCCTCATTATCGCTTAGGGATTTAAATATAGCTAAAGGCACATGTATTACGTATTTCCACAATACTAGTCATTTCAAAGGTGAGATTCCGATGAATTCTTAATACTTGTACATTCTACTTTCGAAACCAGAATAGATATGTGAAGCAATGTGTGAAGCTAGAGTTCATCAACCCTTCAACTGCTTAGTTGGGAGAAATACATTATCAGTTGTTTTTTATTTACGCTGGTAACGAAGTATATCTATACGTATTTCTTTTTTAAAGAAAAAAGTTATGACTCCACGATCCAATGTAAAAATTATTTAATATTCGCGCATCGATAATAATGATATGGAATCATCGAACAGTACACAATTAAATTAATAATAGCTGGTGCGTAATAAGATTGGTTGGGTTGAGTTCAACCTTAGCGTCCCTCTTAGGAGCGAGGCTGAGGCTTAGATATATACCTAAACGTGGAATCCAAACGATATGAGGTCCCACCGCGAATCGAACCTGAGTGTCTGTTGCGCCAACCATGTAGCCAGAAATGAGCTTGTAGGTGCTTAAGTGTAGTTTAAGGTTAGTATTCTACTGTATTTCATTCGTATGTGACGTTTGTAGTCTTTTGTGCCTTTGTACTTCTGTTGTATCCGAGAAATTCTTCTTTCTAAATTTATACTTGTCTTTGTCAACTGAATAATCATTTTCAAAAAGTGATTTACAAGAATGCATTGACGTAATCTAGATCACATTTATTGTTCTGTTGCTTTCTCTGTCTCTTCTAATTCTTACTATTTGGACTGAAGACTAGACCATGGCCAATATTGTAGCGGTACTGCTGTGTATTTCTGAATTCAAGACGAGGTTTTTCTTCCGCAATTTTGTGCTGAAAAATATGAGATGGTCTGGCTTTCTCTACATATGGCGTGGAAGTTTTCTTTACTGAAAGAATCACGAGCTTCCATTAGTATCTAACTTTACTCTCTTTCTCGACTGTCGCTTTACCTTTGAACGTTCTCAGATTCACTGACCCCTTCCAATAAGGAAGTGTATGGAAAGTCTGTATCTGATTCATTTTATGTGCAGTTTCATAGTGAATTCTGAAAATATACCCAGTATGTGCTGTTTGCTGAGCACAAAGCCCATTTATCTCAAGCCGGGTTCGAACTAGGCTCCCCACTTGTCAGAGGTTAGCGCTCTACCACTGAGCAACCGTGACCTTCTGTCATGTAGTTTGGAGAAGTTGCTGTGAAAACGTTTAATTGTGACACTGACAGTGGTCCGTCCTGCCACAGGGTTCTTGTATCATCACTTTTGAGTCATTCTATTTCAAATGAACCAATGATAAATAATGCATGGTCTCAGATTTTGATAATATCTTGTACATTTAAAGACTTGGTTGCAAATAGTTATTTTCCAAAATAAAACTTTTCCAGTCCTCATAGTTAATTAGTAATTAATTACACAATCAGCTTCAAGGTCACAACTCAAACACGGCTGCTTTTGCATTTTGTTGTATATTTCCATAACCATGAGAGCTATGAAGCTAAAAATTTGCAGTCAAAACTAATGAATACTATGTAGGTGTAAAGTTATAGCAGCATTTATAGTCCCAAGTTCGACCCCCAGAATGAGCATGTGGTGAAAGTTGTACACTCATGTCCAAAGTTATTGTCGCATATCTATAAATATGTTGTTGTAAAAATATAATTTGATAACGAATTCGCCCGATATTTCTTATAATGTAATTATGTGTATAATCTGCAAAGACATGTATGTGGCAAATTTCATGTCAAAAGAGCAGTAAATAAGAATAGCAACAAGAAAATAAGATTTTCTTGTCCCCATTTAGCAACATTTTGTTTTACTCATTCTAATTTTCCTATTTATAATTCTTTTCCTATGCAATTTACTATAAATATACATTTCCCGATTATACACATAGTATCAGTATTAAAAGTACCCTGCAACATCATTATCAAATTATATGCTTACAAGAAGACAGCTATAGATATGCGACAGTTATTTTGGACATGAGTGTACATGTGTGAAATTTATCACAAGGTTAAGAAATACCTATATTTTCTGTGAATCAAATTTGGTTGTGGGTATTTGAATCTAAGATCCCTAAAAACCCTAAATATGTCTTTTGCCTCATAACGAGCTTCTAAAATATTGGTGTAAGCTATTTGATACTGTATAACTTTTATTACAACTATTCCACACAGTAACCTACAATCATAGCAAAAAATAACAGTTGACTTATGTATTAACCATCAGCATTGTACAATGTATTAGTGTTTACTGAAAGTCTTGAATAACTGGTTAATTTTATTAACAGTCTCCTGTGACACACTGTGTGATCTTCCACTAGCTGTGATAGAAATGTGGTCTGTTGCATCAATAAGAATGTGAACGGCTGGCACCCATACGATATCGTCGGTTCCAGGTCAGTGAGAAGTGGAAGCGGGCCCCGCAGGTTGTAATAACTTTGTCTTGTAGTCCTGATATTCCTCTGAACACTCCAGCATCATGCCAATCCACCATTTGCAGTTATAGACACAAGCTACAAATTTTCGTGGATCCAAGACTTTTACTTCTGATATTTTCTGTTTGTGTTATCTACTCAAACTCTGTGTAGGTGTTCCATTCGTGTAAAGGAAATTAGTCCAATTTATTAAACGTATTTCACTGTCACGAATGAGAGCATGAATATTTCTTGTTCCAGATATTGTTTTCACAGGGATAAACCGATTTTCTTGTGTCGTGCGATGCTGCTGAACATTTTCATTTGATAAAAAAAAATATCTGATGAATCTGATATTATCCACAGCCCATTTATAAAACTGCTGTGCATTTAATATTTGGTTCGCAGTTGTCTTCTGTAAACTTGCACATATTAGAAGTTTCATTTTGGCCCTTAGGTCCTAATACCCAAAACCATATTTGGTTCACACGAAATATAGGTATTTCGTCAACTTGTGCTAAAATTTCACCTACAACTTTCACCACATGCTCATTCCGGGGCTCTTCTGGAAACCTGTACCCGGTTGAAGGTCCATGTGGAGACATAAACAGCACTTCAACTTCACGTAATCCATGATTTATTCATAATATTTCTGCTACTCACCACTGGTTATTATTTATGTATGTAACAAAAGTTCCTTTTTTGCAGCTTATTAAATCGCAGAAGCTCGATTTTGGGGGGAGACATGAAGTTAGTTCATGGTGACCCGTTACTGATAAAAACTTCGCCATTTTCCGAAAGCCAAAGGTGACTTCGTTCAATACCTGTTACCAGTCTCACTTTTTTTTTTTCTATTTCCGTTCCAGGCAACAAAACGAGAGTAATACCCGGAGTTTGTATTTGCACTGTATTCACGAATTCTGCAGTTTTAATACTGTGTATCTGTTTTTGCCTAAGGTTATGCCGCGATGCCATATTCTTTATAGCCCCACACACCCACCCCCGATATCGTCGCAGAGACTCTTGCATGGCCGGTTTCACTGAAAAACCACTGCTTTATCGGACCTGTCTGCATCTCGAACATCTGAAAGCGATTTTTAAAGTGGGATGCAGCACCATCAGAAATCACTGACACGGTGTGAATCCCTTAGAGTGGAACGAATGCCATATGAAAAACAATGATTTCGTTAAAAAAAAAAAGTGCCACTTTCTGTTTTCGTATCGTACGTTGCTGGTTTAACTGTAAGGATTGTAATTTATGACTACATCAAGAAATTCCAAGGAGAATTAATTGCTACCGAAAAGCATCGTATAAAATTTCAAGACACAAATTCTATTTTACTTCATGTGGACTTCGCTGAAAACTGGACTGTTATTCTGCAAAGTGAAATTCAGAGTTATCACCGAAAAAACAAGCAAATTTACGTCAGTGGTATATTATTATGAAACAACTGACAGTTTTGTTGTAATAAGCAACGACATAACGCACGATTCGACTCATGTACTCATAGCCATAGACAAGATTTTAAAAATACTCGAAGGAAAGATAAAACAGAATAAGGTTCCAATACGTGAAAATAAGTGTCTACAAATTCCCAAACCGTGTCAGTGATTTCTGATGGTGCTGCATCCCACTTTAAAAATCGCTTTCAGATGTTCGAGATGCAGACAGGTCCGATAAAGCAGTGGTTTTTCAGTGTAACCGTCCATGCACGAGACTCTGCGACGGTATTGGGGGGGAGGGGGTTGTAAAGAATATGGCAACGCAGTATAACCTCAGGCGAAAACAGATACACAGCATTAAAACTGCAGAAGAATTCGTGAACATAAGGCAAGTACAAATTCCGGATATTACTCTCGTTTTGTTGCCTGGAACTGAATTCGACAATTTCCGGGGAAAAAAAAATGCAGGAATAGGGAAGTTTGCGACCGGTAAATGGTATTCAACGAAGTCACCTTTGGCTTTCGGAAAAAGGCGAAGTTTTTATGGCAGTAACGGGTCACCATGATCTAACTTTATGCTTTCCCCAAAATCGAGCTTCTGCAATTCAAAGTGTAGATTTAAGAAGTCTGCAAAAAGGAACTTTTGTTACATGCATATATGATAACCAGTTGTGGATAGCAGAAATATTATGTATAAATCATAAATTACATGAAGTTGAAGTGCTGCTTATGCTTCCACATGAACCTTCAGCAGTGACAGGTTTCCAGAGGATCATAAGAGCAGTGCTGTGCCGTGGAAAATCACCGCCCGGGGCGAGAGTATACGACGTTGCCCCAATAAATATATTGCAACTAATTTTTCCTCTATTTTTTCCCTTTTTCTCCCGAATTTTGCGTCCCCTTTATTTCGGCGTCCGGGGCCGTCACCCCGCTCGCTCGCCCGCTCCACGGAACAGTACTGCATAAGAGAAGTGAAAATAAGTGTTTTGTGACTATTGACAATGTGCTACGAGTTGTGAGTGCCAACACCTGTTGGAGCATCTGCACGGTTACACGCTGTTAGTGAAGAAGACACCAAGCAAGCAAATGATTGGTTCATGTCAATATATATATATATATATATATATATATATATATATATATATATATCAGTGAAATTTTGTTTCGGAAAACCATTTTAAATACGTGAACATAAAATATTTGTGTTCCGTAATTGAATTTCCATCTCAGATTACTTCGGTTTAAAAAGAAAAAATTGATGAATAGGGGGAGACTCATTTTACTATTTCAAAGAGCATTTTTGATCAAAATAATAAAAAAACAGCAAGGAAAATACTTTTGTTCGTTATTTAATCAATGTGAACCACAAATATCATCAAATTATTACACTTTTATTGTTTCCAGTGTTGCCAGCTGTGACGTGAAAGTTAACGGAACTTCAAAAGGCCGTAATTAATTCATGAAGCATTTGTCGAGAATGGTTTTTGGTATGTTTATTATTCATGTAAAGTTGAACAATTTGAGAAAATTTCAGAATTTTAAAATATGGTGTTTTCGAGAAAATGGCGCCCAAAAATGGCGATTTTTCAAAATTTCACAATTTCTCGAATTTTTTGCGACGAAATGGTTGCGCACAGAAGCAGCATATATATATTCGGAAAGCAGGTAACTAGGTCTTATCAACCTTGAAAACAGAATTTTAAAATTCGAACCGAAAGTGCTCGCAAACTTCGACTTTTCAGATAAACTGACGTTCATTCGTTTATTTATGTACAAAAAGATATGCATGCGCAAACGAAATTATAATAAAATATGGTTTATTTATATCCCTATGTACATACCACAACAAGAATTATAACTCTACCTGTCTCCATAGCTGAATGGTGGGGCTCCGAAGTTGACCATTTTCCATGTTCCCTACAATTCATAAATTGTACTCCCCGTGTTTGATGGCCCATTACTTGGCGGGAATTTTTTTTTGCGACAAAACAAAAGAATTTGGATATCTTAAAAACATAAGTAGTTGCTATAATTTTTTTTATTTATTTGTTTTTATTTTATTTATTTATTTATTTATTTATTTGCCTTAGTTGAAATGGAAGGCACCGATACATTCCTGTTTATATTTAATCAATAACAAAGAAAGAAAGAAAGTACTGTACTAAGTATTGGTCTGTTTAGAATCTGCAGTATGACGTTTTAATTTAAGGCGGTACTTACCACTTAGTTATGTTAAGGAAAATACCTAGGAGAATAAGGAAAATTACATGTTCAATTCTAGGAATAAAATCTTGAAATATATTACGATCGTTACACAGAAAGTGCTCCTAAGAGTAGGTTTCCATTTTAAACGAATCTTGTACCTGTCATAAAACTAACTTGCAACCCGATCTTTCTATTTACTGTTTACATACTACAACTTCTTGAAAGCAAGAAAGGTATGTCCACCCATGCAGCAATGCACTCTAGTGGATAAATAGTGAACCTCCTTATTTAAAACGTGTATTTTGTCGCACTTCCCGTCCCTCTCCAAAAGAATTCGTTGTTTCGGAAGCCGCGAAACTGTTTTTTCCTTTTTGTGTCAGCGAGAGAGCGATAGCAGGTAGCAAGCAAGACGACCTAGAAAGTTGCACATGGTTCAACTCCTTGCAGGATGGAAAAAAATGTTGTATGACCCTTTCAAGACTATGTTTACATGGAGAAATATGGTAGAGTTTCAAGGTTTTTTTTTTTTTTTTTTTTTATGGCAGCTACGAGATTCATGTAGCGTGGCATCATGCCTTTAATAGCTTTAAGGATATCGTCCGCCTTCCATATTGTTTGCAAGCTCTATTGTCAATAAGTTAATCATTGATACACCTGCTACATTTTGCATGTACCCGTTGCCCAGCTTTTTATTGATTTTTTCTTTGTCCAGATTTAAAAGCGGATTCTTCGTTGTTATAGAAAAACCTCCGCGTAAAATCTGATAATTTTGAGTTTGATGAACCCGTTATCTTCATCCTTTGCTAATAACTGTTGTGTCACTTTAAGACAATGTTTCTAAATTTGACTAGGTACTAAAACATGTAAGAAAAGTGGATAAAAAATTAATGAAAATATGAATAACACTGAGTTTTCTAAATCTATTAATATATCGCAAGGGCGGTAGATGTCACACAAAGGTTTACAGAAGGGCGACTCTTATTTATTTTTTAATATTACGTATCGTTGCATGGAATATTTTTTAGCCCTCTTACAACCACCACATTGTTCTCTGAAAAAGAAATGATGATTTTTTTCTTTTCTTTGCTTTTCTTTTTTTCTTTTTTTTTTAAGAAAAAGGTTTTAACTAATTTTTCGGTTGAAAGTAGCTAACGGTTTATGGGAAATTAGTGATGAGTTTGAATTATAAGTGTTGAGAAGCTACTTAGAAGAAATGCTGTAGGTATTGCATCCAATAATTGAAATGGACTGTTCATGAATGTTCTAGTATAGAAGAGAACAATTCAAATGATAATGACTTTGGTATTTAACTATTATCAAATGCAAAGAATTCAGTGATTGTGGTTGAGGTAATGAACACATCATAAACCGAGTGGATGTGGAAACTACTAGGGATGTACCGATATATCAGTATCGGTAATATCGGCCACTTTTGGGAGTATCGGTATCGGCAAATGGACACCAATATTTACCGATATATTTTCCGAACTATTTTCAATTTGTTTAATATTAACAGTAACACTTATATTTCATCGATTACTTTTCTATTTTTAGTCCCTTGATGCCAAAATAGTAGTGAAGAAAAGCCAGAGGTCCTCAGTCAGGATCATGGGTACCCGAAGAAAATTTTCTAGGGAGGTCCATTCCATGGTTGCTATATTAAGTTTGGTATCTAATATATGTGGTTTGCTATATTACGTATACATTTTCGTGAGCCAGGGGGGTCCCACCCAGCCCTCCCCCTTCGGTCGCCCATGGTCAGGATAGCAAACCCGTAATTTGAATCCCAAACGAGACAGAGTTTTTGACTTAGAAGAAAAGGCTATCTAAGAAACCCACAAGACGCTTACTTTGTCACTATTTTATCCTACTTCCTGGTTGAAAACAATTAGTTCTACAGTTAATAAATAGTTTTATCGTTTTTGACTTCGCTTAAATAACCCTATTATTATTATTATTATTATTATTAGTAGTAGTAGTAGTAGTAGTAGTAGTATTAGTATGGTATACGCAGCAACACCTGGTTCAGCACGCATAATTTTGTAAATAATAACAATTTGTAACGGTAGTATCCATTTGCATTATATGTATGTAATAGAGACTAGTAAATACAATGTAACTATCAAAGTACATTATCACTCTAAATATCAATCACTGACTCTTAGAATTAAGTTTACACTGTATAAGTGTTTGCTGCTTCTTAGTTTATTTTATGTGACCTGGATTAAATTTAGAGGAAATATATTTTTTGTGTGGAACCTAATACGAAATTCTACTTTTTGTCTTGTTAAATTTTGGCTTATATCTAATATACGCTATTATAGTGTTCATCATTTCATTATTCTGAAAATTCTTGTTAATATATAAGAAATGTGTCCAAAAGTATCAGTATCGGGTATGGATGAAAAAGTGGTATCGGTACATCCCTAGAAACTACCCGCGATCAGGAATTTTTGACTGTACATCTGATTACTATATATATATATATATATATATATATATATATATATATATATATATATATATATATATTTGTTTTGTGACATTTTTATGTAATAATGATAATTTTCAATCGTACATTTTTCGTTTTACACAGATAATAAGAAATAGTAGTTAATTTATACATTGTATCATGTTATGTTCAGATTAGTGATTCAAGTGCTTGGAAAAAACGGTTCTTTTGTACGTTCAAACTTTAGTGAAGAAATAAAAGCACGTTCCACCTTTTCTTTTTCCAAATTATAAAACGAATATACAGACTGCTCAAAACAATTAGGGAGCAACTGAAATATCACACAATACCTTAAGATAGTGTATGGATAAGCTTGTGTTTGACTCATATATATCATACAAGAAGAAATGCTTTAAGATATACTGAAAAAATGGGGCACAGAAAACCTTGTTTACATGGCTTACGAAACAAGACGGTCATCTGTGCACCTCTCGAACTCCTCACAAACAGGCAAGGCAACAACACAGATTGTTCCTTAATATGGCGTATGATCACCTCGAATAGCCAACACAACCTCGCACCTGCGTGGCATGGATTCAGTAACATTATCGATGACCTCTTGGGGGATTTTGTTGGATTTACTGGCCTAGCGGCAATTCGTCTGCCAAGCATATCCCAGACATGCTCAATTGGATTGAGATCCGGAGAGCATGCTGGCCACTTCATTCGAGCGATACCCTAAGCTTTCAGCATCTCATCCAGTAACCGAGCTCTGTGAGGACGAGCATTGCCATCCATGAAAAAGAACGAATCACCAATGGCACCAGCATAAGGAAGAACCAGATGTTGCAGGATCTCATCCCTATACCTGAAAGCCGTCAAAGAGCCATTTCGGATGATGTGGAGCTCAGTACGCCCACCAATGCTGATTCCTGCCCACACCATCAGTCCACCGCCATAATACTGGGACTTTTCTCGCACAAACATGAGATTGTGTCGTGTTCCACACTCTCTCCAGAGGAAAACGTCGATTATCAGGCTCCACACTGAATCGAGACTCATCAGAGAACAAAACATTGCCCCATTCATTGCGTCCCCACCAACGGTGTTCCTTCGCCCACACTCTTCGATCAACACGGTGTCGTGCAGTTATGGGACACACACCATATGCCTACGTGCGTGGAGTCCACTTTCTCGAAGGTGATTGCGGACCGTTTGAGTGGATATTGCACGTCCTGTTGCTGTTCGGAAGGCTCGCTGGAGCAGAATTGCATTTTGACGCCGGTTTCGACGGGCTGTTAACAAGAGATAACGATCGTCTATGGTTGTGGTTGCTCGTGGACGGCCCTGTCCTGGTCTTCTTCGAACACTTCCAGTTATTTAAAATCAATTCCACAATCGGGAAATCACAATTTGTGCCACTCCTATGGTATTTGCCACCTCCCGCTGTGACTGACCAGCTTCCAACTTGCCGACAGCTCGCCATGCCAGCGATTGTGGCAAATCACGTTTTAGCGCCATTTCACTACGTGGATTTGTGTCGCACTAAACACAATGAGAACAAAGGTATCCTGGAGCTGGAATGTGTTGGAAACGCTACACTACAAAATGACCTCTGGTAGCGCCACGTCACCGATCACGTGCAAAGGTGTTTCAAACGGTTCGATTGCACGTTGTGCCTTCATGCTAGTCGTTTGTAATTCGAACTGGACCAGTTACAGTATTGTCACATTATTCGTAAGAAGTTTTACATGAATTTTCATCTGATCCCCTAATTTTTTTGACCAGTATTTATATATATATATACATATACTGCATTTTAAACTTATTGTTAGCTAGAATTGAATTTGTCATTGTTTTAAGGGAATATGTTCCATTTGAAATTCATTACACAAATCCCCTCTTAACAACAACCGATTCAATTGATGAATAAATTAAATCGTAAGTTAATAACGTTTCTGGAGCTGAAGTCATATTTTAGGTAGGAGGTTACGTGTAATAAGTATATCTGTCTGTATACCGAGCATTTATTGAGGCCGTTAAAATTCAAGCGGTAAAAGGTTAAAAACGATCTAAATTTTTATTACCTTTAAAGTAACCTCATACCTAAAATCGCCGTTCATGGCTTTAGTTATGTAAACTGAACATAAAGAATAAACTGAAGTTTACAAGAAAGAGTTTTCAGAAAGGAGAACAAGATGTAAGCGTAATTCTATGCTAAAATTAAAATTGGTTTGTATCTGTTCCGTGGGTTATTTATTAAGTAAATCATCTTATTCAAATTCGTTCGTCTTTTTCTTCTTCTTATTTTGTTATTTTTACTAATTTCTCTCTCTCTCTCTCTCTCTCTCTATATATATATATATATATATATATATATATATATATATATATATATATATTCTGTTTTCAGAATGCAGGAGGAAGAAGATGAGTTTGTTGACGCTAACCAGTTTCCCCGCTTTACGTGGTGAGTAGTCATTTTGATTTCTAGTGTCGAAGACAATTGTAAATTATTGTTTGCCATTGATTTATGTTTTCCATCAAGCAGGCAGGTAATAAATTCAAAAGTTCTTTTCTGTATCAATCTCTGCTCTGATAGGTTATGTGGAGGGGGAGGGAGGACACATGCCTTCGTATACACAGTGATCCTAAAGTTCCGTTACACTCCCTATCTATTTATGCATTTTACATTGAGGCCAAGTTATGGATCAGAAAAAAAAAAAAAAAAAAAACCGAAATGTGATAAACGAAGAAATTTTAATTTAATCCAGTGTCTGTGTATACACATCATTTTCGTAACGAAATTTACGCGTCGTAAGGCACGGTCTGGAATTCTACGCACATTGTGTGTGTGAACGTGGAAAATGCGTGCCGAAAAACTTCATTCAGTTCTTTGGGTGGTCACGTGTCCTGGCAAAATGTTGTTTGATGTAATTGCACAATTTGTTATCACACTACGAAAGATCAGGAATTCGGGATTAACCAAAAGTGCTGTAACTGTGAAGAACCACATCCGATTCATCTGTTAGAGCTCCTTCGTGGCTAAGAGGTTACCGTCCGCACCTTTGGCTTAGAAGATCCGGGTTCGATTCCCGGTGAGAGCTGATGTGGACGGATTCAACGTTAATCTTTAGGTCTATGTATCATATCGGCTCGCTTCAGAATGAGACGCTGAACACAAAATCAGATTAAATCAAATAATCTATCAGGTATTTCTCCACGTCAACCGAATAATGGGCTGGTTGATGTTCCATGTTGCTTAAACAAAACCCAAGCGATAAACCCTTCGACTTAAAGTTAAGGAACAAATTAGTCCGACAACATGGTGCAGTAGGTTTCACTATTGTAGCACACAGTATCTCCTCCTGTTCATGGGTGTAATGGAAGTTTTGGATTACCCTGTAGAATTCTTAGGCCTGGAACACCATGTGTGTGATCTCATCCCAGGCTACTTAAATTGTAATGGACAGTATCCTGTTTTCTCATTTCCTTCATTACACCAATTCTTTCGTAAAGCTCCCTTGGGGCTATATGGTTAGCATACACTACCCAGACACGGGAGACCGGGGCTCGATTCCTAATGGGAGCTCACGTGGTTCGAATTTTACGTTAAGCTGTAGGTCCACGTCTCATAACATTATAGCTTCGTTGCTAAACTCTAATTAGCCTACAAGTTAAACAGTTCTTTCGATATTCACTTATTGATTTATCTATCGTTTCAACCTACAGGACATAATCTCAAACAACGTAAACTGAAGGGTTCAATTTGATTTTTCGTACCTATCTACAATTGGGTACGATTTTATAAGTGTTTTTTTTTTCTTTCTTTTTTTTTGGGGAGGGAGGAGGGATATTATCTATATATAAAATATTACTTGGTTATTACTTTGTTTTATTTTCTTTCTTTTAGGAACGGGGGATATAACAGAACTCTCAGGCATTGTATCCAGCAAATGATGGAGGAACAGGCAGAGAGGCGGCGTGAGGATGATGTAAGTTCTTGTTGTGTGAGATCTATTAATTCCTTGTTCTCTTCAATATGGGAGCACCCAGAGCAACCATTGCGGTTGTTGTTCTCTCCCGAAAATAATTAATCCTGAGCACTTTCTTCCAAATGTTTTTCCATGTTTTCTTTGGATTGTTTCCAACGTATGAGGATCCAGAGAGTCGTTACAATGGTCTCCCTCTCTCAAACATTATCCAGACTTGAGATCGTCTAGCCAGACTACTCAGATTTCAAGATTCCTTTGTCAAAATGAGTGGGGTTAGGTTAGGTTCCCGTTCTACTCCTTCAAATTCAACTAAACCGGCCAACCCCACATTCTAATACTTCATCTGGGAAACATGTTATCAATAAGTGACATATCTATTCATACAAAAACAATATTGCTATTAGATACGTATATACTTCGTTTATTTCGTAAGGTTTATGTAACCCTCTCTGTGATGCTGATCACCATCTGGCATAACTGTAATAAAGTACAAGACTTGAAAACTTAATCATGGGTATGCGAGAGCATGGTATGTTGGTTTCTTTATTAAGAATATTGAGCCTTCTATGAGCGTTCTTGCTTTTTTTTTTTTTTTTTTTTTTTTTTTTTTTTTGACACCGTATAAAATGGTTCCATATTAGACCAAACTAATTAATGTGAAAATTTATCTAAATTGAATAATATCAACTTGAGTTGCAAGCTACCTCAAGTTTTGAATTCATTTACAGTATATAATATGAGGCAAAGGTACCTTGTAAGTTTTGAAATACAAATGTAAGACAGTAAACAGATAAAATCAAGATAATAACTGTTAAATGATTAAAGATAAGTTATAAATAATGTTAGGTGTGTGTTTGTGGTGAAAAATAACCCGAAAACATCTGTCACATAACCCCTTCTTACTAAAGTTTTTTTCTTTCTTTTTATCTGGATCCAAGATGGGAGATCTCAAGATCGAAGCCATGATGTGTTAAATATTAATAGATGTGGTTCAACCTGCATTACCCGTATCCTAAATGTAGTGTCACTACCTCTACCTGTTCTAAACTTACCAGTTACCTTTGCCTTATATTGCATAATGTAACCGTATTCAATACTTGAGGTCGCTTAATACATCATTTAATATTATTCAGTTGAGCTATTTTCTTCTCACGATGTACATTGGTCTGATAGGAAAACGTGTTAGAAGGAGGGGGAGCTTCAAAGAAAGAGAAAAAAGGTAGTCGTATTTGCGCGAAGGTCCACCCTCTATATATTGTATTTGCGCGAATGTAGGCTGCACTTTTTCCCTAAATTTTCACTGGAAAACTCATGGTGTGGCTCAGACCCGGACTGGCCAGGCTGGCTACCTGGCAATCACCAGGGGGCCCAACTGCTGATAAGTGGAGAAAAAACGAATAACGCCGAATGCTGAACATAAAAATAAAATGGTATTAAAAGAAAAAAAATCAATTGTAAGTTCTTGAAACCATTTGCTTGATTTTAGATACTTAAAATTTTCAGGATTACATTGTGTGAAAAAGAATATTCTATTTACAAGTACAAGGATCTTCAGGCTCATCTGAAAGCTAACAATCCTATTATAATTTACACTCATTGTATGGGCCATGTTTTAAATTTAGTAGTGGCTGACTCAACTATCAGTTGCTCTGAAGCAGAAAGTGTCTTTGCCCTTGTAGAAGAATCTGCAACTTTCTTCAACCATTCATACAAGAATATCTCTGTATGAGAAAAAGAGACAAAGAAGCGCCACTCAGGATCAGAAAAATTGTACAGATTACAGAAGATAGGTGCTATATGATGGTGGAGCAAACATATCCACAAGCCATTGTTGATTTTGATTTAAAATAAGACGAATTTCAGTCAAGTAAGCTTGCAAACTTCTTTTCAATTTTATTAGAACTGATAAATGGAAATTTTGATTGGAAATCTACATTTACAGCCTGTAATTTGATTTGAGAATGGAGTAAATTTGAAAATTTGTTTCTAGCATTTGTTTTGTTGGATCTTTGTTCTTCAGTGCCACTTATGTTAGTGTTTCTTCAAAGCAAAACACTAGATTACTCAAAAGCATGGCATTTGGTAAATACATTGTTGAGTCATGTAATCAAAAAAAGAAAAGATGACAACTTTGAAAACTTGCCAAGGAAAGTACATTACGTTAATTCTTTTTTTTTTTTTTTTTTTTTTGAAAACGATGACGTCAAAATGAAAACAAACTTCTCTTCCAGGAAAAAGAGTCCCACAAAGGAAAAAAAAGTAAGTGAACTCTCTGAAAATTAAAGTAGGCGGATTTCTCCGATTCTAAAATTGAAAACAATATATTTCAATTTTTTTTAGATTCGGCTATAAACAGCATTTCTGGCAGATTTGTTCCAAACAAGGATATTTTGATTGACTGCTCTTGGTTAGACTCCAAGGTATGATGAGATTCTGAGCAACGAAGAAATCCCTGAAAATGTGTTTCAGAAAGTCTACGCCCCGTCGAAATGCAGTAGGTCGAAACTTATACAGAAAGTAAAGCAGTTTGCAATATATTACTCCATACTTCTGCAAATTGAAAACCCCTCAAAGGCAAAGGAAGATAATAAAAACAATAAAGATAATAATGCCGAACAATGTGATGAACTTCTATATGAATACGACAGCCAAAAAAGAAGTGCTCAAAATGTTTATCGTGTGCATTGAAAATTGTGAATGAGCTTTCTTCCCAGTCAGGTCTCTTTCCAAATTTGTATTCAACATTAAAATATATAATGATTCTGCCCCACACGCAAGTAACTTGCGAGGTTTTTTTCCAAACGAAAAATTGTGAAGAATCGCTTAAGGTCCTCCATAACCAACAACATGCTCAATTCTGTAACGATTATTGAAGTTGAAAGAGACAAATATTGACAAAAATCTGATGATTGATGAAATAGCCAAATCAAGCGACGAACTGAAATTGAAGTTATTAAAATAAGTACTGTTAACGTGAAAACTATTAATGTTCTAATATTGTATTGATTCTTAATCAGTTTTGTGTTTGTAGAAAATCTGTATCTTATCTTTTTGAAACTTGCAATTATGAAAATATAAATTGTGCTATGTAACTATAATCCATTAATAGGCTGAATAGAATATCACATTTATATTTTACATATGTATGAGTTCTTTGGTGTGTAAGAAAATTATAATTATTTTAAATATAACATTTTAAACTTTGGTTGTGAGTCTGGTTTTAGTGGTGATACGGAAGCGGATCATTACAGAAAGTTACTAGCTCATTTACATTTTCCTAACAGTGATTTACAATTTAAATGTAAAATGACGTTACAAACAGTTTGGGGAGGAGGCGGGGGGCAAGCAGCTATCAGCGCCAGGGGCACTCGACGTAGCCAGTCCGGGCCTGGTGCGGCCTATAATCGAGATTTTTCCCTTCAGATCATAAATCGTCAATTTCAAAATGACGTGTATACGTATCGTGTGGGTTGAATTTAGTACCATTACAATTTACTGCAGTTACGTTTGTAAACCATCAAAGACTTGAGAGAAAAATAGCAGAAAAACATACCTTGTTCGCAAAAATTGCTCCCTTCATTTGGTACCTTGCACTGGCACAAAATGCACTTGTACACTTAGTAGTTTTATTAACAGGAATACGTGTGTTTGTTATACAGTATAGTTTATAATATGTACGAATTATTTATATACTGTAGCTGTTCTTGAAAAAACAACTTTGTTTGGCAAAATTGTGTTAGCTTGTTTGTACCCACCCAAATCACGTACAATCACTTTCCGCCATTTCAGCATCACCAGCGTCTGATTCTTCATCGTCGCTAGACGACCCGAAATGCTGCTCAGTCACTATCAGAAAGAAAGTAATCTTGATCAGTCACCCTTAGTTATGCGGGAGTTAAAGAAAGCGAGGGAGAGAAATACATCTCAAAATACTGTCTAATTAAAGTTGCTCGTAAATTTAGTACCGCGGCCTATATTCGAGATGTACTTTCTTCTATAATTTCATGTCAAAAGTGTAGGTGCGGTCTATATTCTCGCAAATACGGTAAATATATATATATATATATATGTGTGTGTGTGTGTGTGTGTGTATGTATATATAAACATTTAAGTATTTATGCCGATAACTCTTAAATTGCTCTTAGTCATAGTGAATTGTATTTACTCTTCTTCTTCTTCTTCTTCTTCTTATTATTATTATTATTTATAAAAGTCCTTGGTCGCTGATAAGAAACACAAAAGAAATGTTTATTTACTATACAAACTTGAGCAACATTTTAATTAATGAATTGAAGCTAGCATTAATGAAGTTTCTACTATTCAACTTGATCGTCAGTCCGTCTGTCCGATGATAACTCTCGTAAAACTTATCCGATTTTGATAACTTGGCATGAGCCTTCTTTTTACTTGCAATAATAACTCTGTTGTTTGGGGTTACAATCCATCAAGTAAAAGAGGGGTGAATCCACCTCATGTTGCAAGTTTATACGTGAACATGGAAGACATTTTTCGAATATGAAACTACAGAAACAAATTAATTAGGACGAAACTTAGTGTATATTTTCTCTATAACATTATAAATTTGGGGTTAAAATCTGCCAAAAATGAAAGAGGGAAATCCCCCCTCCCCGCCTGTTAATTTAAAAAATGTATTCCACGATAATTTTCGTTAAAATGTGTTCGATTTTGACGTAATACGTCGCACAGTTTCTTGTGAGGCTTCCCGATCATTCTCTCTGCAAGAAGCGGAAATAAGTGAAGAGTAAAGGAGTAAATTTAGCTTCCTATACTCCCGCTTCCCCCTGATTCCTTTTAGATTTTAACGATAAATTTTCTCACATTCATTTGATTCTGATATAATGTGCATTTTCCTGACTCTTCCGTAATTGCCATTGTTAGGGATTATAGTCATCGGTCAAGAATGGGCGGTGAATTCACACGTCTTACGTAATTACCCTCTCAATTTAGAAAATCTATTTATCGATAATTACCGTTACAACTCTTCGGGATATTAATGTAATATATTGTACATTT
Source organism: Thermobia domestica (assembly GCF_964235325.1). NCBI lineage: Eukaryota > Metazoa > Arthropoda > Insecta > Zygentoma > Lepismatidae > Thermobia > Thermobia domestica. The sequence goes on from NC_137470.1 coordinate 108,739,922, forward strand.
TCTTTAAGGCTTCTAATCATTCTCCCTACTTGGAACTGAATTTAGTAAAGAATAATAAGAATTCCCTTTTTTCCGAGTTCGATGATAGTTTATGTAAAATACACTTGGTTTTCATACAAAATTATGTATATTTTCTTCGATTCTTTCCTGTGAACCCCTTTGCTTCGGAGTAAAATCACTGAGGAATGAACGGTGATTTCAGACCCCTAATATGGTATGGATAACTCTCCTTCCTGCTACAGATTAAAAAATGTGTCTAGTTTCTGTTTCGTAAAGATATTAGATTTTCATGTATATGAGGTATACATTTTGAAGCTTCTCATTCATTTCCACTACTTGCCTTTAAAATCAATCGAGTATTAGAAAGTAAACTCCCTCCACCCCTTCATGTGGTATGGAATGGATTATTCTCCCCTTCAATTTAAAAATGGGGGCCGCGGTGGCTCAGTAATGGAGCGCTCACCTCTGATGCACTGGGTCCCTGGTTGGATCCGAGCATGCGCCAAGTGAACCTTGTAGTGGACAAACACCGTGTGCGTGGGTTTTCCCGGGGTTCTCCCGTTTCCTCCCTCTTTATTCATTTCACCATTTCATTCATTTATTATCATCGTCTCGTTTAGCCTAGCCGGCATAACCGTGGGACGTAATAGTTAGATTTCATTTCATTTTCAATTTAAAAAATATGTTCCACATTAATTTCCGTTATACTTACGACTGTTCGATTTCAATGTAATAAGTTGTACATTTTCTTCAAGACTGCCCAGTTATCCACTCCGGATGGAGGTGAAATCAGCAAAGAATAAAGTTTTCTTTCTAACGATAACATAAAACGTATTCGGTTTTGGTTAAAGATTAGGCATATTTTCTTTGATTCTTTTTTCATAATCCCTGTGGTTGGGATTAAAATCAATTAAGAATGCGCTGTGAATTTAGCCTCTTAAGGTGGTATAGATTACTTCACCCGTTCCCCGATTAAAAATTTTATTCATAGCATCTTTGGTAAAAATATTTGTCTGGAATATTACTTATACTTTCCAGTGCTTCACAATCATGCCCACTAGCTGCATTTAAAATTAGCCAAGAATGACTGAACTTTCCTTCCTCCCTTTTTTTTTTTTTTTTTTTTTTTTTTTTTTTTTTTTTTTTTTACGAGAACTGTCATTAATATTATTCGATTTTAAAAGATCAATACTCACTTAGCTCACCTTCCTGGAGATTTTTTTTAAAAAAAATCTGTGATTTGTTTTGTTAAAAAAAAAAAAAAAAGTTGAATACAGTCTAACTTTTTCTGACAATTTCCATCTCCTAATTGCTGAAAATTGAATTGGACCAATAATAATGGGGTAGCGCGTTCTCCTCAATTTTATATTTCCCACAATATTTATTAAAAATGCTCAGATTTTATAGAACATTGTGTGTGTGTGCTCTAGTTAGGAATTGAAATTAGTGGAAGGGAGGATCGCTCGCTTCAACAAAGCACAGCAACACTGGTTAAATATATAACAAAATTGTTTCTCCATTTACTTTTTCTTCTAATGATGTCCCTGTAATGGTCCTTCTCTCTGTTGGCCGTCCGTTTGCTCTGTTGGAATGAGTTTCTCCGGTTGTCTGTGTCTCTGTGAGTTTAGTTAATTATGTTAGTGTATTGAATGGTGTTGATACCCCGGAGTGCTTTTTTGCATCCACTTCTTCAGTGCTGCTTTTAATTTAGAATGTACATTTTCCTTCTTTTTTTTTTTCGTAGCAGTATTAACCATTAAGTAATGCTTGCTTGCTGTTGGACGCATGGAGTTACATATATTATTGTATAGTAAAAACAGAGAATGACTGTTTAATAATAGGAATTAACGTGACGTGCGGAGAGGTTTTCTGTTCACAAATAAAGTAAATAATTAATATGATTTTGGTTTTAAGAGCATATTCGCGGAAAATTATTTACTTATTTTTCCTTTCTTTTCAATTTCAGGAGGACAGTCTGTACACAGCCTTGTCGGAAATTGATGACGACCCATTCCCTCCTCCTCCACCGCCAAATTCGTTTGTTCCTGTTCTCCCGCCGATATTGGAGGATGATTCAGGTACTCTGCCGGAGAGCGATGCCAGTCAAGTGAGACAAGGCGAGGTCTCTCACCCGACCAGCTTTCAGCATTATCCCCTAATGCCCCTATATTGTATGGGAATAGGGGCTCTAATTGCAATGTTGACTGCCTTCGTGGTATTCTGGATGAATAAGAACATATGCAGGTGTCCGGTAAGTTTTACTATTGCCGAAAAAAAGTCGTTCGTTGATTTTTATGCAAATAGTTATTGCAAGTGCTTCCCAAAAATATTACTAATTCTAACTTCAATATTTGGTAGCCAGCATTTCAGCCCGAAAGCTATACACCATATTCTTATTTTATTTATTAGTTTAAGTCCCACAGTTATGCACTGAGGTTAAGGGAGGCTGTGATGATGAGATGGATAATGATGATGGGATGAAAGTGGGAGGAAACGAGAAAACCCCGAAAAACCTATCCACACGGTTCGTAAAATATGTGAACTCGTACAACACAGTATGCCCTATATTTTTCAGCGAAATATTAATGAAAAGAGGAAGGAACCTTGTGCTTTCTGAAGGGCTCGGGAGGAAAACATAGGAAGTGACAATTCTGCTAGTTTTGAATTGGATAGTTTGTTGCGCTACCAGAAAAAAATGTATTGCACGATTTGCTGTTTTATTATAATAGTAACCAACTGTATGAATTATATTTGGTCATAAAAAATTAGAATGTTTTAAATTGAGAGTGTTTTTGCACACATACAAAACTTTCAGTATCTTTAAACTTGTATTTATCACTTACCATGTTTTCCTCCCAGGCCATTTATTATACAGTGCGTTCGGAAAGTAACCATGCACCTGAACGATTACAAAATGGACACAATTATACGGTGAAATATTGTTCCAACCGATGCGATGTCAGAGCACGTTTTGCAACAGTTGGTTACACTGTAGTTGCTTTGTCTGAATCAGAAGGGCGGTATGAGTATGTATATTCCGAATTCCGTGTTTTATTATGTCTCATCCTGCTAAAATTGTTCCATACCGTTCTAACCCATGAAAAAAAATTATCCCCGTTGGATAATATTAAATGGTACCCCAAACGACCTAAATTTTTAATGTATTTACAGTCCCCAATATGAGACAAATATTTGTAATAAATCTCTGTAAGGTAGGAACGTCTGAAAGGGGTGCGATCATATCTTGGATAGAAGTAGTGTAGGTAAAACCGCATTTATTACTCTATTGTAACTTCATGGCGGCCATCTTGAAATCCGCCATCTTAGATTCAGATCCCACTAGAATCGGGAGTACTGTAACATTTTTGTTAATACTAACCTTATTTAAAATACTTACATTCACTGCATAATAAAAATTCTTTCCGTAATTTCCATTTTCTCATAGAATCTTTTTTATATAAGCAATAAACGATAAAGATTATAAAGAAGAGGAGGCTGAGAGAGAGGAGAATGACAAAAAAAAAAAAAAATTGCTTCCAACGAAACACAATCCGCTAAGGATCATTTCATGTCAAATCATCACACAAGGTTTCATATCAGCCCTTGCAGATTGCAGTGAGTTTTATATTCTGACCGTTATCATCAGTGTGCGGAACAGGCGGAAAGCACAATTTGATTTGTGAATCGGTATCAGAACTGCAAACCGCAAAGTTCTCAAAATTTACATAAAATTGCATTAGTAATCTTTTGTTCGTGACATTTGCGTCTGACCTTAAAAAAAAAAAAAAAAAAAAAAAAAAAGGCTTCGTTGGCATTTTAATATTTATGAAAGGAGCTTTCAGATAACATATATCACTGTATATTTTTTCTATATATATATAACTGAAGTTTCGTATTTTATTTTCTTAAAGAGTCATATTTTAAAAATTTTCAAAATAATCATAGGATCACTTTTTACAATTGTTTCTACTTCCAAATGTAGAAAAAAGTAAGGTGTCCAGAGTTTTGTTCATATTTGGAAGTTCAAGCTTTCTCTTTATACTGCTTACAACTTGATTTGGAGTAAACTTGAAAGGCTCTTTTGGTCTTCACTACATGTATTTCAGGCAAGATGTATAGTCGGTCTATTGGAGTCCAAGGTTCATCTTACATAGTACATCCACTGCAGGAATTTAGAGAACATCTGGGTTTCCAGGGTATGCGAACGATGAAGATGAACCAGCTGGATACAGAAAAGTCACTTTCAATTTATCTTTTCTCGGAATATATCCCAACCAACATCTCTTGTTATAAGTTGCAGTTACGTATCAGCTTACGTCTGCCATTGCGAGCTTGTCACCGAATTTGGTGAGTGTCTGTTCCAATGAATTCTGCAGTATGAAACTACCTTGACAAAAGGTATGGTGATCAGAGGCTGCACGAACGAACACGTGAAAGTTGTGTCCTGGGAATTGTTCGTGCTGTTGCTGATTGAGTGACCTGTTCTTGAGTGACAGATGTAAAATGCACTCTAGTACAGTTTGTCGCTGTTCGGTTAAAAAGTTGGCGAAGTGTTAGAATTGTACTATCATATGGATGCGCAAACCTGGTCGGCATCCTTAGCCTTTTGACCGTGCCACCCCCATCACAAGACTTCTTTCCATGAGCTGTTGTAAGTTACTTTTGTTCTCGTACAGCCCACAATTAGTCAAAGAATTTATGGGATACATATGAACTAACTAAAGGATCAGTCTGCGTATGTGAAACATCCAGTAACTCGTATTTTCGCAGACAGCTTCGGAATATTACTCCTTCACCGGTGCAAGTGGTGAAATTTCGCTGCTAAACAAACGAATTTGGTGAAGTAAGTTCTCATTTGGCTAATCCTAGAAAACAGTTGTAGGAAAAGAACATTTTAAAATTCTTTTCACGTTGTTGTCACTCAAATCTTATGATAAAAGACAGATATATGTGCATTTAAATGCAATGAACACTCAATAACGGTTCCAACTGCGTTACATCAAGAATTAACGACATTAGGGTAATGAGTAGGGCATTGGCATTGTACAGTTGTAAGTTGCTATTTCTGTGAGAGAGAGAGAAAAAAAAAGTGATATTATTTTGTATCTAGAAATAATGTATTAAAATGTCCATAAATTATTCGTTCAACTATACGCTTCCACATCCTTGTCTCCGAACAACATTTTTCAAACCAAGAATTGATTTGATTGTAACTACTTCTAGATAAATCGATCTGCGAATCCTCTTCATACTGAAATATCGGTATACCGCCTAAATTCATAAATGTTGCACAGAATTATTATTATTTTGTATTTTTGTATAGATAAAACACGCAATGCTTGACAGGACACACTGTCATTTTTCTGCTTAATGTGACACTTACTGTCGTTTTGTTTTCTGTTCTAGGACCACTGATGGCACCGTGAGTTCAGTCGAATTAAAGAAAAAACTTAAGTGTTTCAAGAATTTTTTTTTTTTTTTTTTTTTTTTTTTTTGTCCTTGTTTAATATTCAGTAGTTTGTGTCTGCTGCAGTTGAAGAAACTTGTTTTGATGTGAGAGGGACATGTATGTTCAGTTGTAGTTAACCCCACAGGAAATGTGTGCTTCGCCAGTTTTTTTTTTTTTTTCGATTGTATATTTTGGTAATAAATTATATTTTTAAATAAGATTTGTATTGTTTCGTTATGAATTCTACTTATACTAATTATATTCATTGAAAATCGACTGATATCTCCTAGGAATTTTCTGAAAAAGAAAGCAAAGTAAAGTTTTAAAGGAGAAACCCATGTGTCGATCGTACGTAGCTTTGAAGCATAGTTAGAATAGCGAATTTGCCTAAACATAAAATCTGCCTTATCGCATCTGAAACTTCTCAAGTGATTCCAGTTTTCATTGTAGCTCTTGTTTCCAACAGATTCTCAACTCCAGGAAGAAATGTTTGTTCTTAGCTGTAGTATGCCACTTAAGATGATAAAATGAAATGTGTAGGGAAATTTATAAAAGCAGTACTATTTAATATATATAGTTAGACTTGTCACACCAACATCAGTTTTTGTGATACCTTGTCTCTTGCATGAAATCTGTATGAGGATGGGAAGGCATGATAAGTATATTTATACGGGGAAGTAAGTTTCAACCTTACTAATTAAATTTCAAATATTTTCAGTTCACTGTTGCAAAAACATATACGTTGCTAAAGAAGGATTTTTAATTAAGCCATCATTGACTTTTTCCAGTATGTAAACCTCAGTGTGACCAACTGCCGAAGCGAAAATAACCTGAAAGTGATATTCATGTTTTCCCAGATTAGTATTGATTTAATTCATGAGGTTCATATTTCTTAGCCAGCACAAATTTTACATACTATTGCCACCCTTGTGTAAAAATATTCGCTGACACTGACTAATTTCTCAGAAGGCAAGTGTTTCTATGCTATGTTTAGTGCAACATTCACAAATGTATCAAACTCATATGAAATGTCATTGACACAAGCGAATGGTGACGGCATTTTATAGTGACGCCTCCTCTGGGTTTACGTTCTTGCATGGAGGCAAGGGCAGTGGGAACCTTTCAAACTGCATTTCTCCTTCATTGTCATTCTTCAGACGATGTTTCTGGTAGTGTAGTGGTTGTTCGTGGAAAGTTCGAGTGTCTGTCCACCCCGTAGTATTACTCATTATTAGAGATGTAAAGAAGCCGGCTTTTTTTTGGGGGGGGGGAAGCGGAAATTTTGGCTTTTTTTCATTTTCATAATTTTTCTGTCCAAATTGCTTGCTTCTAGTATACTTTATAGTTAAATAAGATATCATGACCTAAATGCCATATTTTTTCTCTGGAATTCATCACTATGATACATGGAGCATATGTTTTATGAATTAAAGTAAACATAAAAGTACGTAGTATTTGAGAGCAATTTTAGATGCTATTTAGCTTTATTTTAACTTCTGAGTTATCGACATGTTTTTTCTGTAGATAATTTCATTTGTAGTCACATGTGTTTCATTTCTTAGACCATAGTACTCTAGCTTCTAACACATGAGTTAAACTAACTGATTTTCAATATATCCGTCAGAGCTTACTTCTAAATTTCATTTATACTGTAGCTGTGCAATGATTCGGCAATAATCTTTCGGATACAACCTCGAAAGACCATTTTATACTGATAATCAGTGGCGGATTTAGAAAAAAATTGGGGAGGGGGTTTATTATTTACTTTTTCTAAAAATTCTTAATTTTTGTTTGAGAGGAGCTTGAAGCTTATCAGTAAAGGCATAACTAATGTTTCGTTTGTTTTAGAAATTCTGTAATTTCGGGGCTTCATTCCAAAAGACACCCCCATCCTAACCCTCTTTGCAAATCCGTCACTGCTGGTAGTTAGTAATAACAACGATTTAAAAACAATAAGAGAGGAAATCGGCCAGGACTCAGAGTACACGCACTATCTCTACATTTACAGATGAAATTACGAATAACTTTTGTTAGAATGGTCAAATGTGGGGTTGAATCCCGGATTTCCCGATAGAAGCGCAAAAGCTAACCCACTTACTCATGTTTGTTGTGTAGTTGTGCTTGAGTTAACTCTTTTTAGGGAGATTTCCGTAATGATATGTTGAATTCTCTTGTTATAAATTCAAAAACCTGAAGGACTACACTAGGAGTTAGCGCTGTACCATAAATACCGGTCCGTTTAATTGGTTTGATAGGGTGTTTAGCGTCTCTTTTCATCACTGAGGCCTATATAGAGAGGACATCAACGATTTAAAGTGGGATTCGACCCGCTACTCCTTTCGTGAGGTCCGTCTTCTTTCGGCTTTCCTCGGCGTCTTTCGTGTCGTCGTCTTGTCTGCTACACTGTTTACAATCAATAACAAGTGTTGTATTGACATGTGCTTCTGTCGTGATGTGGAGATCCTTACAATATGCATAGTATGTAACCTCATAATATCGCTTTAGACCTTTCCTCTAGTTACAAAATCAAAATCAACTCCAGGCGCTAACTCATGAACAACTGAAACAGAAAGAAATTAATCTCTTCGAGTCGGCCTAATTTTCCCATGTTTAACGCGGAACTTTAACGTTTTCAAATCCAGTAAGGGTAAAGAGAACTAATTAACACCTAATTTTTACAAAAGAAAATTGCGACCAATTTGCCAATTAATTCTAGAAGCAATTGAAGAAGACAAGATCTGTTTTTTGTCTCTAAGACTCCAGAGTAATTATTTCCAGAAAATAGCACTTAAGATATTCCAAACTGTACAGGCCCTACAAACCCATCTTTATACTTTCTAAACCGTCAAAAATCTGGAGACGAAGCGATATTATTTTGCGCTTTCGCGAACGATATATTCTTTCTATAGCTAGCTTCCACGAACCTCGTCAAAAGCATTGAATAAAATCAGTAATCATGCAATTTTAATCGAACGGTTTCTATGCAAACGCAACAACACGTTTCCACTGTCTAAGCATTACAATCTATCCCAAATTACCATCAGCTACAATATTTGCAACCTTTGCCCACTGCACCATCAGCGCAAAACGTACTTCTTTATCAGCCAACTTCTGATTTACCTCAACAGATTATATCCCAACCTCCAGTTCAAACAGCCGGTCACCCCCCCCCCCCCCCCGCTCAAAAAGTAAATCCTAAGAAAAAGCATGACTTTAAAACCAGATGGCCAAACTGTCTGTAATAGTGGCTCAAAACAGTGTACAAGGCTCAGAATGGACGCTATAGAACCAATCGATACACCAACGAAAGAATAAATGGAATCAATTCGGGAATAATAATACTAATAGTAATAAAACTAATAAACAGAGAGACGATAGAAATAACTGTAGTAACAACAATAACTTAGCAACTTCAAGAAAGGTGACACTATCTCTGTATACGCCGTTTGTTACAAAAAGCGACATGGTGTTTGTACTTGCAGACAGAACCAGGGAAACTCATAGGCGAAAAAAACATCCTTGCGGTCACAAAGTAATAACAAAAATCTCTGCACGCCACATTTGTCAACAAGCTGGAAACGGACATCAGACTATGGACAACCAAGGAGATCAACTAAGACCACCTAACATCAAGAAAAATTCTTTTAAAATCTGTGACACGTATCTTAACCAAACGACTAAGATCGATCGACGTTAGAGCACCAATTTGTGCAACACAGATAACAAACTCATTATTAAGATGAAAATCAATTCAAATACTCTGCATGTAATTGACACAGGATTCTCCTTACTATTATGGGCAAGAAAAGATGTACTTTCCAATAGTAAGTTAATTCCATTCAAAAGAATAATTGCAAACAATGTTTTTAAATTGAAGCACTTTGCCAACATTATTCTCGAGTCAATGACTCTACTATTTCACGCTACTTTCGAATTCTAGAATTCGATGATGTACGCCTAATTTTCGGCCACGATATTTAGAACTTCACGCAGTAATTGATGTGGAAAACAACAACATTATATCGAAATCTTCGAAAACCAACGCTTCCAAGCTGAAGCGGGCCAGCTACATGAAACTGCCTGGTACTTTTTGATATGAGAGTTACTCAGATAGAATAGAATTTTGGACCTTATTTCAACTAGATTAAATACCAAAATTATGTTAAATAATTAACTAACCAGGATATTATTGATATGTAATGAGTATATTCTAAATGTGTAGGTATTTGTATACGTTTCTATTCATATTAATAAGTTATCTGAGATTTTAAGAATTTAGTTACTTTTAAAAAAAGAAAAAGGGAGAAAGAAAGAACGATGATGACGAGAGAGTTTCCAACCATGAATGTCAAGTCTTCCTTACAAAGTCGTTGCCTCGCGAGGTCGACTTGTATTTTTTTGCCCTTAGAGCGGTGGTGTTGGTTTAACGCAAACTCTTTCGACATGTAGTTTTCGTTGTTTGCACTCAGCAGGTCTTGGTGTTGAATGCAATGTAATTTACTGGAGAAAGCGAGTGGCCAAAGGTGAAGTGAGTGTATTAAGAAGGCTTTCTGTGCAAGTTTTTAAGCTTTTCGCTAATATTTGTGGTTGCTGTGAATGTTCCTTTTTGGATTTTGTGAAATTTTTAATATTCGATGGAGTTAACTTGGTGTCTCCCAGATTACAGCCTTTGATAGGGGCCTTGGTGGTCATTTGTTTGTGCAAGCAAAAGTGGCTTGAATTTACTTCATCTGCTGTTCATTAGTTTGGTGTTTAGTAGCTTTGTGATTTTCAGTGCTAATGGCTCTGTTGTTTTGTTCGGGGTCGTTAAATGTTATACTCACTTTATATCGGGCCAATTTTGACTGTAAGTCAGGAGACCAGTGGTACGAAGTTACACAAACCAGAGAAAGGAAGTTAATATCCATAAAGGTAAGAAACTGAAGAAGAATATATTCGATTCGAAAATTCCTGATGAGTTCCATAAAATTATTAGTATTTAGTTAGTGTGTGTAGTTGACCTAGTTATCCTGTTGGGAAGTAGAAATATGTTCAGTGTAATTTGCTTTCAATTGCAAGCATGTGCCTTAGTAGTATCTGCCCGATAAGCGTTAGAATATTTGACCCCTCTCAATAAAAAATTCTTTTCCCATTAGAAGTGATCTTTTTACCTTTTTGCTTTTAGATCGGATACATGATTAACCAGTATTTATTAAATTACCTTTCTTTATATGTTTTATATTCAGTTAATTTGAATATCTGGTGAAATTTCACTCACGTCATTTGACTTTCGAGACTTCAGTGGGGGTTCAAAGTAATGAGTCTGGTATACAGTAATGAGCATATTCAGAGTTTAAAAGGCACTTTCAATAACCTTGCTACGAACAATCTGGAAATTGTATGTATTCCTTTGTTAGCGAAATTATTAAAATTATGGAATTTGCTAGATTGGATTTGATCGCTTTGACTTTGTGGCTTCATAATAATATATAGTATAAGAATGGAATAAATTGAATTAAATTTAGATTTAATTATCATATTAAACCTGGAGCACGGGATTTGTGTTGATTTCATAGAAATTTGTAACTTTGTCGACTTTTGTCTCGTGGGCAACCTTGAATTTATAGGACTCTGGACTGCCTATATCCTTGATAAACTTATAGAAAGAGTTGGGAATATTGATAAGCTGCAAATTGTGTTAATTATACATAAATGTGACTACAATTAGACGATTTGTATTCTTGTATGTTAGAGAATTATGATAAATTAAGAGTTGTCTCGTGTGCAACATTCACAAGGAATGGTATTTGAGGTTAAAATCCTGGACAGACGAGATTTACTTGACTGTTAGCTACTATATTTGCGCGCATTAATAAGATTATACAGGGTGTTTCCAAACAACACCGACAACGTTTGGGAGGTGGTTCCTGACACCAAGATAAGACGAAAAGTATAGACCAATCTGGGTGCACAAATGCTTCCTTTCGGAGTTATGCCCTATCCAAAAATACATTTTTTAGAATCCTGTTACTTACAATTTTTATAGAGGGAGTTTGGTTACGGGTATATAATTTAAAGTACAAACCAACTATCTCTATAAAAATTGTTTCAGAAGTACGGCAGGATAGTGAAACTTGGATATTTTTATAGGGCACATACTAATTCCTAAGTGAAGTCTTGACCTGACTAGGGTAGTTCCCATAGTTTTGGAGCTATAGACTTTTAAAGTTCATTTTTCGTGTTTTTGGCAGCCTATAACTCCGAAATCAAGCATTTGTGCACCTAGGTTGGTCTATACTTTTGTGTTATCTTGGTGTAAGGAATCACCTGCCAAACGTTGTCGGTGTTGTTTTGAAACACCCTGTACATTGAGATTGTACTTATTTTTCAATTGAAGAGTTCTTAAAAAGTCTTTAAATGTGTAGATTTTGAATGATTAGTAGTTCCTTGAAATATTGCCTTTGTTATCAATACTTGATGAACTCAGATTTTTTATCTGTGAGTTTGTTTACGCCATCGTATTTTGAGAAATGTACTTTGTTGTGACACTTGAAGTTTATAAAATAATTACCCGACCTTATCCGAGACTTTTTAAAATTGTAGTTTTCGGCAATCTAGTATTTAATTACTTGGTGCTGTATTTTGATTTTTCTGTTAGTGAATATTGGTTCATCTAACGCATGAGAGAATATTTACCAGCCTACAGCAATATCTGTTATCTAACGCATGCGCAAATATTCACGACACTTTTAATAAAATTACTTAACTGAATTTACATTTCTTGTTATTTTTGCTATTTACATTGGGTATATCCAATTTATAGTGAATCTTGGATAATCGTAAAATACTCGACAGAACTCTCGCCGTGGCGAATCACTTGTCGTAGTCCCTTCTTCGGTGGGGTTTGGGTCGGTTTGGAAATATTTCAAATTTTACAATCATTTCTGAATCACTCGAAACTCCTAGGGAACGCACAGTGGTATGGAATGCCTAAAACGTGGCCAAAAATGAAAATGGAAAGTTCTTATCTGGTTATTTTTAAGTATCAGGTTCGCTACAGTAACAATTGTTCTAAACTTCACCCATGGAAATGGCCAGCCGTTTATAGTATTGGAAGTCAAAGTGAAGCTACTTTCGTATATCTCGTAGTACCTAATGCGCGCGAGAAACATAGCTCAAGTTTCATATGACACAGTTCATTGTACACTTTTCCGATCTATTTAAATCAAAATGGACGTTGTTCCGGAAGGTATGTAAAGGATTTTAAGACCATATACTATTTATAATACGTTAGTTATTATAAATTCGTTTTCATTAACATTTACATTAAAAAAAATGAAATTGTTTCAAAGTGAATTAAAGCCTGAACTCAAAAGTTATATATGACGTCCCATTCGCTAAATTTTGTATTGGCGCATAATCTATGATCGATTCACTACAAGGATCTGATAAAAACAGCTGCGCCTTTTTTTGTACATTGCGATTGAATAAAAAGTTACACTTAATGAATATTTAAGTATTTTGTTAATGTTAAACAAAAAGTAAAAAAAAAAAAAAAGCTAAAATTATTATAAAAATAAGTGAAAATGATGTTTACAAGGTACATGCAAATAAGATAGTAAAGGGCAACAAATAAGAAAAGAGAAAAATACTTCAGTATAAAATAGAAAAGGATAGTCGATGTATGCATATTTTAATTTCCATTATTTTATAATTCATATGAAATATATACAATAAACTAAATTGAATAAAGGTAATTAATTTAGTAATACAAAAGTTACTATTTGATAATATTAATTATATTAATTTTAGGTCCAAAAGATGAAATCATCCAATTATCGAAAAAAATATTTGTTTTGATGAAAGACCATTTGAAAAGCGATTTACAAATCATAATTGAAAATTTGGAACATCACCTATCTTCGAGGAGTGGTCGTTGTATTAATATATGCGACGATATGAAGACAGGCATAGCATCTTTATTTTATAGAATGAGGAACAAATATCAAGGGCAAAATAGAAAGGATGACCGAGTTTATTTTACAAGAATAATAAATGGCTAAGTGTTATGTTATCGCTTTTGTACATCGTAATACTGCCAAGATATCAAAGAAATAAAAAGATCGACCACCTTCCTCGGAATTCTTATGTTCGAGTGAATGTTCAAAGCGAAGAACTGAAGAAATTCGCAATAATAATGATGTTAAGACATTTGCTTACGCTAAGTTAATGAGTATTCGCTCTTCCGGAAAGTTGAGTGTTTCAAAAGTTGTCAATGACGTTTTATCTTCAAGTCCATCAAGAGCAGAGAAGTATATGAAAGCCGTGTCTTCACACACGGGTGTGTATACCAATGATGAAGTGCTAGCTCTTTTTCTTGATATGGGAATATCAAGAAGAAAATACCTAACGTTGAAAAACACGGCATTGACAAAAGGTTCTAAATTGTACCCAGATATGTCAATTTATTAATTTAATTCACCATATTCAATTTTTCCATTTTGATATCAAATTTGAATTCAGGGATGTGAAAACCCCTAGTATACAATTTTTGATACCTTATTCTACTTTTTCTCAAAATTTGATCCGTCATTTTGAAGTTTTCAATTTGGATATGAAGTTTGTGATCAGTGAGGTCCAAAACCACAGCATGCCCATTTTTGTGCACTTTGAAAGAGATTTTGAATTTTGGCCACGTTTTTAGCATTTCGTACCACTGTTGGACGGTGCGTTACGTCAGACGAAAATACAAGTCCAAATTTATTTTTTAAAAACTTTTCCTATATTCTACTTCAACCATACTCTGAAAATTTTTCGCTTATTATTTATACTTAAACTGGCTCAAAAATAATTTGTAACCTCCCCCTCCTGATTGCAATTTAATGCTTTTGTTATTGAATTCCTATTGTGAGATTAGTGCACCTTTTGATCATTATTTATATTCGTACTAAAATGTAGAGATTGTTTTCTTGAAATTTGGATTGGATTAGTGGTTTCCTTGTATGATTTATTTCCATTTGATCACTAGTTGTTTTTAGATTTGGTGGTAATTTTGTTTGCATGTTAGTTGTAAATATAATTACATTGTTTACATTTGAGTTTATATTATCTTGTATGTCAATGAAGGATAACATGGATCATGAAAGAGAATACGTTAGTATATATATGCCTTATGATGGCTCAGGTTATATAACCTGGATAGAACTGGTCATGTTAATTTAGATCAATATTCGAGTTTCGGTAATCCGAATATGTCGCTAACATCTGCAACATATGGAAGTTTTTATATCCGCCATATGCCCGCCTGTTCAAAATAATGGGGATTTCTGGATTAAGCGATTCGACTTTTGGATTCAGTAGACTTGTAAATCCCAGTTTGAGTACTAATGGAATAGATTGCCGACAGGTGACGTTTTCGGGAAGTCAGAACTGTCCACCTTCAGGAAATCATATATGATATTCTGAAAATAATACTGAGGGTCGAATTCCAGATTATAGTAATAGATATATGAATTTGGGTCAGTACTATCAAAGAGTTTGTAGAATCAGGAATTCAACTCCTAAGGTAGTGAATACTAGGTGTGATCCACAACCTTATGGAAACTTTGCACGTAATGATGTAAATTATCCAGAATTATATAATCAAGATTCAAGAAGTGCTTTAGTGGATTTTGTTTCTCAAATAGAGAGTAAGCTTATGCTAAGATATAGAAAACTGCTTCTGGAAATTGCTGGCCAGTATGTCTTGATTAATAAGAATCAAATAGAATGCAATGTGCAGTCGGGATATAATAAGAATAATCAAATGTAGTTCTTTCAAATAGTGATGCTAAACTAATCGATTGTTTAGTAACGAGAAAGATCATTCTAAGATACACTTTAATAAAAATATGTCAAAATCGAATCAAATGGGAGTTTGGTTCCGAACTTCGATCTCTTCAATTCTCATAAGATTAAGCAGAATTATTCCACAGGAGAGAAACTTAGAGTTAGGGGAAATATTTCATCAGAACTAAATGGTATTATAGATCCTTTGTAGTGGGTAAGGTTAAGGGTATCTTATACCTTTTACCACTGGTTTCTCAGTCCCCATAACATGTACATTTTACTTCATGATTATCTAACGAAATATGGTACGTAACAACTTAAAATCTTCCATATAAATAGAGAAAATCAATAGAAATTAAATAGTTGTTCCAATTTCACGCTTAATGACGTAGATCGTAAGTAATGAACATTTTTTGGTAACATTGTAGTGGACTATATATTACATAGTGGTTGAATGTATTTGCTTCAATTTGGTCTTCACGAACAGATACGCTGCTGGCAGGCAGGGATCCCTTCCCCTCTCAAGTCCTTTTGCAATGGGTGTGGTTGAACGCCCCGGGGTGCCACCCTCATCCTATTTGTTTCCTTCGTTTCTGCAGAGCAGCTAGATTTTCTTGTAAACGCCAGAAAGAAAGAACACGACAATTTGAACTCTTTGCTTCTTACGATTTCTTGCTGCTGCATTAGTTCAGACTTTATAATAGCACGCCTCAACTGTAAAAATATACTGTGGGTAGTAGGATCAACAGTTCAATACAGATCATGGCTGAAATTTAGCGTTCCTTTGCAGCACTAAGTTTGTATGAGACATTTACATGAATACAAAACACATAATTCCCTCTAGTGACTGGGATTTGAAACTCGTAGCGGGTAGTTACTTCCACTTCCTGGCAACATTATTCAAATTTTCAGGAAGTAATGAAAAAATCAACTTTACTTCAAGATCCATTCAACAGAAACGATGGACTGAAACTCATGAACCAAATTGCCTATGAATAAACATACGTAAGTAACATTTCAAAAATACAGCAGCTCTTCCCATTGGTATAGTGCCTAGCTCGCTCATTTTGGAACACGGACCTCGGGTTCGATACCCGGTGGAAGAGCCTTGAAATTCAATGCTTTACTAAGGATACGGATCCCACTGAAGGCTCCGTAATCATCAGTCTCTTACAACACTGGTGCAGAAAGGGAAGCTAAACTCTAGACTCACAAAGCCAACCAAGCTAATAAAGGACGAACGCAGTAATGTCACCATAATTTAGACTACGTGCGCGATTTTATAATGTTTCAGACTATGGTCATAAATACAAGTAGAACTAGGGCTTCGAACATTTCTAGTTCTTGTTACTCGAACGTAAGTAAGTGTAATATATACACATGGTGTTAGGAAATAACTTTGGGAAGTGAATCCTCACACGCAAATGTGAAAAAGTCTATAGACCAATCTTGGTGCACAAATGCGTTATTTCAGAGATATAGTCCGCAGAAAGTTGGTTGTAATGGTACAAAAAAGAAATAACTAGAGAGCGAAATGTTGGATAAGTGATTATTTCCAGCCTAGATTCTAATGGATATAGGAAGTGGTCAGTTTTCCAGGATTCTCGAGGAAAGGAGTCGCATTTTCTTGTACCTCTAAAAATAAGAGTACAGTAGAGCGTCGATTATCCGAAGTAATTGGGGGACATGGGTGTTCGGAAAACTGGTTTGTTCGGATAATCGAACTGTACTGTACTGTACTGTACTTCTACAGCCAGTGCCAAACCGACAGAAGTGTGCTGATTGTTGAAACACAGCGACTGGCGGCTTGGCCCGTCAGCAGCGCCTTATGAAGGCCCCATTAGAAGCAATGTTCCGCCAGCGGTGGCTCAGTGCGGCGACTACTGTGGGAAACTTGATTTGGGAGTGAGGGGGATGATGGACGGTAGGGTGGGAGAGTAATAGGTGCGAGCGAGTACACAGTTCGGTTAAGCGGTCGTTCGGTTGACCGACGTTCGGATAATCGACATTCTACTGTAGTTTCCTTAGGGTGAAAATGGGGGGGGGATATTCTCGGAAACGTCTCCAACGGATTTTGTTTAAGTTTCATACATCAATATTGTATTTACAACTCTATAGTGTGTTACAAGATTTTAGAAAAAAGAAACAAGAAGTATTTCAGTCTTGGGCTGAGTTGATGATTAAAAAAAAAAAAAAGACTCAGGCCATTCTGTTTGTAACCTGACAGTATAGTGTAACTCATTTGTCCTAAAAAGAATCCACGGGATAGTTTACTCTTGGAAATAAGTTTCGATTTTCTAAAAATCATGACCCAGACAACTTTGTTAAATAAATATTTTATTAATAACCGCAAACTGGCCCAACTCGAGGTCAAAGGTCCAGAGTTGGCGTGGGTCAATGAAAACTTGACCCACGACCCACTAACCCACCACCCACCATGAACCACTCTCATCCACTTTGACCTACTCTGACTCACCAAAATCCATCGTCATCAACACTGAACACGATCCACGGCCTCTTCTGAACTGACTAAAGAGTTTACAGTTGTAATAAACTAAGACTGTGAAATTGTCACTAATCGGAGTTTGAATTTCTAATCAATCGCTCAAGCACCACTCTGTTACAATAAACTGGTAAAGTGTTTGTCAGTGAGGAAATAGAAACAGTTCGAGGTGGGGGGAAATTAGTGTGTGCCTAAAATATACTTGTACTAAGAGAGTATTCTTTCAAGTGTTAATTTCTGAACGCATTCCACAAGAAACTTCTATTCGCAGGAAAATACCCCTGTACAATATGGAAAAGGTTATGGTTTCATAGTTCACAGTATTTTTTCTCACAAAAGACTTGAAAAATCAGTTGTTCATAGGGTATAAAGGTGCTCGGGTACCCTCTGTGAGAGCGTCTCCATAAAGTATGCTCATAATTGTAATTTGTGTAATCACTAAAACACCACGTTAAATTTAAGTTACAAATGTGCATAATTGCAATTACTGTATTATGAACATTTATTCAAAGTAGTTTACCTAAAGCAAAGAAGAGACTTACTAAAAATTAGGTACAAAGTTGAATAACACAAATAAGCCATTAGTAATACAAGTATACATTTTCCGTAACTCGTAATTTTTCACCTTAAAACAAATCTGAAATCGGATTTATATCCTGTTGGTAACTTTTTGGCAGTAAATCATCCGCAGTGGAATGATGTCCATCCTTCAGCCAAGAAATAACTAGCTAAGAATAAGAAATAGCCATTAACATTGATGAGCAACAAGTTAGACAATGTTTGAGCACTTAGTGTATTTCTAATATCAGTCATCTATAAATTCATAAGGGGAAATCCCCGTTTGCACTCTGTCGTGGAAATTGATATTTCTACCTGATTTCTGCAACTACTCATCGATAATCTACTTGTTAGACTTAAGTCTGATAACGATTTTTCTTGGTCAGGTTTGAAATACTCAGCAAGAAATATCATCTCTATCACCATACATCTTTTCCATATCGACCATGTCAGTTGGCAATGTCGACCCATGTAGAACAGAAACTTCATCTACCACGCCTTTGATAGGGAATCTGGTGAATAAATTATCAATTAAAGCCTGATAAACTGATTTCTTATTTGTTTATAAATTTAATTTTTGTAATTACACATGAAGGTTTGATACCATTACCCCGTATCCCTCCTCCCCCGTCTAGAAAGCGAAAGGGAACGAGATTCCTGGAAAGTGTTCAGAGGTGAATGGGAATTTCCCTCCTTCTTCAACTTCAATTACCACACTGCTGTTTGCCATGCGCCAAATTACGATGAATTTCAATTAAATTATCATAGTATAATTATTTCCTTGGTGAATTATCAATACTTTTCAGTGGAAAAAAGGATGAAATTTCAAAGTTCCAAATCGAAGTAAGTAGACCAACGTAAAGGGAGAAAAGTGTAAAATTTTCCATACAATTATGCGTACAATCCAAACTTCAAATTTCCGTGTAATTAAGCTTACAGTACAAATTTTATGCATATTTTTCTCACAACTTTATGGGTTGATTGCCCTGTGCTGTAAGCGCTCCATATATTAAACATAAGCTTCAGCAATTATTATAGCAGAAAGCAATGGATGTATGAAGCCAAGCACTGTATTTTTTGTTTCTAATTTTTTTTCTTAAATAACATCGATCATTTTCAATCATTTTTACAAACCAATTCACTACCAATTTTCCATATATAGAAAGAACCCCCCCCCCCACATAAAGGAGAATTTTAAAAAATGCTAGGACACACTGCGCCTTATGCAGAGTCGTTCTGAAGCGTGATTAGTGCCATACTAAGGAGTTCGACTAACATATGTTTCCTGCAGTAGTTAGGCCTTTAGTATGTCCCTAATCAAACAACAAAAGGACTCTGCATAAGGCGGACTCTTTTTGTTTTCAATAAAGAGTTAATACACTGAATTTCATCTCCGTAAGGCCTAACTATATACCAAAAGTAATTTCATTTGACTTTGCAATTTGACCGTGATGATCAGGCACACATAGTTACATTCAATTTTTTTATATAATAATTTATATATTACAGTGATTCAAAAATGTATTTTTTCCAGTAGTTAGCTCTAAAAACTCACAGGTCTCGAAAGCCAAGTAGTAGTGTAAGTCCTATTGCTATTATTACCAGTAGCGTAGCGTGGTATTTCGAAATGGGGATGCCAAAGTTAGTCACTTGTGCGATACAATACTACTAAAATCAGCAATGCATAGGTATACCGATAGGAAATATAGGGTTGTCAAAAATTTAGGGGGAAGGTTCCTTAATTGGTGGCCTAGTGGGGCATACAGAAGCAAATGCGTGGATTACGTCAGAAGCCAATAAGCAATTCTCAGCTTCTTCTTACCACTACCGTGTGACAAGAAAACTCGGCCCCGCTGTTGTATGAACATTGTTTCCAGTATAGTTCCCTTTATTTCTTTCTCGTGGGCAGCTTCTTTCTCCGCATACCATACTTCAATCTCGTTCTTTCACCCCTAGAAATTTGTCAACTTGAGTCCGAAACTCAGACGCCCATTCGTGAATATGGGCCTGAGTGTATACGTATATCATTTGAAGATGTAAATAGAAAACACTTAAACCAGCTCTGGAAGCCTGTTTCTGAGTATGTATTTCGTTGTCAGATATCCAGATACTGAAGGCAGGGGCGCAAATCTGTCTTCAACGTTCGGGGAACGGGTAAGACCGTTCCCATTTTTTAAAGCGATGTTCAAAATATTTATGAAGTTGAAAAACAATGCTGTGGAGGATCAGAGTTATCTTCAACATTTGGAGGAGGGCAGATTTGAGGGAGGAGGGCATATTTGAGGCTTACTCTGGGGGAGGGGTGATGAAACTCATTACGGTAGATGAATCTGATTTCTGAGGTGAACCTGTTGTATATTATATACCAGGCGATGTAGATAAAATTGTGATACTTATCAAGTGTCGTGAGCACATTCTGAAATCTGAATACATGCATATTTATAATTGATATATTTCTATTTACGCACCCACAATAATCCACATTAAAATTTTAGGACACTTGTTTTGTCATAATATAAATAATGACTTCCCCAAAACTATGAAAGAAAATCAACTATGTATGGCGCAACAATACTCTTATTTGAGCAAAAGTATGATGATCACAATAGCATTATAGGAATCGTTACAGGAATTAAACAAATAGCTGAAAATAGACTAACAATAATAAATGATAATGAAATATTAAAAAACACGATTCTTTTTTTAAAATGAAACAAGTCAAGGGAAACAATTTCATCCCACTTTCCTTTGTGGCAATCGGATACAAATCATCACAATTTCAAATCGGGTGGAGGGGACATGTCCCCCTCATCTCCTCGGGATATGTACCAATGACTGAAGGGCCCAAGCAGTCTTTGCGAGTGGCGAGAATGGTGGCTCTCTTGGTCTACCAGATCGGTGACCGTAATTCTACAGAATGCTTTATATTTATGCTTGTGTATGTGAGCTCCCTCAAAGAATTTCTGGCCACGCCACTGGACATACTATGTATTTATGATGAAGATTAATAGTTTGCTTTCAATTACGATTACAATTACGATGCATTTAATTACGATTAAAGTATAACTATTTTTTATACTATTATATTACGAGAACATCGAGATTGATCGAAATTTTTATAATTTCGAAGATTATACATTTTATTATTAAAAGTGAATGTCACCCGGAAAAATACCAAAGTGTGAAAAATAAGTTATTATTGGTTTAGTCAAAAACAGGAAGAAGGACACCAGGAAACTTAATAACACTCATACAACAAAACAATTTCTTCAGTGAAAGTGTGAAAGCTGTGTTTTCCGTGCATACGTCATAAAACTATTATTTCATAGTCTAGAATGTACTGGCCCGGAAGGACATGAGAAAGAAAAATAACAAATGAGGCAAATATAAAAACTCCTGGTTTCTAAACCAGGGGGTTCAGTCTTAGATGCAGTCTCGTTCAGTCTTAGATCGAGTCTCGGTCGGTCTTGGCTCGCATCTGCAATCGCGGTTTAGTCTCGTCTCGAGTATACGCGAGAGTCTCGTCTTGTCTTAACGCTTCTTTGTTAAGTCAACAGTATTGATGAACCAGAACATGTAAGTTGTGTATTTTATGGTTTTCCTTAATTTTGCACATCAGTATGATCAGGCAATGCAATTCGCACAGTCCTCGTAACCGTATGTTATGATAAACCCGAATAGTAGTAATAATAACAGTAATAGTAATAATAATGGTAGCATTCTCAAGTAGTGCTATACATTCTTAATTGTTCATTGCAACTCTCAATTAGCTTGTATAATGTTTTAGTACTGTTTATCAATTCCTGTATTGTTGAGGTATAAACATGATTGTTATCAAATTTAGAACATTGAGATAATGCAAATAATCTATTTACAAGTGGGTGACTCACATATTAATCCGTTATCTTGATCGGTTCTAGAATAGCCCTGTAAGAGTCACACTCACATCTTGTGTAGATAAGATTGCCTAATAAAATGAGATAGCAAAGGTAGATTATTGTGTAATCACTGTGTTTCTCATAAATAACTATAACCCCATTCTCCTACGTCAGGTTGAGTGAGTATTAGTATTCACGTAGTAAAATAAGCACTATATGACTGAGGTAAGCACAAGTAAGTGATAGGTGTGGGTGAATTGGTACTGACTACCATAATAACCTTAATTACCAATATAATTATCACAATACTTGTGATATGGCTCCCCGAAATGAATAAGAGGACTTATGATTGTACTGCCTGAACATAATTATGTGTAGTGCATAAAACTTAGTTTATGTGTGGTGTTGGTTATTTAAACTTGTGATTCGCTCTCAGTGCAATTTTCATTTATTTTTGCTACTTTTACTAGTTAACTATGGCTAATACTCGATCACAAAGTAGGTCTAATAGTGCAACACCGGTTTCTATGATCCTTCCCCCTGTCTCCTTAGATGTATTCTCCGATGGACCGTCTGAAAATGTTGACAGATATTTGGCAAATTTTGAACGTTTGGCCGAGATCAACGCGTGGACACCCGATCGGATTAAAGCTATCTTTCCCACATGCTTAAGTGGACCGCCTTTGTATTGGTACAAGACGCAGGAAGAGTCTTTACGTAACAAAGACTGGGCGGGTTTGAAAGCAGCTTTTGAGGAGCAATTTGGGTCGTGTCAGATACCGTTAACAGCACTTAATGCCTACAGATCGCGAGTTCAAGCCCCGGGTGAACCACTAACGCACTACTTATGTGAGAAGAAGTTCTTGGCAGATAAGTACAATCCCACCCTTCCCTTTAAAGATTTCATGGCAGATGCTGTTATTGCTATGCTTCCCCAACACATGCATTATTTTTCTCAAAAGACGTTCGCGAATTTTGAGGCATTAATTAAGGAAGCATTTACCAGGCAGAAAGCCGACCTGTTATTACACCAGCGCATCGCGGAACAACAGCGTGTCGTGTCATGTGACTCTCAGCTTCCCGCAGTGGCGCCACAAGCTACTGCCAACCCCATTGTATATTCTACTCCCCAGGTTAGGCAAGCAGACACATACGCCGAAATAATGGACAAGCTGGACAAGTTACAGCTCCAGTTCAATTCCCATAAGGTTCATGTACATTTTGCAGAAACTTCGTCCCGACCCCAACCCCCCGCGCAACTTCTCCTGCTCCATTCTATCAACAGGAATACCACAGAAGCCAGGAAGCATGTACCAATTGTGGTAAGTGTAATCATCGGCACGATAAGCCTTCTGCGCCAAAATCTAAACAGGGCAACAAGAACAAGGAATCGAACTCGGCCCAGCAGGCCAAAGCAAAGAATCAGAAGAAAAAGAAGAAACAAAATAATACATTTCCTAAGGGCAATGATAATTACCACGCCTACTATGGGCAATTTCCACCGGTATACCCTCCGTATGCCCCGCCATATCCATATTACGGATACCCCCCACCGACTCCTTACGCTTTCCCACCCCATCCCCCTCCCCCGGTAGCCCAACCAACCAAACCGTTCGAATCTGTTCCCGATCCAAAAAACAGAATTTGCCTCAGGAGCCTTCAGCTCCTGAGCCACCCCCTTCAAGTCCATCTCAACCGCCAGTCCCTAACCATGATACCTTATCTCCTACCATTCCCACAGTCACCCTCCCACTACAGTCCGAAGGCCAATTATTTTATGTTCAGGGTTCGATAGGGAACGTACAAAGCCGTTTTCTGATTGATACCGGAGCAGAGAGTTCCTTGTTACCGTGGACAGCCTTACCACGCAATGTGACTGTATTCAAGATGGAAACAAATCTGTATGGTGTAAGCGAGAAACCGTTATCGCTTAAATATG
Organism: Thermobia domestica; assembly: GCF_964235325.1. Taxonomy (NCBI): domain Eukaryota; kingdom Metazoa; phylum Arthropoda; class Insecta; order Zygentoma; family Lepismatidae; genus Thermobia; species Thermobia domestica. The sequence goes on from NC_137470.1 coordinate 108,764,056, forward strand.
CAGCATACATTAAGATTAATTTGGCCGGAAAATCACTTACGGTTTTATTTAGGCTTATTCCAATTTCTAAATTTCCTATTATTTTGGCTAATAATTTTTTGAAAACTCACCAAACCGTAATTGAATATCAGAATAATACACTCACATTACGTGATTTTGGCTGTCGCCCAGATTCAGATCAGAATGTAACCGTAGGCTCTACTCAATTGCCTCCTGCAGTTGCTTCGAAAGTGCAGACGAATCAACACTTCACGTTGGTTTGTAAACAAACCACAACCGTACCTTCACGCTCTGTTGTTTTCATTCCACTTGATATACCGTTAGGTGTCAATTTTAGTGCTTTTCACATTCATACACCTATCAACAGCAACCTAAAACGTTGCTTTATTGCTCACACAGTAGCTAGTTCAGACATCATAGCGATTCCCGTTGTAAATCTGGCTTCCACGCCCAAACACTTTCACAAGGGAAGGCCTTTGACTATTGCGTCTGTTCTACCAGACATTCCTGAGTCGCTACATGTAAACACAGTACGTAAGTTGTTTACACCGACTGAGGAGCATGCACAACAGAAAACAAAAGAACGGCTTGCGAAAATTGGTCACCTTATTGATTCGCAACAATTCAAAATTAACAAAGAGTTGACTAATGAACAACAACAGAAATTAAGGGATGTGCTTACTAAATATGCCAGTGTTTTTAAATGGTCTGACACTGATTTTTCCCATATAGATGCATATGAAGCCACTCTTGAGTTAAAATCTAGAGCACCCTTTCGATCCCCGATGTTTACGGTGCCACACCGATTACGGCCTAGGGCAAAACAACAAGTACTGAAATTATTAGAGATGGGCATCATTGAATTAAGCAATTCAGCAACTCTGAATAATATTCTAGTAGTTCCAAAACCTAATTCTGACGATCTGCGTATTTGTTTGGATTTGCGTAGACTCAATCTTGCCTGCCATTCAATCCGTGATTCTCCAGTCAATATGGGGATGTTATCGAGAACCTAGAAGACGCTACGTACTACTGCTGTTTCGATTTATCGCAATCCTTTTTTCAGGTCCCCTTAGACCCTGAGGACCGTCCTTTTACTGCATTTTCCGTCCCGTCCCTAAATCTTAAGCATTCCATGTACCAACTGAGAGCCATGCCCATGGGGCATGTTAACAGCACGATTATGCTCCAACGCATTTTGCGTGACATTTTTGAAAACGTGGATCCCAACCACCTTACTATATATGTGGATGACCTTTATCTAGGGGCGCGTACGTTTGAAGAACTGCTGGTAAGCCTAGAGAAAGTACTAGCGACTGCACAACGTTACTCGGTTTTGTTCAATCTAAAAAAAATCAATGTTTAGTGTGACAACGCTAAAGTGTCGTGGCTTTATAATCCGAGCAGGTCATATTCAACCAGACCCAGCTAAAATTGAGGCTATTTTAAGCATCCCTAAGCCCCAAACTGTCAAGCAATTACGGTCTTGGTTGGCCTCGGTGAATTTCTTTCGAACATTCTTTGCGAATATCTCACTGAATCTAGCACCGCTTTATCAAGCTCTAAAGGGATCTCAAAAGAAATTGGTGTGGACAGTTGAATGCGAGAGTGCATTCCAACAAATGCGCCAGGCTCTAACTAACCCACCCCTTCTTCAGATATATTCAACCCAAGATACGGAGCATGCCCTGGTGGTGGACTCCAGTTTAGCTGGCGTCGGAGCCTGTTTATTACAGAAACGCGCCTCTGATGCCGACTGGCACCCGGTGCAGTTTGCATCATCCCGTCATCCGCCAAGGAAGACGCCCCCACCCATCTATGAGCTTGAATTATATGCGGTCTATTTTGGGGTAAAAAAATTCTATAAATATTTAATTAGACAAGAATCCACCATTTACACCGACTAACTAGCGGTCACAGCTATGAAAACCTCGAATCACCTTAGTCCCAAATTACTGAGGTGGCGAGATTTCTTTAGCACATTTTCTTTTAACATCAAACATTTGACTGGAAGCAAGAACGGATTGGCAGACAGGATGAGTAGGAACCCACTCCCGGTTACGCAGGAAACGATAGCTTAAGAAACCCCGCATGCTGGCTCTCGACAAACGAGTTGATGTAGGTGAACTACATCGCTAGGACTCATTTCTAGGGAAGATTATACGCGCCTTACAAATAGGAGATACTTCTCAGCGCCAATATAACCAATGGAAAACGCAATTTACGATTTCGAATGATATTCTGTATAGGAAGATCAAGGCCATACCTAACGACAGACTAGTACTCTGTGTTCCTAACAGATTACGGGATCTTTGATGAACTACACACGCATTCATTAACCCACCCTGGATTTACCAAATTACATCTGCTAGTTAAATCAAAGTATTACTTCCCGCAGATGAAACAATCGAAAATTAGCTAGGTGTCACGAATGCTCTCTACTTAAAAGATCGTATAAACCGTCTGTCGAAACAGTGCAACAACTACCCCACGACACCATCTTCAAGTGCTTTTCCATTGACTTGGCCGGGAAGTTAATCGCTTCCGAACCAGATCAATATCAGTACTTCTATTTGGCGACAGACCATGCCAGTGGGTTTGTTATTACTGCACCTGTAAGATCCCCAACGCCAGAAGCTTTCATTAGTTTCTTTATGGACCATATAGTGACGCCCTACTCCTGTCCATCTCTCCTTTTTATGGACAAACAAACATCCCACACGTCCACGGAAACGCAGCAATTCTTAGCAAGTATGGGGGTAGAAGTTCGTTACGCCCTCCCCCACCATGATCAAACTTTGGGGCACGCTGAGAATAGAATCGGAGCCATCCAGAATGCATTGCGTTTCCTTACCAAGGAACAGCACACACGATGGCCGGACTTTCTACAGACCGCCACTGCTAGTGTAAATAAGACACCCCTCACGGAACTTCGCGTCAGTCCTTTCTCGATCCTATTTGGTATCGAACCTTCGTTCATTATTGATCGTGGGCTTAATGCACCCGACCAAGAACTAATGCACCCGACCAAGAACCAATCACGAGAGGCTAACTCTTGCACGGGAAACGCGGGACTACTTGTTATACCGAAGGAATCAAATATTTGAACGGCAACGCGCAAAATTGCATTCTAAGAAGCAACCGACAGAGTTTCTTCCTGGATCTGAAGTCGTTGTGCAACGCCTATATGCCAAAACCGGTGATTGCAGGAGTATTCAACAACTATTTGATGCCCCCTTTGAAATTCACAGCCGCCTAGATGGTAATTCATATATGGTCTTAATGACTGGTCAACAGGTCCCAATAGCGAAATCACGTCTGAAATTGTATGTACCGGATGACAATCCGAGTCCCGAATTTCAGACGAAGTACAGACAATATCTGTAATCACATTCATTGGTAGCAGAGTAATCATGTAGTATTCCATGTATAAATGCACCATATATATATACATATATATGCTCAAACGCCCGACTTTGTCTCTTGTTTTCACATATATCCTACTTTTCTTAGCATCCTGAGGTTCCACAAACCCCACCTATCCTTGTCTACCCCTCTACCTCCGCCACTATTTAGTGCCGTAGACCCCCAATCCCCTCCCATGTGGGTTATTCGTAGACGAAAACGGGGCAAATGAATATCTCCAGCCATTGCATGCACAGTTCTACACTTATACATAATGACTGCTTGGCCCACGCCAGCGTGCATACGCGTAGCAGCCATATTGGTTTTCTAATCCATGTGTAATTGATTTCATTTTCGTCACTACTTCATGAACCAGCTTGTTATTGAGTGTTACTTGCATACTTAGGTTCTTATACTTGATGAGGACACGTCTCAGTGTATAGGCAGCTTGTGCAGCTATTCGTTCTACGAGTAATCTTACACGCTTCGTAGACTACCGTATGCGACCCTCCTCTTTCCCTTTCACAGACAAATGATCTTACGTACACATATATGATGCATTTATTCATACAAAGAATAGCTTATTTAGACTTCCATACGTTATATTAGTTACTTTTATTCTTAATTGTATGCAAAACTTAGGCATATACCCACGGGCTTCAGTAAGTTTATCACGGTACTTCACAATTGGACCGCGCTTAAGGCGTGCTATACACTACGAGATCAATCCTAGGAAATATCTTAGGATTTATCTTCGGAAAAATGTTATGACATATCTTGTAGGAAATCTTATCCTTTTTGTGCCATACCCCTGAAGAGTTTTCCTGTCTGAAGGAATGACGTTTATCAACATTGTGAAATAGTTCTATTTAATAAAAGTACACAGTTGAAGAATTACTATGCTAACCACACTGCACATCCCACTGATATTAAAATCAGGCGCTATATTGTTATATTGGATACTTCTTTAAGAAAAAAAGAAACAACATAAAAGTCAGAAGGGTGCTAGTATACTTTTGGCGCACCACATTTTAGAAGATTTAATGTAAAATTTAATACTTTGCATGAAAAGACATTTATAAGGAACAATTTTTTTTTGCAAGCAACATAATAAAATACAAAGTGGTACACCTGTATTTTATGTTACAACTGCAGGGTTACTAGTGTAAAATCATTTGAGGGACAATGTTTAGCAGAAAGGGTTCAGCTATTTTTTCTAAGAAATGTTACAATTTCAGTAGTTTCTATTCACATTAGTTTAGGTTGGTTCAGGTTAGTTACGGTTATGTTACGTTAGATTATATTGGTATATGGGTCTAACACAATTTTCAAAAAGTGATAGAATTTCGCTTACTTCTATTAAGTTAGTTAATTTCATTAGGTTAGATTTGGTTAGATTGTGTTAGGTCTAAGTACTTGCATCTTCAATTTCTCCTGTAAATTTTGTATGTTCTGCTTACTTCTAGACCCCTTATGCGAAACATTTACCCAAGTGAGTGCATATGAAAGATGACCGGTGATACTATTTTCCACCACCGGTGTATTTCTGCATAGTTTACAGAAGCTATAATTAATATTTGCAAGTGGAGCGCTACTACGACGATACCATGACATATGCTATTCAAACTCTATCATTGCCAAAACCCACTCGTTTTCACTACATTCACTGGCGCGCCTGTTTCCTTCGCTCACACCCCCTCGCTGATGCTCGGGCCCCCGCTTCGCCCTGCCCTGACTCGGTTAGGTAGCATTCGTACTTTCTAGAAACCACCTAGCGCAACTTGATTTGCGTTTTTTTGCACTATAGTTTTTATACTATATATCTGGACCCCGTATTTGTAAGCAAATCATAAAAGAATTGTAGTTTATCAACAATTGCTTTTGATGGTCCCCTTGAGGGATTTTATCTATGCTATGTTAGATATTTTCATGTTAGTCAACGCAAATCATTTAGGAGACATTGGCAAATTATAATTTTTCAACAGTTATTTAGAGTGGTACACCTAAAGTAAACCTGCACGATCAGAAGATACCTCATCAGTTGTGTTTTCACTTGTTTTGTTTTCACTTTCTCTCACCTGATGTCGCTTAAATCGAAATCTTACGAATTTTCTTTCCGAAATAGAGCGTGCTCTAAACAAGAGAAATCTCATAGGATCGTTCAGAACACAGGAAATGACATGCGATCTGATGCCATACACGTTGAGATTTTAACTCTAGGACAAATCGTAAGAGATTTCCTAGGATCTATCTTATAGTGTATAGCCGGCCTAATGTCATTCCATGATGCATTTTCCAACATGACAACTGTTTACAGAACGAGTTTGTTCAATGTTAAAGGTTTGACTGTGTAAAAATAATAGATAATTCAAGGGAGACATGCGCCCCCTTGAATTCTAAGGGCTTTGGTTCCCCCCGAATTGTACGAGCGCACCAATTACATTGTTCCCCCTAAGATTTTAAGGGCTCTGGTCTTCCCCCGAAATCTCGAGGGAATACACACCACATTGGCCCTCAATGGTCAACTTAATAGTTACAGTATCTTATATACTTCATACTCACATATGCTACTCCCTACATTTCCCTCGCTCCGATCAACATTTGGGTAATTCCTATGCAAAAGTAACTACAAACAAATACAAAATTCTCTAACCAAGATTTGGATCTTTTCTCGGCGAACAACACGTAATCGCATAAAATTCTATACGGTTACACGGGACATTCATTCATTTGAGTAACATGAGGTCCCCCCCGAAAAAAACATATATATACTACACCGGTACACATAACAACGATATATATTCCATTAGGTTTCTTACACATAATTTCCGTGTGGTTCAAACCCCCTTAGGCAACAAATGCATTTCTTTCGGAAGAAGGAGAAAGATTTAGATAGACTTCAGCATAGGCTGAGTTTCTGGGTTTACACAAAAAAAATAAATAAATAAAATAAAACATCCCTAGGAAAATACAACATAGGTTGTATGTAGCCCTATTCCCAGACCCACCCATTTCTTCTTTCTAAGCAACAAAAAAAAAACGTCTCAAACAGATACGGCAATATGTAAGCTCATTCCCGTGGCAATGAATTTACATTCCTTGTCTTTCACCCCACTGAATGCATTTGTTCCCACGTTCTCCCGAAACACATTTTCGTGTGTACAAACACAACACACGAATACATATACAAACACATAAAAGAATATCTTTCGCGTCGCGCCCAACCGAAGTGTGAGTTATTAGTACCTTAGTACTCACCAAGCCACCCTCTTCCAGCGTCATGTGCACCTAACACATTAATCACATTAATGAACGACCCCATTTGATTTGCATAGCTTGGGACATACTTTCACTCAGGGTTTCCTCTTTCTCCCTGATCTTTTACAGTCGTAGTCAGCAGCCTCACAATGCAAGTGCATTCGCACGCATCAGTGAATCCTGCGCCAGTGAGGTGGCCATCCTGCCAAGAAGAAATTCCCACCGTGACCTTCACCAGGTCAACGAATTCTTCTGTACTAAAATTAACTGCGTTATTTCCTCCAACTCGTGTAGCTAACTCTTGGAAAGTAAATTAATGCAAGCCATAAGGCAAGACACAAAAAAAAAAATATATAGAACTAGTATTTGCATTTCGTTTTAATAGCTCAATTGCAGACTACGTGTAAGGCGAGTTCGTTTTCTCCCTTTCAGGTGGCTCGTCTGTTTTTGGCCTTATTGCAGTACATCCCATGAGGGCCCAAACCCCCTTTGATATGGTAACTCTGGTTACAATTATCAGTGATGTGGGTACTGTAGGATGTGTGATATCCATTATCTTTTGCCTCTGTTGGTGTCGATACGGCAGACCCAAACAACGTTCCAGATTCTATAACTCGAATATTACATCACAGTTCATGCATCCTCGCCTAAGTGCTTCTTCCACTCACAACAATGGGGAAGACCGCCTTCTGTTAACACGTTTGGAAGGACACCTTGCATCAACACCTTCGCCACATGATCCTGCACCTGACTCCTGTACCACTCCACCCAGACCTGCGTCTCCTCCTGTGGATTCATTGCTTAGCCCGAGATATTTCTCACAAACACCATTGTAAATACTCCCTAATATCATTTGATGGTGGTATTTTCTATTCGTCTTATCCTTAAAAAAAGACACTAAAAACCCTATGCTATCTCCCTCTTCATGATCACATTCTCTTATGCCTCTTAATGTTTTATTCCCCTTCCTTTAACCCCTTTCTTCCTACATTAACGTTTACCTTCATGGCAGACTGCACTGAAAGGGAATTACAGGTGCATTTGGGATGCACATTATTTTCCAAAGGCTGAGGTTTGTGCATAAAGGAAAAACCAGTGGAATATACAACATTCCCCTGATATTTATGTATCTATGTATTTACTTTATTTAGTCGATTTATTTATATTATGTTATACATGTATATATATATATATATATATATATATATATATATATATATATATATATATATATTGTGTTTATATTGTTCATATCTGTAACACGATTATAATAATTAACGGATTTGTTAATCCATTGCCTGCCATACGAGTCAGACATTCTCCTTTTCTACAATGTTTAAATGTAAATTGATATGCAACTTTTAACGCTTTACTCTTCTGGATCCCATCGATACATTTAATTACAGGTTGGTCGTCCTTCTTGGACATACTCTTTAGATGTATTAGTCATTGTACTAAAGGTCTTAACGCTGTATTTACCCCGCTATTACAACCTTATGCCTCATTAGCCACCCTTGGTACCGATGGCTAGTTAATGTTATTCTTCTTCCCTATGTCCCTGCACCAAGCATTCTAGGCATGAAACTGACGTTGTATATCGTATATAGGAAGTGTGCTTCACGAGTTTCACGACATACCGTGTTTTCCAGTGCCTTGCTGTACTCCTTATACAGGGTGACCATCGAACTATGATCAAAATTCAAAATTTTGGGCATCCATTACAGGATTGCTCAGTATTATCTTTTTAAGTGGGGGAATATCACGAGAACATCAAGATTGATCGAAATTTTTATAATTTCGAAGATTATACATTTTATTATTAAAAGTGAATGTCACCCGGAAAAATACCAAAGTGTGAAAAATAAGTTATTATTGGTTTAGTCAAAAACAGGAAGAAGGACACCAGGAAACTTAATAACACTCATACAACAAAACAATTTCTTCAGTGAAAGTGTGAAAGCTGTGTTTTCCGTGCATACGTCATAAAACTATTATTTCATAGTCTAGAATGTACTGGCCCGGAAGGACATGAGAAAGAAAAATAACAAATGAGGCAAATATAAAAACTCCTGGTTTCTAAACCAGGGGGTTCAGTCTTAGATGCAGTCTCGTTCAGTCTTAGATCGAGTCTCGGTCGGTCTTGGCTCGCATCTGCAATCGCGGTTTAGTCTCGTCTCGAGTATACGCGAGAGTCTCGTCTTGTCTTAACGCTTCTTTGTTAAGTCAACAGTATTGATGAACCAGAACATGTAAGTTGTGTATTTTATGGTTTTCCTTAATTTTGCACATCAGTATGATCAGGCAATGCAATTCGCACAGTCCTCGTAACCGTATGTTATGATAAACCCGAATAGTAGTAATAATAACAGTAATAGTAATAATAATGGTAGCATTCTCAAGTAGTGCTATACATTCTTAATTGTTCATTGCAACTCTCAATTAGCTTGTATAATGTTTTAGTACTGTTTATCAATTCCTGTATTGTTGAGGTATAAACATGATTGTTATCAAATTTAGAACATTGAGATAATGCAAATAATCTATTTACAAGTGGGTGACTCACATATTAATCCGTTATCTTGATCGGTTCTAGAATAGCCCTGTAAGAGTCACACTCACATCTTGTGTAGATAAGATTGCCTAATAAAATGAGATAGCAAAGGTAGATTATTGTGTAATCACTGTGTTTCTCATAAATAACTATAACCCCATTCTCCTACGTCAGGTTGAGTGAGTATTAGTATTCACGTAGTAAAATAAGCACTATATGACTGAGGTAAGCACAAGTAAGTGATAGGTGTGGGTGAATTGGTATTGACTACCATAATAACCTTAATTACCAATATAATTATCACAATACTTGTGATAATTATTTACATAGCCCACATGCTTCAAAAAGGCATTGAACTAGCCATCTCTGTTTTGTTGTCTTTCCTTAACGTTAGCGCTCGTACGTTCTGTACAGAAACTATAGCTTAGTTCAAAATAGAGTTGGAAATACTTGAAGAAATGCCAGCGTATATCTAAAGCAAAATGTAGAGTTGCAAGGGGTGAAGGGAGTTAGGAAAGCAAGTAGTTGCGCATGCGCACTCCACAGAAAGCAGACGAAAACCCCGTTTCTTGCAGTAGGCCTGGATGCCCAAGGAACATAGCGTACGACAAGAGGAAAGATAGAAAAAGTGCATCTGAGTGACGCGCATGCGTAGGTTCCGCTTATCAAAGTAAGGCGAGAGAGCACATCCAGAAGATTGCAGTGGAAATAATTGTGATAATTACAAGCAAACAATTTATATACAATGAAATATGTATTTTTTCTTATTAATAGGGGATGTCGGGCATACCGGCGTTCCCTTACGCTACACCGCTGATTATTACTATTAAAAATATCAATATACAAAAGTGCCTGAAGTTCTTTTTTCACTTGATTAGATTTACTCACCTCAGGTAAGTAGACAGAAACAAGTGGAAAAGGAAGGGAAATGAAGGTCTTGAAAGTAAAACGGAGACAAATTTACCAGTCCTCAGAAGATACTGTCTACAATGCAGTGAGCAGAGAGGGTCGGTAGATCATACTGAGTCGGTGGGTCGCAGTGGGTCACGGTGGGTGGTGGGTTGCAGTGGGTCATGGTGTGTGGTGGGTCACAGTGGGTCATGGTGGGTGGTTGGTCACAGTGGGTCATGGTGGGTGGTGGGTCACGGTGGGTGGTGAGTCACAGTGGGTCCCATGCTGTTGACCCACGACCCACTGACCCACCCAGAAAACTTGACCCACTGACTCACCGACCCACTCCATCTCTGCAAAGGTGAACTGGCTCTTATCGCAAGACTTTCATTATAAAAATGTATAAGCGCTTACATAATTTTATTGAAAATTATGTAACCTAATTGGTTGTCATAGAATAGCATAATGGAAGGTTTTATACTTCCAGCTTTGTCCTAGCTTAGCTCTAACCCAATCTATCTTAGATTCTTATCTATTTCTTAACTGTAACTGTATGAACCAAATAATCTCTCAGATGTTTACAATTTCTTATCCTTTATTACAAATCTAAAGTAGATTTAACTTCATGCAAATAATTTTCTATATTAGTTTCCATAACTCACAATCCCTTGTTCAGACGCGCTTTGGTTTGGCTTAGTCAGTCTTGAACAGTGCTGAATGGGCAGACTAGTAAATAATTTGTGCTTTACTGGCAACTAGTTTACGTATGACATCGAGTTTGACTTATTTTATAGTTTAAAAATAGAGGCCAGGATCATCCATAAGGTAAGGAAAATGGTTCAATACAAGTAGCAGTGCCACGTGTGCACCACGCAAAGCAGTTTGGTTTCTGTGGTACGATATTTTCACAATATTGAAACTGGAAATAATTGTAGATTTCTACCACTTCCGGTTTTAGTAGAGAGACTAGACTAGAGGCGAAATAGATTCTTGTGACGCCTAATTGATTGCAGAAAACCCTTTCGTTGTCTATTACAGTTTTTATTCTATAACTTTTACCGTTAAAACCGGAAGTGGTTATATTTCATCTCTTTTGTTTTGAATAGAGGCTTAAGACTGAAGATAGTTATTTTTAGAACGCTGAATAGAAAGTAAACCGCTTCTCGCTTTTACCGTTCCTGTTCCATGGAGATCACTACTGAAACCGAAAGTGGTTAATTTCTACGACTTCAGGTTTTAATTGAAGATCGAAAGAGGGGATGAAAGGTAGGCTTGAGACGCTTGAGAGCTACTCGATTGGAGGAAACCGCTTTCATCTATTTTTTATACCGTTTTTGCTCTAGGTAGATCAATATTTATTGAAACCAGGAATTATAGTTAATTTGAGTCATTTTCGGTTTTAGTAGAGAGTTAATAATAGAGACTAGATGTGTTCTTACGAAGCACAAAACCGGATCTCACTACATATTATCGTTTTTGATTTATGGTGATCAATGATCAAACTGAAAACGGCTTATTTAAAACACTTCTGGTTTGAGTACATGGTTTTAATAACAAACTCAATTCCTGACTCGACTATATTTTGACCAAATTTGGTGATTCAGAAAGTGGTTCTTTATTTTTTTTTTGTCACACACGGACAGACATGCATACACGGGTATGTTAAATATATAAAAGATATAATAAATATAAAGTATAATATATAGAACTTGATTTTTGCCACCTCTGCATACAATTAATTCGTTCTAACTACAGAAACAACATGCTGTGGTTTTCTGTGATGAATAATATAAAACGAAAAGAAACCTATCCATCCAGGCAACAAAACAAACAGGCAAATAAGAAACATTTGGACTTTCTTTGGTTGTATAGTACTATAGTTGTCAGTGGCAGAGGTGAAAGCCATTCGGAGAATCCGTTCGCTTGAAGCAACAAAAGATGTAGAAAAGCAATCGGAAACATATGTTCGATACTGAGGTTTCAAAGATCATTATCTGTTCTATAGTTGCCGTCGTAAAGTTGTAGGAATTCAGTAGGGAAGTTGGGGTAAGGGTGGAAAGGAAGACTTCTCAAGGCGTAAATGATTATGGAAATGCAGGTGGTAGACACGAGTTTCGCTTCTCAAACTGCCACAATGCATTCCTCCCCAGCATGTGTTGTTCAAAGAATGTCACCCGTAGTAATTTATGAAGTATGAAAGCAGTCTTGGGAGTAACGTAACGCAAGTAACGCGTTACTTTTTAAGTAACGTTTCCTAGTAACGCCTTACATTCTTTCCAAAGTAACTAACGATAACGCGTTACAAATTTTTAAGTAACATACCTAGTTCGCGTTACATTTCGGATGAGTAACTACAATATATGTATATATATATTTTTCGAAACAAATGTTTCTTTCCTGTAAGTGAATTTCTCAGAATGAAATAATCGAGCATGAACTACGTATGTCAGTGACCGACAGTCACCAACACACAGAGAAACAGATAAGTTCGTAGTGCCACTTGCTGTGTTTGGAAGATGAGGACAGACTTAGCGAAATCACGTGTACTGATTGCAAGCTCCTGGAAGTGTTTGTCGTAGATTTTGACAGCTCCAAGTCAATACTTTCAGTGAGTGAACTAGGAATGCAATGATACCAGTAGTCTATTTTACTTTGATTGATGTCAGTTTTATAAAGATGGAGAACGAAAATATTTTAGCGTTCGAACATTTGAAAGAATGTTTTTTTCTTAAAAGCTGAGGATGATGGCGGACAGACTTTAAAAGTAAAGTGTCTGAAGTGTCCCGGCGGAAAATATTTATCAACAACTAGGGTGCCATAATTAACGATATACAGTAAGGAGTTAATATGAATAAACTGTGTTCTGATGAGCAGGCCTACGTTATTACTAGAAAATAGTTTGCTGATGGTATGTAATATTGGAGATCTTTCAGATCAGTTTGCTTATCCGAGAGTCCCGTTGATTATAGTCTGAAACTAGCTTTAAAGAGCATGTATCGATTTTAGAGTTACTAGTAAGTTTTGATTCACCCCCAGTTCATATGTTCTCATTTTATTAGTTGTAGTGTAATGTTTCTCTATACTCTGTATTTTTAATTTATACGATGTTATGAAAAAACATTGTTATTATTATATAATTAGTTTAGCAGAATAATAATAAGCAACCATTTTTTTCTAATGCATGGGGATGAGAACAAGTCAAGCTAAAACTCTATTCGACTCGAATTCAAGTCGAGTTTCGAGTCAGGTCAAAGGTAATATTCTCGAGCCGAGTTCTGAGCGGATTCAGTTTTTCGCGTCGAGTTTCAAGTCCAGTCGAATTTGATAAATGGCTCGTTCGTTTAAACTCGTCTTGAAATCATGGCCTAATTACACTGGAAAGCAAAAGTCATGGGAAATGTAGCGAAACAGTAATATGGAATAGGTCATGTTGCTCACGAGAGGGGACACTGCTCGCATCTCATCTCGTCTCGGTAGCGAGGCTACAAGAGAATTTTTATATTTTAACAAGCTCAGCTTGGCTCGGGTCAACTGAGAAGATGGCTCGAGCCGGTTCGATTGGGGTGAAACATCGGCTCGAGCTGGCTTGGGGATGAGCAATTTGCTCGGTTCGGCTCAACTAAGCCGAGGGCTCTAGTCGAGTCGGGTGAGCTGTTGGCTCGGATCACTTCTCGGTTCGAGTCGATAGTGAATGAGTTGTGAGCCGAGCTGCTCGAGTCGTTGACAATTCTAAACCCGGGCCGAGCAAATTTGAAGATATTTGGCCAGTGCCCTATAACTTTTAACAGTGTTTGGCTCGAGCCCGAATACTCAACCTAGACCCTCAACCCAAATTCAGAAACTCGTTAACAATGTCCTTGACTCCTAGACTTCACGACTACCGAGGTTGGCAGTCAACTATTTTTTAGTATTCAAATACAAACCGCCTATCTTTCATGTTTATATACAGTGTTGTTATAAATAATAATAATAATAAGTTGTAGTAGTAGTAGTGTCATTGATAATAATTATATTGTCTATGTAATATACTTGAAGAATTTACTTGAAACTACACACCGGATTTGGCTCAACTCGACTCGAAACTCGACCCAAATTCGAGTCGGGTTGGAGGAAATTTTTCGAGCCGTGTTCTCGGGTCGAGTTCAAAGATGTATGTTTTTAGTCGATTCGAGTTTCAAAGAAAACTCGCTCGAACTCGCTCCTGCCCATCCCTACGAGTAACACAGTATGGCATTTTATCAATGTTACGTTATATGAAAATGTTCATATATCAAGTAAAAATTTGTCCTTGCATTTACATAAAGCGATTCAGAACGTGCAATAATAATAATAATAATAATAATAATAATAATAATAATAATAATAATAATAATAATAATAATAATAATAGTGGTAGTAATAGTACTACGGAGAATTGAAGTTACAATTTTTTCACATATTTAAAGTTTCGGACCTAAAAGTAACGCGCTACATTCGAAGTAAAGTAACAGTTACTTTTTGGGGCAAGTACCGCGTTACTAACGCGTTACATTTTAAGAGAAAGTAAAGTAACTTGTAACGCTTTACATTTTTACAAGTAACTTACCCAACAGTTTATGAACGTGGTCTTTTGATCCTTTACCTGAAGAAGTGATTCCGTCATTACATAAGTAATTATTACAATTAATCTAAGTCATAAAGTTTAAAATTGAGATAACCATCTCCTTTGTACTGCCCTTTGGCATTCGTATAGAAAATTGCAAGTTTCTAGGTGTAGTATTTTGTAAGATATTTATGAATTAAATTTTACATGTTATCTTATGGAGATTCTGAAGCTTGTGATGATGGGTAGACATCTCCTTAAAAATCAATTGGCGGACATTTGTTTGGACTGCGGATCAAATTTTAATTTGGTGACTAAAAATCTAGTGCGAGGTTGTGGGACTGAAAATTTTGTGAACATGGAAGTTAAAACAGTAAATCCTCCTTTCGGATTGACTTTCTCCACTGATAAGGAAGTGTTGCTTAACATTAACTTATCCGGTCACTTCGAGAGAATTAATTTTTGTGTGGTGAAACAACTTCCGTGTTAGTGTTTATTAGGCACTCCCTTCCTACGAGAGTCTAAATCAATAACCCATTATACCAACAATCGAATATTATTTAATGGAAAAAGATGATTCGTTGGAACTTTCGTCAAATGCTGAACGATAAAAGGATGTGGTTGCGAACAGGCGATCATGGTGACCAATCCCAAGTTCAGAATGAAGATGCATCGAACTTAGTTTTGTGTTCCGGCAAAGTTCTGGGATGACTTCGGTCTCCATTAAGGAAGACGAACTATTTGGGAATTGTTAACAAGGTAATTCTCTGCGATTTGGAATGTGAGCAAGTAGAAACTGAGTTGTTAAAGATTGAACATCCTTCAGCTAATCAACTATTGGATTTACAGACACTGGTCGAGTGTAAACTTGGAAGATGTGATCAGGATCCAGATTCGTCACCTCGGTCAATGAATGATAGTGGAAGCATGGACTCTGGTTTTGAAGGAACTTCGTCTCATCGACAACCTTCAATGGCTCTAATGGAAAATTCGGACAGGAGTGGATATTCACAACATTTTGAAACAATTCCTGCTGATTTGGCATTTATCCCGGATGAAGATTAGGCTGAACATCAGGTACTGAATTCTCATGATGATATAATCCCAGATAGATATGTGAAATGTCCAGTTTTGAAAATTAGCAGTTCTTTTGCGACAACGGATAGCAAGAAGAATGAGGCATCTATGGAATTGTGTAAAGAGGCTTCTGATGTTCCAGTGTTTCCGAACGATGACGACGACGAAGAAAGAAGAATCATGCTAAAACAAATACTCAACCTTTGCGTAATGAAGATGAGATCGGAAGTTGATTTTTCAACTACTTAATGAAACCAAGGCAGCTGAAATACCTCGAATTCTGAGCCGCCTGTATCATCATCAAAAAGGTTGGCAGAAATCCTCAGGTTAGCGATTCAGAAGTTTCTGATGTCGATATAGAAGTTAGAGAACTTCAATAAATTAAGAAATCGAAATAAGAAACACTTTCTCCTAATAATTCCTGCCTTATTGAATATTCTGATTCATCAGTACAGGTGAAAAACCTTAACACTCAACTAAAAAAAACAAGTAATACCAAATGAGACTTGGATATATCGAGATTCGGAAACCTTAGCTTTTATTGACTCAATCAAAGAGAAATATCCTGATGTAATATCTGACAGAATTGGTTGTATTAGGGATTTCGTAGGTATGATTTAAGTAAACATGAACCTTTTAACCAAACACTGTTTGCGATCGCTCGGAATAAAGAGAAAGTTCGATAAACAGATTCAGACTTTGGTTAAACAACTCATATTGGTGGAAGTTGACCACTCCAATTATACCAGTAGTTGTTTTTAGTAAAGAATAACACCTTTAGAATTGTTGGGAACTATGTAAAAGCAAACTAATTCTGAATGATGGCTATCCATTTCCGCATTTACAATCTTGTTTGGGAGGACTTGTCTATAAATTGGTCAACAGGAAACTGGACCTCCGGAAAGCATATAACCAGATCTATTTGGACGAAACTTCACGTGAAATAACATCCATTGTTACTACCAAGGGTGTTTTCAATATACTAGAATTCCGGTAGGAATAAAGACTGGTAGGGCAATGGATAATATACTGGCGAGGGCAATGGATAAAGTACTGGGAGGTCTAGAGTCTGAAAGAGCTAAAGTCTACTTCGATGAGGTATTAATATATTCAAAGTCACTGGAAGAACATAAGCGAACCTTAGAGAAAGTATTCGAAAGATTTCAGAAATATAACAATTTCTCCGGATAAATGCTTATTGTTTTATAATAAAATTGGTTATCTAATAAGTGGTGATCAAATGAAGATAGATCCTGCAAGGATTTCAGCTGTTCGTAATATACTGCCCCCTAGAAATAGAAGAGGAGTAATGAAAATCTTAGGGTTTTTAAGTTACTATTCTAAGCTCGCTCCTGAAATACAAGATATTATGGGAACTATAAGTTCGCTCAAATCTGTCAAGAGCAAGATTATCTGGGCAACAGAACATCAGTATATTTTAGATAAACTGAAAAATATACTGATTGACATAGTTTTAAAAATACCAGATTTGAGTAAGCGTTTCCTTGTGAATATCGATGGGCCTGGAAAGAGCATCAGCGATTTATCTCACAAGAAAATAGCAATGGGACTTTCAACCAATCGCAATTTACAGTAAGAACTCTCAGAAACAGATAAACAGACATATTTACGAAACATAATTTATACGTTTGATATCCATATTAAGGTTGCGACACTATTTGATCAACGAATTTGATATTCTTACTGATAATAAAGATCTAACATGGATTTTAAATTATTCAAAGCGTCTCATGAAGTATGAACCGATTGTTGAAACATTATATGAGATCGATTTCAGGATCAGGCATATCAGATCGTATTAAGCATATCCTATTGAGCCCATATCCCCCTAATGGAAATCCAGGTGATAGATTCATCAAAACGTTGAAATCGTTGTTCTGTTGTTATTTCCAAGAGAGCAACATCTTTGGTCATCCTTAATACGAGACCTACAGTATGCTCTCAACATCAGTGAACATGCTAGTCTGAAAATGTGTCCCATCGAGATTTTCTGAACATCCGAAATATACTCCTCTTGAGATACGATGAAACATCGCAGATACGGATTTTAGTGGTAAAACTTCAGTTGACTGTGGACTGCAGCCATAAGCAACATGGAGAAAAGCTGGGAGACAAGACGGAAGATAATCACGCAACGAAGACGAGAAGTTAGCTTAAATATTGGAGTAAGGTGTTGATTAAATCCTATGTAAAGTCGTTGTTGAGAGACAAGATTACCAAATCCTTGAGTTCGAAGTGGAATGGTCCTTTCGTTATCAAAATTTTTAAGTTAAATACGTTTCTTGTTTCGAATAAGGATACTGCTGATTCATATCGTAAAACCCATGCTTCTGGGATCAAGTTATTCAGGGAGAGAAGGACCTAATTTCCGCTCAGCCATAATCTAATCGAAATAACGAAAAAGGATTAGTGTTCAGGATAAAATTATTGGTAATTCTAGATTAAGGTTATGTTTGAAATGTTAAATATGGAATTAAATTATTGAATAATGGTTATTTAGTAATGTTTGTTAATTTTTAATGATTGAAATAGCCATGGTAATCCAAGAATTTTATCCTGATTGGCAATATTTTGTTAATATATATATATATATATATATATATATATATATATATATATATATATATATATATATATATATATATATAACAAATACATTTGAGCATTTTAGAAGCTTGTCTATTGAATTCAGGTTTATTATTCTTGTGTATTATTATAAGTTCGCATTGTTTAATAAATTTGTTTATATTTCTAGAGGTCATTGCACAAAAACTTTTAGCCTGGATTTTCTGTAACTGGACGGTAGAGGAAGATGTAGGGGACCAGCTACATGAATGTGCCTGCTACTTTTCAATTTGATAGTCACTCAGATTGAATGGAATTTTCGACGTTATTTCAACTAAATACTTAAAATTATATTAAATGATCAACTAGCCAAATATTATTGATATGTAATGAATATATTCTAAGTATGTAGGTATTTGTATAGGTTTCTATTTATATTAAAAATAAGTTAAGGTATGTTATTGTTTTCTGGGGTATTGAGAATTTAGTTATTTAAAAAAAGAAAAAGGAGAAAGAAAGAATGACGAGAGTTTCCAGCTCTGAAGCTTAAGTCTTCCTTGCAAAGTCGTTGCCTGGCGACGTTGACTTGTATTTTTGCCCTAGAGCAGTGATGTTGGTTTACTGCGAAATCTTTCAATATGTAGTTTTCGTTGTTTGCACCGAACAGGTCTTGGTGTTGAATGCATTGTAATTTACTGGAGAAAGCGTGTGGCTAAAGATGAAGTGAGTGTATTAAGAAGACTTTCGGTGCGAGTTTTTAAGCTTTTCGTTAATATTTTTGATCGATGGTAATGTTGAAATTTGAAATTTGTAATATTTTTAATGTTCGATGCAGTTAACGTGGTGTACCGGATTACAACCTTTGTGAGGGGGCCTTGGTGGTTATTTGGTTGTGCAAGAGAAAGTGGCTTGAATTTACTTCATCTACTATCTACTATCATCTGCTAAGGTGACATTCACTTTCACGGTTCTAGTCACTTTCTTTTATCACATAGAACCAAAAGTTATATATCATTGGAAATCTTAAGAAACGTAAATTCGAACGAGGTAACACTTATACTAATCAAGCCCAATCTGTGGAAGAAACGCAAAATCCAAAACTTCGGGACAAAACGTGATTTTCTCATAAATTCTTTAAAACTTGCAACACGGACAATTATCGGATGTTAACAAAACTCAGCCACCATTTCTAGTATCATCATTATTAATTTACTTTTAAAATGGCGTAGTTTTCCCAATGGAGTAAGCTTTTATGACACAGTTTTACATTACTTAAATATAGCACAAAAAATATTTATTAACAGCATTAGAAAGTAGCAGAAATTGGTAGTCTCCTTTTCATAGGAAAATCGTAATTCACACACTTAAAATCACTCTCAACTACAATAGTCATTTGAGTGTAATTTTTTAAATGTCTTGTTTATAATTAGAATGCAATTTTCCTCCTAGTATTCTTCAAATCAACTTAATATTTACATTAGACGTTAGTATGCACTTTAAGAATATTTTTGTAACTAGTCCATTCGGACTTGTTTTATTAGAAATCAACGAGGTTATCATTATCTTGTTCATCTCCATGGCCTTCATCATTTGGTTCTGCATTCATAGATCAAATTCCTCGACATTGACATAAATTAGAGCACACAATTCCTGCTTTCCGACAACCGTACATACGTTCACAGCCCTTTTTGCAGTTACAGGATATTACACGGAGCGGGTTCCTTGGTCATTCTTGTTGGTACGAGAATACCTCCTAATGTTGTCCATTGATATTTATTCGCTCACATATCATTGAGCAATACCTGGGCTCAAAGAACGTACACTGTCAAAGAATGAATGGAATATGCCACTTTTAACGTACACAGGCAAAAGTACACAGGCCTTTCGGATTTAATCATTGAAGATATAAGATACATTTGTGTTCCGAATATCCTAACTGAAATCCACCTTCTGTACAATGTAACATGGATGTTTCTCAAGTGGTTGAAGACACCAACTTGCCCGAATTGGAATGGATTTATGCAGCTGGTGACAAGTAACAACCATAAGTACCAAACATATCAAGTAGTAATTTTGTCTTTCATCAATCTTTAGCCAATAAAGCATGGATGCTGTATACTCGGCGCTTATATTTGCCAGCAAAGAATGTGTAGGAAATAAGTTAAAAAGCATTCTTAGTCACGTTGGATCAACCTTTGTACTCTAAAGCATGTGACATTGTAGCAGTATGTAGAAATTCTGGTAAATTACCGTCAGTGGTTGTTAGACTTGGGGGTTTTCCACACTATAATGTCATTTATGGAAACAGTTATTTGGTCTAGGAATTAATTCGTGCGGTTGGTACGCACACATTGAAGCTGTAGTACAAACACAAAATACATAAATACCTTAAGAAAAATATTGTCCATCGCTAGCCACCACTTTCGCCCATCTGTCAGGCAATGTACGGATTCCGTGGCGAAAGAAGTCCTCATCCTTGGAAGCGATCCAGTCAGAGACCCATGTTTCGATATCTTCTGAAGAAGTAAACCGCTGTCCAATCAAATCGTTGTTCATGCAATCGAACAAGTAGTAGTCCGAAGGAGCAACGTATGGTAAATACGGCGGGTGGGGTAAAACTTCCCATCCGACATTTTCTAAATAGGTTTTGACCGGTTTTGCGACATGTGGGCGAGCGTTATCATGTTGAACAATAAGTTTATCATGTCTGTTCTCCCATTCTGGTCGTGTTCTGGCCAGAGCTTGCTTCAAACGCATTAATTGTCGTCGATAACGTTCTCCATTCATAGTTTCACCCGGTTGCAGCAGCTCATAGTACACCACACCTTTCATATCCCACCATATGCACAGCATAACCTTTGCACAGTGAATATCTCGTTTTGGTTGTGATGGACCTGGTTCACCTGGTTTCACCCAGGCCTTTTTTCGTTTAGGGTTCTCGTAATGGATCCACTTCTCATCACCCGTAATAATTCGATGCAGAAACCCCTTTCTGCTCTGTCGTTGAAGCAGCAATTCACAAATGGTTTTTCGTCTTTCAACGTCTCTGTCTTTCAATTCATGTGGAACCCAATGTGACATCTTTTGAATCATTCCCATGGCTTTCAAGCGTTTGGAGACTGTTGTTTGATCAACGCCTAATGCTGCTGCAAGTTGTTCCTGCGTTTGACACGAATCCTGCTCGAGCAATGCTGTCAATTCTTCGTCTTGAAATTTTTTTGGCTGTCCAGCTCGCTCTTGGTCTGCCAAGCCGAAATCACCACTTCTAAACCGTGCAAACCACTTCTGACACGTTCGCTCAGCTAGAGCATGGTCACCATACACTTCCACCAAAATACGATGACTTTCAGTCGCACTTTTCTGTATGTTAAAGTAATGCAGCAGGACACCCCGCAAAAACACTTTATCAGGCACAAATTGCGCCATGTTCACTTAACTACAAACTGGTGTTGTTGACGCTTTAATCCACTGCCCTATACTACGAACGATACGCGATGACAGGGGTTTGCAACACATGTGTGGATACACGGAACTGTGGGACGCTCCGTTCGTTGCGCCATCTCTTGTCCACCCGCACGAATTAATTCCTAGACCAAATACATATATAATGAAAGATAGTGGCATTGAAGAACATCTTGTGTGTATGCTAGTTGCTCGTGCTTTGTGAGCTCATTTTTTAACACAGCAATTGCAATATATATATATATATATATATATATACGTCAGCTAATGCTTATGACAACAAATACTATATTGTAGACTGTATTGCATATATTGTTATTGTAGACTGTTCCCATAATGCCCACCGACTTCGATTTTACAAAATTTGAGAAATAAATTTCACTTTTTATTTAGTGGTCAATTTGAAGGCATTTTGTTATACTACCATTAAGAAACTCATATACATCATATTACGAATCAATCATTATGGAACAATCTCATGTGTGACACGCAGCAGTGGTACCAATCTTTGAAAGTTTCATTTACAACTTTTTTCCTTGTTCTTTTTTAACTGATTTTTTGAGTAATGGTGCATTCAGTATAAAGGTACAACAACATATTCTCTCACTCACTCACTCTCTCTCTCTCTCTCTCTCTCTCTCTCTGTGTGTGTGTGTGTGTGTGGGTGTGTGTTTTTGTTTCTACTTTCCGGCGTAAGCGTGTGAATACTACCAGCTATACTTTCGTGTGTATCCTCGTCGCCAAAAGTGCCTTTACATCGCCGTGACGGGTATGTGACAGCGCAGTACTCTAAGGAAGGGATGGTTGCATAAGAAATTTTGATTAATTTTGAAGAGTTTTTATTTTGACTAGGGAAATAACGTAGGTATAGGGAGTAAGGGCATAGATTTAAAGCATCAGTGCACTGTCATCTCTGAAAAGATTAGTATTCTCAGTTTTTCAAATTATTGTCTTATATGTTAAGTTAAAAACTGCTAACAACTGCTACTAGCGCTGTTACTCTTCAGGAATTTACTACGACATGTTCCGGCTTGAATTATTTCATTCGCCTCACTGTAATTATTTGAGAATAGAAACTGATTAAGCTGAACATGAATATGTTTCGTTGTCTTAAAGCAAGGGCCGTAATAAATGTAGATAAGGTTCTCATTATTATATAAAACACATAAGTATTTATTCCGTGTATAGAATAATAAAATACAGTAACTAGGCAACATCATAATCACTAACGCCCGCAGGATTTTTCCAACGGGGGGGGGACCGATATAGAGTTTTTCGTTTTATTCCATATATATATTAACAGTCATAACATTTATCATTGATAGCGTATATCGTCTTTCGCCGTTGTAGCCTATTAGTCAGAACATTCATCTCCAGATATGATGTCGAAAGAAAAAATAAATTGATATGACAGTGATGTGATTAATTTTACTGCACCCTGGATCGATCTATCTTAGATTTACTCATACTCCCCCAGGCCCCTGCCCCAGGTAATTCAGCTGCTGCGTTATATATATGATTCCATGTCAGAAGGGCCCGACAAAAGGGTAAAGACCGAAAGGCCAGAGTCAAAATGGCCCGCGACAAAAGGACCCGAGTTAAAACGGTCCTGCTTCAAACGGACCCGGGTTGAAAGGGGCCCCGCTACAAAGGGGCCCGAGTAAAAATGGCCTATGTGAAAAGGGCCCGGGTGGAAATGTCTCCGCAACAAAAGGGCCCAAGTCAAAAGAGCCCGAGTAAAAAGGGGCCACGCTATAAAAGAGCCAGACCACAATGTCCTCGAGTCAAAAGGTTTCCACAACAAAGGGCAGGAGTCAAAAGGGCCCGAATCAAAACAACCCTCATCAAAAGGGCCAGGTCAAAAGGGCCCGAGTAAAAGGGGATTTGCCTCAAACGAGCCCGGCTGAAAAAGAGCCCTGCTACAAAACAGCCCGAGTCAAACGGCCCGGGTAAAAGGCCTCCGCAACAAAAGGGCCCGATCCAAAAGGGGCCGAATCATAAAAAGAGCCCGGGTCAAAAGGGACCCACGACAAAATAACCCGAGTCAAAAGGCCCCGAATCAAGAAGGGGCATCGCTGCAGAATGGCCCGAGTTAAACGGCCCGTCGTCAAAAGAGCCCGGTTCGGAAGGTCTCCGCAAAAATGGGCACGAGTCAAAACGCATTTCATCAAAAGGACCCGAGTCAAAAGGGTCCCACGACAAAAGGGCTCGAGTCCCAAGAGACCTGCGTCAAACGGGCCAGGGTCAAAATAGGTCCTGCTACGAAAGGACCTGAGTGAAATGACCCCGCGTCAAAAGGTCTCCGCAACAAAAGGGCCCGAGTCAAAATGGGCCGAAACGAAATCCCCTCATGAAAATAGCCAGGACCAAAAGAGTCCCGCTACAAAAGAGCCCGAGTCAAAACTATCCCAGGTCAAATGGGCCCGGGTCAAATGGTCTCCGCAACAAAATGTCAGAAGTCAAAAGTGCCCCCTCTAAAAAGGGCACGAGCCAAAAGGGACCCACGATAAAAGGGCTTGGGTCAAACTTCTCCGAAAGAAAAGAGCAGGAGTCAAAAGGGCCCTAATCAAAAGGGCCGCGTCAAAAGGATCCCACGACAAAAGAGCCCGAGTTAAAAGAAACCTGCCTGAAACGAACCCGGGTCAAAAGATGCCCCGCTACAAGAGGGCTCGAGTCAAAATTACCCTCGTCAAAATTGCCCGGGTCAAAACCTCCGCAACAAAAGGGTTTTACTCAAAAGACCCGAATCAAAACGCCCCTCATTTAAAGAGCCCGTCTCTATAGGGTCCCACGACAAAATGACCCGAGTCAGAATGACCCGCGTCAAACGGGCCCGAATCAAAATACCCCTCAGCAAAAGGTTCCCACCACAAAGTGGCTCGAGTGGCAAGGGCTCTGCGTCAAACGGGCCAGAGTGAAAAGGGACCCCGCTACAAAAGGACCCGAGTCAAATGGCCCCCTGTCAAAAGTGCCTGGGTCAAAAGGTCTACGCAGCAAAAGGGCCCGAGTCAAAAGGGGACGAATCAAAACGCTCCTCATGAAAAGGGCCTGGGTCAAAAGAGTCCCACGACAAAAGGGTCCGAGTCAAAAGGGCCCTGCATCAAACGGACCCGAGTCAAAAGGGGACCCGCTACAAATGGTCGACTCAAAACAGCCCCGCGTCGAGAAGGCCCGGGTGTAAAGGATTCTGTGACAAAAGGGCCAGAGTCAACAAGAAACTGCGTCAAACGGGCCCAGATCGAAAGGGGCACCACTACAATAGGGCAGGGTCAAAACGGCCAGGCGTCAGAAAGGCACAAGTCAGAAATACCCCGCGTCAAAAGGGCCCGGTAAATACGGTTCCACGGGTAAAAAGCTTGAGATCAAAACAAGAGTGGATATCAGGCATACACAAGAGGATTTTGTCCCCTTAGTAAGTTGAAGTGTTTGTGCAAATGAAGGAAATATATCTGTAGTTATTAGTAACAAATAGTAAATTTGAATGGTAATATTAGTTTTGTTTGCTTGTTGATTGTTTTGGAACACTTTCTATCGCTTAAGTCGTTCTCCATGAAAGTTTGCTTGCACTCCCGTCATAGGCGGACTGGGTGTATTAGGGCCTAGGCCGCGGTTAACATGGAGGGCCCTCAGACTATAACACCAATTTCTAAAATAACGTACAATCAGTGGCGCAACCAGCTATGAACTCGGGGGCCCATGCCCTCTCCGAAACAAACCTGGTCTATCTTATACAGCAGCGCTGCAGACAAATTTTGGTGAAATTTCAAAATAGATCAATGCATAAATGAATATTGAATTAAGTCAAAGCACTGTACGAAAGGAGAAATACCCAGTGAAAACCCCTACATTAATTTCTTAGAGTAATAAATGTTAGTAAAGAATGCGTCATTTTATGCAAAAATAAAGATGTTCAAAATAATTATTATAGCGCAAATGTTAAAACTTGTAACCGTTAATAATACGGAGTTTGTGAATTGGAATTTTCATTTTAAGGTTTTTTTAGCATGTTAATAATAAGGATAACTAAATTGCTTGTAATGAGGAGAATTTAAAATTTCAATTTTGTCCACATCGAGTGGTGCAGCACGTCGTTTGCAGACTACTGTACTGGATATTCTTAGCCCCTCCCGAAATAAAATCCTGGTTGCGCCACTGCGTACAATGAACATCTGCGATGAGCCATCGCGTTATGCAGTTGTAAATTCGTTGTTACTTGATAGTTGTTGCAAGCTATAATTTATCATTGGTCATTGGAAATTTGATGTCACAGCAAGCACAGAATTTCCAGAAACATAAACTATCAAGAGAATATTTATAATCATTATTGTATTACCACACGGGGTGTCTAAAAAGTCCCCTGACATGGATAACTCTGTTATTATCAGAGTTACAACAAAATGTAAGTGAAGAAACCACCTACAAATATAATGTTTTTAATAGACAGTAACTTCATTCATTTATGTTGTAGGCCCGGGTAAATGGTAACGTTGCATTTTCATGTAACATTGGGCGCATATAGAGTGTACAGGCCAAACGGCTTGTCCGATTTGAAAAATTCTTGCACTTTAGATTGAAAACATCATATTTGGAGACCGTTTTCCCGCCTATATTTTGTTATAACTCTGATAATAAGAGAGTTACCGTATGTGATGGGACTTTTGAGACACTCTGTATAGTAGCTGAAACACTAAAAAAATAATAGCGAATAAGTTTTACTATGGAATGAACAGGAAAGCTTACTAAAAATTGTAACACTAAACAACTATTAATAACTTTTGACTGTGGAATGAACACGATAGTTTTACTGAAAATGATAAACACTGCTAAACCACTAAACAACTAATAATTTTAAAAAGTTAAGATTCTTTACAGTTCAGCTTATGAATTGCGGAGTTCCTGACTAACTTCGTTCACAGGCACTAAATTTAACATGTCTCTTTCCATATTCATTAGCAAGAATGTGTTCAAAATATCTTCACACAAACTAGCTCTGAGATTTGTTTACTCTAACTTGAACTTTGAGAAGCACCTTCCACATGTCACTTGCGTGCATGGTAGAGACAACGCATGTTTGTATACAATGTATAAATTATTAAAGCAACTAGACTGACAGAAATTGGTACAAAATTTTCCCTGCACATGACAAACAATTTTTATACAAGGTGTTTGCAGCATCATTATCACTCTTACCGTGAATCCCGTCCAAAGATGTTCCATCTCCCATAGCATGCTCAGATGCATAATCATCATCATCTTCTACGGATTCAGGGGCATCATTCTCTTCAGGATCATCAAAAACCAGAACGTTTTGTGACAGTGAAATACACGACAGAGAACTGCTGGAGCTCTTTGTATATTTTCTCCTGTTTTATGTTTAGATTTTTTTCGCAAGAACTCTGAAAGCTCTTGCAGATACATCATTCTTCTTGATTTCTGAAAAGTGCTTGGGTTCCAGTATTCGGATTCTTTTGGCTGCTGAAATCTATCACTGACACATGTATTCAGAATTTTCGTTGAAGTTTTTTATTCTGAATAAATCATTTTCACTTATATTTAAGTTCTTTTCCAGTTCATCTGCTCTCCTAGCATTTTCTTCTTCTTTAAGATTATTCTGTGCAGAAAGTCTTTTTCCATTGCTATTTCTACACCAGATTGCGCAAGCTGTTGATTTATTTTCACACAAAATATTTTTGTATTTTCGTAAAGCATTAAACAGACATCTTTTGCCTCTATTTTCTTCTGAAGCTGCTGCTGCAAATTGTCTAGAAGTCTCCAGGTTGTAAGATAGTCCAATCCGCGAGACTTAAGGTATTTTGAGACAGGCTCCGTTTCCGTAAATAAGTCCTGAAACACAGGAGTCCTCATTACAGTGTTAAATTCTGTCCATTTATTCAGCAAAGTTTAGCTTAAAATTTTGATTTCGCATTAAAACCCCTGTCCTGTACATCATCATTGAGGAACAATAAAAATGAAAGAAATCTTGATGATAGACAGTCGTCCTCGTCATGGCTTCATGTTTCGTAGCGAAATTCGTTAGTGTCCACTACTGCATTCAGTGCCTTGTTTCTGCTCCATAATCGTGTCGTACCAACTTGAACTTTTCGTAGTCTGTCATGTCCCTCGTGGCTTGCATCAATCATTTTCTTACAAACATCCTTTCTTTTGTAGTATTCAGACAGAACGCGGCACTGGTTTCAAATAAATTTGCAGCTTCAGGGATCTACTCAGTCGAATTTGTCATAACCACATTAAGAGCATAAGCCATGCATTTGGTGTAAATGATTTCAGAATTATCCTTCTCCAGTAATGCTTTAACTCCCTAATAGCAGCCACTGAAGTTAGCAGCTCCATCAAAAGAGCAACTTACAATATCAGACATGAAAACATTTTTGTCACAAAGTACTCTTTTGATTTCATTATAAGTTACTTGTCTTGTAGTGTCACTGTTTACCACTGGCGTCTCTGGCATATACAATTTGGGGAGGACATCAAAGAAAGTTATTTAAATAGAGCTCCTTCGTGGCTAAGCGGTTAGCGTACGCGCCTTTGGCGTGGGAGACCCGGGTTCGATTCCCGGCGGGAGCTCATGTGGTTCGGATTCCACGTTAATCAGTAGGTCCACGTCTCATATAGCCTCGCTGCTGAACGGGACGTAAAACTCAAAATCACCTCACCTCAAGTTATTTAAATGGTACTATCTAGCCCAACCTGTTTATTATCCATTACTTATTAATGGAATTAAAGTTATTTTAATTCCATTTGTTACATTTCTGCTTACCTTCACGGACCCCGTGAGGCATATCAAGAACTTTGTTAACAGCCTGAATATTATATGACAAATAAATATTATTATTATTATTTATATGTTATTCTGTCGTTTGTAAATAAATTAAATTAGAACAAAATATTGAATATTTTGTACTTCAAAATATTGGGGGGACGCGTCCCCCTCGTCCCCCCGCCAGAGACGCTCAAGCTGTTTACGACAACTGCTAACAGCCGCTCAAATACTTGACCGTTTATAACGTAGAGAATTACTATATCCAGCTGATTAAGCCCTGAAACATCTTGGATAGAATCAACCATTATGTTGAAAATGCCCGCTTTCTTGGCGTCTTCCATTGTTTTCTCCTGTTATTTTGTAAACTTTTTGATAGAAAATAAATTTTTAAAAATGCGCTGTTTTTCCATTTTTGACTTATCAAATATAGACCTACAAGATGTATTAACATCCATAAAGAACCAATCAGCCTGTGGTTAAATATGAACCCAGCTACAAACCAACAGGTATGTGTTGAGTTTTGATTTAGAGTTTAACGTCCCGTTCAGCAGTGATGTTATATGAAAAGAGGTATGTGTGTCACATATATTGATGCTAGAATCTTCGTACAAACTACATTCATCGTCCGTTTCAAAAACATCGGAGTCTACATTATTTATTATTTCCATAATTTCTCCGGACGAAAATACGCTACTATCATAAGAACCACGACTTTTCGCGGTGGTATTCATTAGGGATGGCTTTTTTCAAAAAATCTGTTTTTCGATTTTCGGAAATTTCATTTCTCGTTTTTTCGTTCGTTTTTCGAAAAAAAAAGTTTTTCGTTTTTCGGAAATTTTTTCGTCTTTCATTTTTCGAAAAAAATGTTTTTCGTTTTTTCGAAAGGTTTTTCGTTTTTTCGAAAAAATCGTTTTTCGAAAAGAATTCGTTTTCCCTTTTTCGATGATTTTTCGTTTCTCGAAAAGTTTTCGGAATTCGTGGAATGATAATCTGGGAGGAAATGGGAGTATCCTGGGAAAATACACGGACACGATGTTGTCTGCCACGAACTTACTTGGCCTGGGATCAAATGCACAAGAGGAAAGCGTTCTAACACTGAGCTACCGTGCTCCTTGGATTTGGATCTAATGAAAGGATAGTGTGTAGTGCCTACTATTGATGAAACTAATCCAATCACGACCAAAATTAGTATGGTTATGGACTGCAAAGTATTTAGTACACACGTTAAATATTATGGTGTTTGGGACTTTGGTTCCAGAGTTATTGCTAATCAAATTTGTGTTTTAAGTTAGTGATATCAAGAAATTTCAGTAGGTCGCATTTGATTAAACTCAAATGATCTTGATGAAAGTTGGTAGGATTGTAAATATTGACAAGCTTGGTATGCATGGAAGCTCATGTAAAATATTATGATGTACAGACTTTTTGTTCCTGAGGTATTAGCTAACAATGTTAGGTTTGGAATCAGTGAAATCAAGAAATTTCATTAAAGCGCGAAAGATGGAACTCACCCAATTTTTACCAAACTTGGTAAGGTGGTAGATCTTGACGAGCTTAGTAACTATAAAGGTAGCCAAGAAAGATCTGTCGCTTTTTCACCCAAGACCTTCAAACATCGATATTTAACCTAAGACATACCTGGAAGATCAAAAATAGTCTCCTTCTTCCAACGTTTTGGAAGGCCATGTATTCCATCGCGGTAAAACTTTTTGGGCCGTGAATCGAAGAAGGTATCAAGTGCATTTTGCACCTCTACTAGGGATTTGAACTGGCGTCCTCTAAGCTGATTGTCCAAGGAATGGAACAGGTGGTAATCGGACGGTGCAATGTCCGGAGATTATGGCGGATGCATTAGTGTTTCCCATCCAAAGTGTAGAATGGTGTCCCGGGTCATCCTAGCCACATGGGGCTTAGCGTTGTCCTGTAACAGGAGGACCCCTTTGCGATTCAGAAGTGCTGGCTCCAGAGTCTTGAGTTTTTTCTTGAACACGGCACAACTGCTGACAGTACACAGTTGCATTGATGCTCTGACTAGCCTGTAGTTGTATTTTTTTCTCAAAATATTGTCCAGAAAAATTGGACTTGAACTTAGTTAAATCAATAAATTTCATTAAAACTCGTTAATCTCATCCGATATTGGCCAAAGTTGATATGGTCATAGACTTTAACGAGTCTGGTACGCGTGCGAGCTCAGCGTGAAATATTGTGATCCACAGACCCTTGGTTCTCGGTTCTTGAGGGATATAAATTAGAAATAATAATTCACAAAGGTAAACAGTGTAAAAGTTATATTTTACAGAATATTAAAAAATAAGTATTTACTAATAGTGATTATTAATGCGTTATCGACAATATGGCATTACTGCTGAATCGCTGGACCAATTTGAAAATCGAAAAAATGGAGCAAAATATATTGCATTCGGTTATATTTGGTTGGATTATATTAAGTTACGTTAGATTATGTTATTAGATGCGCAGTTTTACTATACGGATCCATAGTATAAGTAGTAGTAGTAGTAGTAGTAGTAGTAGTAGTAGTAGTAGTAGTAGTAGTAGTAGTAGTAGTAGTGGGAGTAGGGGTAGTGATAGTAGTAGGAACGGGTTAGAAGCCACACAGGGGTTTGTTGGTTTCTGTTCTCGACATGAAATGGGCAAATTAAAGATTTGCTCAAATTTATCTATACATTTTACAATCTATGGATCCGTATAGTAAAACAAGTGTACCTCTCCGCGAAATATTCCATCCGCCTCCACATACAGTGCCGCTTACAACATCAAAAACAACGAGCAAATACAATCACTATCTGAGCTTTTACTATTCCCCTTATCTGACTTTCAATCACTCTTCCTCATAAACTTAAATAAATTCTCCAATTGACCCGGTAAATTTCCTAAAATTTGTCCGGCGATACAGCAATTAGCCCGACAGTATATTTTATAATGTAAAAAAAAAAAGACTAACAAATTACCAAATAGAAGGATCCTGTATAAACTGATCGTGATAATGTCAGGCAACTCTGTAATAAATTCACTTTTAACAATTGATTTTAACAAAATATGAAACATGAAGTGATTATATGTACTGATACTAAAGACTTCTCACTAAGATCCCCATTCATTTCTCTTATTTTCTATAACTAATTAAGTCAGTATCAAAAACAATTCGATTCTTTCAAAAATAGGCAATTTAATACTAACAAAATACTATTGAATGATTTATTTGTTCTAAAGATGTTTTATATACGGTAGGACAAAGAACTTAGTATCAGACTATAATAATCTCATCAAACGAGAATTCAAATTTTAAATAGGTGGGTCTTCGTTTTCGTATTAGTTTTTACTGCTACTAACTTCAGTAGAAGAATACTGCTAAGATGAAAATTTTTTAATTGGTTGTTTGTTGAAGTTCAGCGTCCCTTTTCAGTATCGAGCAAGACTATACAAGACGTAGACCTACATTTTAAAGTGGAATCCGAACTACCATAACACGTTCAATGTTTTCCCACTCGGGACCCTGTGCACCAAAGGAATACGCGCTAGCCACTAGACCAATGGCAGGGCTTGAAATCTTTTCTTGGAATAATGAAATTATATATTTAAAAGAAACGTTTGTCGCTTCCTAGTACTTCTCTCGTTCTATGAGAAAAAAGATTGTAATCAGATATATAGTAAGTATTTATCACTTTCGGTTGCATTAAACTTAGAGATGGAAACTATCATTGTGGCACAGGATCCATATCAAAAACTGCTTCCGGCTATCGTCTTTTCTTTACTATGAAATCGGAAATGGTAGTTTCTCACTATTTCCGGTTTATATAGAGGGTTAGCGATCGATATGACAATCTTCGAATCCTGGATTCATATATATAAACATATCTCATTATCTCTTATTATTTTTGCTCTATGGTGATCACTATTGAAATTAGAAGTGGTAGTAAATTTGTACCACAGGATGAAACTTGGAGGTAGTCTATTGCGAAGGTACTGAATTCATGCTTCTCGCTATTACCATGCTTGCTCTATGGTGATCAATACTGAAACCGGGAGTTGTGATCAGGGGCGGATCCAGGACAAACTTCTGGCGGGGGTTATAATACTGCTACTTAGAGCTATTTTTACGAGCTCCAACTCTGGGATGGGTTTTATTTATATATAAAATAAGAGTGTTCTCTTTGGGGGGCGATCGACCCCTGGATTTCCCCTGATTGTGATACATTTTTCCTACTTCCTGTTTTTGTAGAGAAACAAATGAGTTTCGTTTCACAGTGTAAAACTAAAAAAAACAAAAAAACTAAGACTTGCAATCCATGCGAATTGAATATTCAAACTTCAGTACAACAAGTAGCACAACTAAAACTCTTGGTTGGAATAGATTAATAAGATCAAAGATAGAATCTGTTCCTCGGATGCTGAATCCGTATCAGAAAGCCATTATTAGTTTTCACTTATCGTTTTTGTTCTATGGCGATAAAGATTGAAAGCAGGAATGGCTAATTTGAACCACTTCCGGCTTGAATAGAGGGTTAAGGGAGGAGAGGGAATCTATTTTTAGGATGCTAAATCGAGTTTAGAAAACTTCTCGATATCTTTTATAGTTTTTGTTCTTCGAATATAAGTATTCGAACCAAAAGTAGTAGTAAATTTCAGGCATTTCCGTTTACAACAGAGTGAAGCAGGTTATGAGGTTATGTTCTCTTAAAACCCTGAATTGATTCCAGAAATTTGCTTGTTGCTATCTATTACAATTTTTGTTTTATCGCGACAAGTGTTAACACCGGAAGTCGTTAATTTGAACACTTTCGGTTCAAATAAAGTGTTAACGAAAAGGTGGAATCTATTCTTGAGATGCTGGATTAATTTTTTAAAAAATGCATCTCGATATCTCTGACCGATTTTGCTCAATGAAAATTAGTATTACCTACAAAATCAAAAATAGTAATAAACTTCAACCATTTCTGCCCTTGTGGAGTGTTGCGGATTGTAATTGTATTTCCTCTTGAGAACCTGAATCGATTGTAGGTGAACCACTTGTCGCTACCTATTACCAATTTTGTTCTGTGGCGATTAATGTTGAAACTTGTAATCGTTAATTTGAACCACTTCTGGTGTGAATAGAGATCAAGGGAGAAGGTAGAACATATTCTTAGAACGCTTAGTCGATCGCGAGAAACCGCATCACTATTTCTTCAAGCTTTTGCTTTATAAAAATCCATATTGAATCCCTATAGAATATACTAGTAAATTCAGCCACTTTCAATTTCGATAGTATTGTGCGTTGAGATGATATATAGCTTATATACTCTTGAGACGCTGTATCGATTCGTTTAAACACACACACACACACACACACACACTTGTGGCTATCTATTACTATTTTTGTTCTATATCGATCAATGTTAAACCGAAAATGATTATTTTCAACAACTTCCGATCAGAATAGAGGTTTAATGGAAAAGATAGAGCTATTTCTAGGTAGTTGAATCGATTGCCAAAATCTACATCTCGATATCTCGTAATTCAGTATTGAAACCGGAAATAATAGTAAATATAAACAATTTCTGGTTTTGATTGAATGTTGTGGATAATTGTATGTTGTCTTAAGACGCTAAATTGTTTGCAACAAATCGCTTCTCGCTATCTATTACTCTTTTCGTTCTATAGCGATACAAATTGAAACCAAAAATGGTATTTGAACCACTTACAGTTTTAAATGGAGAGTTAATTTAGGAGATCGAACCTATTTTAGAGGCTCTAAATCGACTTCTCATTTTAGGGGCAAGAAACGACTTCTCAATATTTGTTACTGTTTTGCTCTGACACCTCTCGACAGACAGACGGACAAAGCCAATCTAAAGACTTCCGACACTTATGCATAGCTTAAGCTGCAAGTGAAATAAGGGCGAACATTGAATATATTCTTGCAGGGACGTGTAGTACATATTACCGCTGTTACCGGCGGTAACGGTAAAAATATTACAGTTTTTCGTTGTTTTCATATATCTTCAAATTTCATTATCGACATGGGAAAATGTTTACATTTTCCTTTTCATTTCTTTTCTTTTTTTTCTTTTCTTTTTAAGTTTGGATGCCCTATGCTCCATTTACATTATGAACGAATGCAACATGCCAACACCAAATAGGAGCATACTGTTGTTGATACCGCAGATTTCAGAGGTAACGCGAACCCCGATAGCGTTCGTTCACTACAGAAGCACCTTTTAGCGTGCCAGCCAGAAGCATCCTGCGAGCTCGTAAATGGACTTTCGGAATAGCCCTTATGTTACCGTTCGGCTGAGTGGAACAGGAAAAAATAGGAACGTTCCCTGTCAAAACAAGGAGAATCTAGAATATCATCAACATGTATATTCTACTCACCGCCGCGCCAGCTTAAGGAGTCTATTCGCTCTCCTCTCGCTGTAGAGGATTGAGCGGGCGGTAACTGTACCATACTGTTTCGTTTGCTTCCCCATTCTAAGGATAGAAACTTGGCTGTAATTTCAGTATTCATAAGCAGGGAAATATTTGTAGCCAGGGAAGCCTGGAAATTTCCCCCCTTCTAAGTTTTGACTTCCTTGTCTCTTAGTTCAGTCTTCCCAGGGAAAATACCCCTTTCATAGACTATATAATCTGTTACAATAATTCAACTTCACGTTTTAGTAGCAATCCTTTATAAAAATCCCCCCCTTCTACAAAATCCACAAATAAATCACTGTTCATAAGGTTATTTCACTGTCTTAACAGCATACAATTTCGGACAAATATAAGTAGCAGGTTTTTCATACTAATAGCATTTAACATGTGCTACTGTGAGACTGATGTTCCAGTGCATTATTTATATGTTAATCTATCATTTTTACACGACTTTTGTATGTTAATACGTTATCTTTAAATTTCAATAATACAGCAACAGTGAACAAGAAGAATATATTCCATAGGATATTCTAACAAAAAATTAATATAGGTTTACTTTGGTTCAAAATAAAGTTTCTCATTGAATGTTAATTTGAGCTTACGGGCATTTTTTTTTTGAATTGAGATTTTATTTCTGTTTAAACGGTATATATAAATTTAGATGGTTATCTCATGCCTGAAGGAGCAAAGATATTGTCAGTCCCTGAAGTGTCATTAAATATATAGAAATGCCTATCGATGAAACACTTTGTGCTATATGGGAACTGTTTCAAGAGCAAGGGGGAATAATAATAATTAGAGCGAAGCAGAGATGTTGCCCGCGCTTCTTCCAATTCGAGTAATTATTATTATTTAGGATTTATGCTAAATAAGTTGAAAATATTTTGTTTTTAATTTAGTGTAGAAAACTTTCGATGCAACAAATTTCCAACTCTAGCCGCTAGCCCACTAGTTGAATTTGCACTTTGATGTAGTTTGATGTGTTGAAAAAGAACTGTGCAATCGTCTTCATCGTGCCGCAGTTTGACTGTCTGACTAATTTTCAATACGGAAAACTTGTTGCTCAAACATACGATGAAACTCCAGTTATGGTTGGTGAGGTAGGGAACTGCAGCCTCTTATTAATTATATTTTCTTTCTTATGCCCATAGACTTAATTTAGTTTTAGAAAAGTCCGTTGATTATACAAAAGGGCACAGGCGTAAATAGCACCCCCGCAAACCACGTGGCGGAGGGGGGTCGCACGAACTCCAGGGTCGCAAAATATATCGAAACTAGGGGTGCATAACTAGGTTGCGGGGCACTGAAGCTTCAAGTTACGCTACTGGAAAAGGGTATAAGTTTTTTTTTTAAATTGTGTTGGGACTTGCTTCTTCTTCCTCGAAGTCTTCAAAAAGAACAAATGCTCTGGATTATTTAGTCAACAAAAGTATCCCAACAGTCTCAAACACAGGATATGGAACTATAGAAGTAGGGTAAATGATGTGCTGTATGTCTTTAAAGATGAACTGTTAGGAGTCTTTAAATCCGTGATGGATAAAACGGACGAATAGGATTCTCAAACCAGAGTTTGTGTAGCAAAATTGTATCAAACATTTTAAAGTTTTGACTTCAATTTTTTTATTTGAACTGTTTTCTGTTATAGCATAGGAATAAATCTTGTTCAATATCTTACAAAAAAAAAGTTCATGATGTAGGTTACTGCAGAAAGAAAACAGTTGAGTTTGAAGAATGTCTAAGATCATTGAGAGACAGTTTCAATAATATTTAGTAAAAAAATGAAAGAACCTGAAGAGTCACATTGTTCAAAAAGGTCAAGAGTAAATGAAGTGGGATTTGACCCCTTTGCCAATGCCTATAGTTTGAAATGGTTGATACTCTGAAAGAAAAAGTGAGTACTAGATTTTCTGTTATTGGGAAACAAGAGTTCTTGTAGTATCAGTAACCGGTAACAATCGTCATAGTGTCACGTCACGTCACTGTATTCTTGGGACACTGAATTGGTTCTGGAAAACCGCGTCTTTCTATGTTACCGTTTGTGTTCTGTGTTGATCAACAATGTAGCAGAAAGCGATAGATCTCTACCACTTCTGGATTAAATAAAAGTCAAATGCATTAGATGAATCTATTCGTGTTGCAAACCTATGCTTCTCGCTATTTCTTACCGCTCTTGCTCTGACAGACGAACGGATGGATAGGCAGACAGATGAACATAGCCGTTCTATAAGACTTCCTATAGTATGCATAGTATACTATAGTTTGGAAGTACTATCAAATGAAATAAATTCAGTTTGTTTTACAAAAAATATCCGTTTTCCGTTTCTCGGTAGTTTTCGTTTTCCGTTTTTCGAAAAAAAAACGTGTTTCTTTTTTTTGAAAAAAATTCGTTTTTCGTTTCTCGAAAATTTTTTCGTATTTTCGAAAAATTTTTCGTTTTCCATTTTTCGTTTTCGAAAAAGTATTTTTCGAAAAAAATACGGCCATCCCTAGTATTCATAGCCGAAAGCTCAACTAAAAAGAGGAAGTGAATGCTAAGGAAGCTACAAGAAGGATGTTGAAACAACGCTTCCACTGGCTAATAGAAAAAGGGAAACAAAAGTAGCTAGAGATTTTTGCCTTTTGAGTACTCATATCTTTTGGGGAATATATACTTGACATAACATGCCTTTTAAATCTACGCCAGATGTGAGCTGTACGCATGAAGGTAAAAAATATTCGTAAAAGGTAAACAAAAGAGACTAGTTTTATGCTTCTGTTTCCTAACAGTCAACTTCGTGTTCAACTGTAGGAACTGACCTTGATATCTACTACTTGACTGAACGCCTTGTAACAAGAGGGCAACTATAATTACCCATAGGTCTCTTGCAGCTACACAGCGAGCTGTGTGTGTTATATGTCACTCCCTCTCTGCCCCTGGCTGTGTTTCTCGAAAATATTGTATGCGTTTCATGCTTTGAGGGAAGGGGTAAGACACCCTTGCACACCTTCGAACATAAAAAGTTCGAAAGACGACCGATGTTAATGTAGAGTTTATAGTTTCAAATAGTGGCGTATACTGGTTTGAAGGCATGGGCTACCACTGACCTTGCATATTATTATTATTAATAAAAATGGTAATAATAATAATAAAAGTAATATAATAATAATAATAATAATAATAATAATAATAATAATAATAATAATAGTCACAATATGCATAACATTGAAGAAAAGTGGTTGATGTGTTTTGTTTGATCTTTTGTTTTGAGACCGTTAGTGCGTTTGCACACGGCAACGATAATATCGGTGGAACCACCGATAATGTCGGCGGTGAAATCGACTTCAATGTATTCAAATCGTAGCTTGCACACGCCACCGATATTATCGGCCGATCCTCCGACACGCAGATGCTGTCGTCCAAGCCCCTGATACTGTCGGCGGTATCGCCAACACCGATTTTGTCGGGGGCAATGTTTTCTTATGATTGGATGCACACGCCACCGATAATGTCGGCCGGCCAGCGGGTTAGATGAAGAGAGTGAGTGACAAGGAGCTGTGTATTTTTGTTTCGTTTCTTGTCTTTGGAATTTTGTTTCCATTTTTTCTATTACAATTGTATATTATTATTATTATTATTATTATTATTATTATTATTATTATTATTATTATTATTATTATTATTATTATTATCTTGTCCTATAAACAACTTCGGAACAGCTTACTATTTTTTTACAGTCTCTGTTTTGGAGTAGTTAATTCCCTTTATTAAATAAATATAAAATGTGGGAAGTCTGAAGAGTACTGGTTTCCCTCTAAATAGCTATTACCGAATAGAATATAGGAAATTTAGATAACCAATTTCTTGATTATTTTCCACTCATTTTTTTTAAATTTTTGTTCTTTCTCTCTCTCTCTCTCACACACACTCTTTGATGGTATATGTTTTTAATCTATTAATGCTTTTAAATTTTAATACATTCTGGAAATTAACTTAAGCGTAATTTTCAAAGTTTGATACACTGTGAACATAAGCATATGGAAAACATCCTGATTATTATTACTTTCTTTTATTTTCGTCAGAATTGTGTGCAGATCACTTTTCCCGGTTCCACTCAATAAGTAATGATTGAATAGAATATTTGTTGACAAGTCAAAGTAGAATTATTATTATTATTTTGAAACGAAACCAGCACAATCACTCTTTTCAAAGCTCCAAGGACAAGTTACTCATTTGGCATTTTCTTGATTGTGATCTCAACAATAGGGATGTGACTTCATGCTTCACTTGTTCCAGATTTTTCCTCTCATTTCCAAAACTATCCCAAACCTCTACCTTTTTAAAAATAATTTGTGGAATGGCAATTGAAAACAAAGACCAAAGCTATGTATCCAAGTTTTTCCTCTCCCCTTTGTACCGGGATCGACCCCCTGATAGAGTTCTGTAGTTTAGCAACAGTGACTGAATCAAAAGGTTGTGTATTATTGCATTCGTATCTTTCTAGTTTTGCTTAGATTTTTAGAGATGGCAGGAATTTTTTCATTCGATATTTTAACCCTTATTGAACTTGTGGAATGTAGACCTTGCATATGGGATAATATAACAGACTCTTTCAAGGACAGAATTGAAAAGCAAAAAGCATGGGGAAAAGTTTATGCAAGACTTGCCCAGGATTTTGAGTTTATGGACAAAAAGAAACGAGAAACGACAGGTATGTATGCAACAGCGCAAATCTGTCTTCAACATTGGGGGGGGGGGGGGTTAGATCGTTCCCATATTATATATATAGCAATGTTCAAGCTATTTCTGTAGTCGAGAAACAATGCTGTGGAGGATCAGGGGAGCAGAGTTGTCTTCAACATTGGGAGGCGGGCAGATTTGAGGCTTATTCTGAGTGGATATTAATTTCATCTCTTCCTTTCTGGCGATCGGACACAATCAAATTTCTCTCCCAAAAAACATATTTCAAATCGGATTATTGGCGGGGAGGCAATCTCCCCAGTTCCAAGATTGGAGGGGACATGTCCCCTTCATCCCCCGGGATTTTCGCCAGTGTATGTATGGAGCAATGTAAAACAGAATTACTAATTTGAATCTTATCATTTAATCTACTATGGCATTAATGTTAATTGTATGGAAAAGAAAATAATATACATACAATATGTAACAGTGTTCCAACAAAAATTAAAACTAATATAGTTTGCAATGTACAGCAGCATCAATTCTCATCGAAACGAAAATAATATGTTTACAGCATCTATTTAAAACGGCACTG
Source organism: Thermobia domestica (assembly GCF_964235325.1). Taxonomy (NCBI): domain Eukaryota; kingdom Metazoa; phylum Arthropoda; class Insecta; order Zygentoma; family Lepismatidae; genus Thermobia; species Thermobia domestica. Next base: position 108,804,312 of record NC_137470.1, read on the forward strand.
TTAAATCTAAACATGTTTAGGCATAGGACTATTTTTTCTAACAAGGGAACCTTCCGAAAATGATAGTTGCAGTGAAAGATGTGACCTATGCCAATTGAAAGAGCTGTAACTGAGATGAGCATTCCCAAAAAATTAGCTGCCCATAGCAATAGGTTCAAGAAATATAAGGGGTGGAAGTTTGGGAAACAGCAAGGTTGGACAAGGGAAAAGTGCAAATTCCGCAGAAAAGGGGGGCACGACAAAATACAATGCTGACAAGTGATGCATAGAAGTAGACTTGCCACAATAGGGAACAAATGAAGGCCACCATTGGGGTTAACAGTGTTGCCAACTGCAATGAAAAGTACATGTTTTGCAAGGAGCACTATATGAAGTGAGTGCAATATTTAGTGTCAATCTGTCATGTAGAACAGACGATATGACGTGTATAATCAGTGGCACAATCTAACAAAAGAAAATAGAAAAAAAAACAGAAGTACGAAAAATACGGAAAAGAAGGAGTTGGCCATAATGCGCCACATTTGATCACGAGCTGTGCATATTAGAATGAACAAAACAAGAAAGCACCAGCTATGCAGGAAACCGACGTACCTAGAGTCGAAAATAAAAACGAGTTCCAAAGTTGGCAACGCTGGCCATGAAAATTGAGACAAGTCTAATATAGTTAGACCACTCGCTTCACAAAAAGAAAATTCCGGCAACAGGCATCACTCGGAATGCATCAATGCTAGAGTGATTGAGGGAATGTCAAGTCGGGGAATATGAAATATTTACTATATGGGATTTCAAAATGGCCGCCAAAAATATCTGCTCGGTGACAAGAACAGCGTGCACTTTTTGCAACCCGTGCTTCATATAGCAAATGTTTCTTATAGGCGGTGTTGCATCTATCCAAAGAAATACCATCCGCCCCCTGTTCCCATTTGCAATGTTGCGGTTGACAACTCGAGCCTTATGATGGGGGCTCTGAGGGACTTGCTCCTTACAAAGTTTTCTTGGCCCTCGACATGAGTACATTCCTGTGTAATTGAATTCGCAACATCTCTTTTCGCTTCGCAGCAATTTCATATCACAATGTTCGATGCCATGTTAAGACGTGACATCTATTTGTGGCGGCCATTTTGAAAGCCATGTTTCATATAGCAAATGTTTCCTATAGGTGTTGTTGCACATTCCATGATCTATCGAAAGAGGTACCACTCGGTCCCTGTTGCCATTTGAAAGTTTGAAGTTGGCTCCTGGGGCCCTATGATGGGGATTCTAGGGGCACTTGTTTCTCACAGACTTTTACCACCCCTCTGACATTGGTACATTCCTGCACAACTGGATCCGTCACATTTTTGTTCATTTCACAAGTCTTTCAGGTCACAAAGTTTGGTGGGACACCCTGTATATTCCCACATACGACCCAACCATGACATAATGTTCACTACTTCTATTATCGGTTGTTAGCTCAACCCAACTATTTCATGTTCCCCGACTTGACATTGCCTCAACCACTCTATGGTGCATTCCGAGTGATGCCTGTTGCCGGAATTTTCATTTTGTGAAGCGAGTGACCTAACCATATTAGACTTGTCTGGATTTTCATGGCCAGTATTGCCAACTTTGGAACTCGTTTTTCTTTTCGACTCTAGGTACGTCGGTTTCCTGCATAGCTGGTGCTTTCTTGTTTTGTTCATTCTAATATGCACAGCTCGTTATCAAATGTGGCGCATTATGGCCAACTCCGTCTTTTCCGTATTTTTCGTACCTCTGTTTTTTCTATTTTCTTTTGTTAGATTGTGCCACTGATTATACACGTCATATCGTCTGTTCTACATGACAGATTGACACTAAATATTGCACTCAATTCATATAGTGCTCTTTGCAAAACATGTACTTTTCATTGCAGTTGGCGACACTGTTAACCCCAATGGTGGCCTTCATTTGTTCCCTATTGTGGCAAGTCTCCTTCTACACATCACTTGTCAGCATTGTATTTTGTCGTGCCCCCTTTTTTTGCGGAATTTGCACTTTCCCCTTGTCCAACCTTGCTGTTTCCCAAACTTCCACCCCTTATATTTCTTGAACCTATTGCTATGGGCAGCTAATTTTTTGGGAATGCTCATCTCAGTTACAGCTCTTTCAATTGGCATAGGTCACATCTTTCACTGCAACTATCATTTTTGGAAGGTTTCCTTGTAAGTTTTGTACCGTCCTCCACACCTCTTCAGAACAGTTTTTGTAGTCCTTGTTTTAAAAAAGAATTTTCCCAATTATTATTTTTTTTATTTGTTTTCATATATGGAGAAGATTTTTTGTGTGTCGCTTACTTCGCTCATCACCGGCAACGATATTGTCGGGGCTTCCACTGATATTGTCGGCGACGTGTGCAAAGTACGCCGACACCGACATCGATATTATCGGGGCTTCCTCCGATTTTGTCGGTATCGTGTGCAAACACGCTTAATGTTTTCCACCGTAAATGAAATTCCACCATACATTTGCGCAGTTAACTTCTTGTGGATTGCGTTCGTAAAATGTTAATTTTTACCAATGTATTATTTACTTCCCTCAAGAGTCGCCTCTGTTACTGACGTTGGCTGTCATTCCGTACTAGTCTACACAAAAATTCTGCAGACATCATTATAATTGTTATGTTTATTATCCCAATCTAAATCTCAAATTTTTGCGTTGTGTTAACAAACGATTCTCGGGCCCTTTTGTTGCGGAGACATTTCGACCCGGGCCCTTTTGATGAGGGGCGTTTTGATTCGGGCCTTCTGGCTCGGGCCTTTTGTTGAGGAAACATTTCGACCCGGGCCCTTTTGACGCGGGCCCGTTTGACGCACGGCCTTTTGACTCGGGTCCCTTTGTCGTGAAACCCTTTTGACACGGGTTCTTTTTATGAGGGGCGGTTTGATTCGGCCCCTTTTGACTCCAGACCTTTAAACCCGCGACCTTTTGACGCACGGCCGTTTGACTCGGGCACTTTTGTAGGGGGACTTCTTTGGACTCGGACCCTTTTTATGAGGGGCGTTATGATTCGAACCCTTTTGTTGTGGAGACCTTTTGAACCAATCCCTTTTGATGTGAGGCCGACTTCACTCGGGCCCTTTTGTAGCGGGGCCCATTTCGACCCAGGCCCGTTTAATGCAGGGCCTTTTACTTGGGTCCATTTGCCGTGGGACTCTTTTGACTATGGCCCTTTTGATGAGGGGCGTTTTGATTGGGGCCTTCTGGCTCGGGCCCTTTTGACGCGAGGCCGTTTGACGCAGGGCCTTTTAACTCAGGTAACTTTGTCGTGGAACACTTTTGACCCGGGCTCTTTTTATAAGGTGCGTTTTGATTTGGCTCCTTTTGACTAGGGCCTTTTTAACCCGCGACCTTTTGACGTGCGGCCGTTTGACTCGGGTCCTTTTGTAGCGGAGCCCCTTTTGACCCGGGCTCATTTGACGCAGAGCCATTTGACTCGGATCCTTTTCTCGTGGGATCTTTTTGAATATGGCTCTTTTTATGAGGGGCGTTTTAATTCGGCCACTTTTGACTGAGTCCTTTTTGACGCAGGGTCGTTTGACTCTGGCTCTTTTGTAGCGGAGTCCCTTTTGACTCGGGCCCTTTTTATGAGGGTCGTTTTAATTCGGGGCCCTTTGACTCGGGCCCTTTTGTTGCGGAGACCTTTTGACCCGGGTCCTTTTTATGAGGGGCGTTTTGATTCAGACCCTTTTGACCAGAGCCCGTTTGACGCAGGGCCTTTTGACTCGGGCCCTTTTGTTGCGGAGATCTTTTGACTCGGGCCCGTTTGACGCAGGGCCCTTTTTGACTTTGGTCTTTCTGTCTTTGCCCTTTTGTCTGGCCCTTCTGACATGGAACCATATATATAACGCAGCAGCTGAAATACCTGGGGCAGGGAGCCTGGGGAGTATGAGTAAATCGATGGTCGATCGATCCAAGGCGCAGTAAAATTAGTTACACCACTGTTTATATCTATTTCTTTCTATTCTCTCGACATCATATCTGGAGATGAATGTTCTGAACAATAGGCTACAGTGGCGAAAGACGATATACGCTATCAATGATAAATGTTATGACTGTTAACTTAATATATATAGGGAATAAAACGAAAAACTGTATATCGGACTTCCCCCCTCCCGTTGGAAAAAATCCTGCGGGCGTTAGTGATTATGATGTTGCCTAGTTACTGTATTTTATTATTCTATACACGGAATAAATACTTATGTGTTTTATATAATAATGAGAACCTTATCTACATTTATTACGGCCCTTGCTTTAAGACAACGAAACATATTCATGTTCAGCTTAATCAGTTTCTATTCTCAAATAATTACAGTGAGGCGAATGAAATAATTCAAGCCCGAACATGTCGTAGTAAATTCCTGAAGAGTAACAGCGCTAGTAGCAGTTGTTAGCAGTTTTTAACTTAACATATAAGACAATAATTTGAAAAACTGAGAATACAAATCTTTTCAGAGATGACAGTGCACTGATGCATTAAATCTATGCCATTACTTTCTATACCTACGTTATTTCCCTAGTCAAAATAAAAACTTTTCAAAATTAATCAAAATTTCTTATGCAACCATCCCTTCCTTAGTGTACTGCGCTGTCACATACCCGTCACGGCGATGTAAAGGCACTTTTGGCGACGAGGATACATATGCTACTGTGTGTGTGTGTGGCGCGGGTATATGAAGTAATAATTGGGATTGCGTAGTGGAACTTATCGATATTAGTACGTACATACGAACGGCTGTTACTTCACACGATAACTTTGGACGAATGCGAATTTTTAAATTCTGCTTTTTGCAATAAATAAGTAGAGTGATTCCTCTCGAGGGAGTTCCCCTAAATGGTAGCCCCCACCATGTCCAATTGAATCATAAATTGCCGCAATCGTTTGTACATTGTTTGTATAGAAATATGCAGGCCAAATTTTCGTTTGTACACTATTACGTGCGCCGCCAGAACGAAAACAAATTGGGGGCTGTCTAAGTGGTAGCCCCCCACCATGTCCTATTCAATCACAAATTATCGCAATTGTTTGTACTTCGTTTGTACAGAATTGTTCAAGTGAAATTTTCCTTTGTACACAATTAGGGGCGCCGCCAGAACAGAAAAAATGGGGGCTGTCTAAGTGGTAGCCCCCCACCATGTCCAATTCAAGCACAAATTTTCGCAATCATTTGTACTTCGTTTGTAGAGAAATGAGCAGGCGAAATGTTTATTTGTACACAATTAGGGGCGCCGCCAGAACGAAAACAAAGTGGGAGGGCTGTCTACATGGAAGCCCTCTACCATGCCTAATTCAATCACAAATTGTCGCAATCCTATGTACGTCGTTTGTACAGAAATGTGCAGGTAAAATTTTCGTTTGTAGACAATTAGGGGCTCGCCAGAACGAAAACAAAGTGAGGGCTGTCTAAATGGTAGCCACCCACCATGTCCAATTTAAACACAAATTTTCGCAATCGTTTCTACATCGTTTGTACAGAAATGTGCAGGCAAAATTTTCGTTTGCACACAATTAGGGGCGCCGCCAGAACGAAAACAAAGTGGGGGCTGTTTTAATGGTAGCCTCCACCATGTCCAATTCAATCACAAATTATTTCAATCGTTTGTACACCGTTTGTTCAGAAATTTGCAGGCCAAATTTTCGTTTGTAAACTATTAGGGGCGCCGCCAGAACGAAAACAAATTGGGGGCTGTCTAAGTGGTAGCCCCCACCATGTCCAATTTAAGCACAAATTTTCGCAATCCTTTCTACATCGTTTGTACAGAAATGTGCAGGCGAAATGTTTGAACAAAATTAGGGGCGCCGCCAGAAAGAAAACAAAGTGGGGGCTGTCTAAGTGGTACCCCCCATGTCCAATTGAATCACAAATTGTCGCAATCGTTTGTACTTCGTTTGTACAGAAATGTGCAGGCGAAATTTTCGTTCGCACACAATTAGGGGCGCCGCCAGAACGAAAAAAATTGGGGGCTGTCTAAGTGGTAGCCCCCCACCAACATGCCCTGTTCAATCACAAATTGTCGCAATCGTTTGTACTTCGTTTGTGCAGAAATGTGCAGGCGAAATTTTCGTTTGTACACAATTAGGGGCGCAGTCAGAACAGAAAAAAAATGGGGGCTGTCTAAGTGGTAGCTCCCCACTATGTCCAATTCAATCACAAGTTGTCGCTTTCGTTTGTGCATTGTTTGTACAGAAATGTACAGGCGAAATGTTTGTTTGAACAAAATTATGGACGCCGCCAGAACGAAAACCCAGTGGGGGCTGTCTAGGTGGTAGCCCTCCACCATGTCCAATTGAATCACAAATTCTCGTAATCGTTTGCACTTCGTTTGTACAGAAAAGTGCAGGCTAAATTTTTGTTTGTACATAATTAAGGGCGCCGCCAGAACGAAAATAATGTGGGGGACTGTATAAATGGTAGAAACATTAAAAAAAAGTGTCACATTTATGGAGTATTTTTCTAACAGGACTTTGTTCACACTATTGTGTGGTTTGGTTTGTTCACACTATCGTGTGATTCACTATATTGATCTTATTCTAACGATGATGGAATTAAATGTTTTTCTTCTTTTGTTTTTTTTATATTTATATTTATACCTACAATCATTATTGCTGAGTTAGTTTATTAAACTCGGCTCTTATTATTAAACTTATTCATTATTTCTTACGTGAGCTGAATCCTTATGAGAAAAATTTATTTTTTTCTTTCCATCTTGCGCAGAAACCGTTATTCTCATCTCGTACAGGAAATTGATAAGTGGAAGATATAACAAATTCAGAAAGTAGACTGTTAAAGGGAAAATTATAACACAGTATTTTGTTTTATTTGATCATCTTCATTAAGCTCATTTTGCAGAAACTATAGAATGCATGGTGAAGTATTTTGGTGCATTCAGCATTCTGATTTACGAGTAGAGTTGCTAACTGGCCGGTATTTGCTGTGATTTTGATTAAGGCCGGTGACCGGTACAAACTTCTTATTAGCCCCCTTCTGACCGGTATTTTGCAATCTGCAATCCAGAATATTACATTGAACATCGAAATTTTTCAACAGGGCCTTTACAAACACAAATTTCCGTTGTATTATACATTATCGATATTTTTTTAATGTATGGCAGTTTTTTTATTTATTTAACATAAGAAATTTGATAACACTTATATTTTATTGTAAAAGAATTTTACATTTATTGAGAGTAGAAAATGACTTTTTAAAGCAATTTCCTTTGTTTGCAGTGTAAGTTTATAGAGTAAATTTCATTTTATGAATCAACTATTCGATAATTTTAAACAAGTGGCAATTGCTTGTAAATGCAATAACGATCAATACAGTCTTCAGTGTCTCATTTGTACAGAGAATTTTGAGGGTGTGCCGGTAATTTTGTTTTCCTGAGTTGGCAACCTATTTACGAGGTTTTGTTTCAACTCTGCTACGTAGTGGCTCCGTACTGACACTCCGCATGTAAATAAGTATGTAAGGCTACCATACGCCCCGGTTTCTTAAAATTTGTCCCGGTGTACAGAAATTTTCCTTCTTGTCCTGTTTTTTTTAATTATTAATTACATATGAAAAGTTCTAAAAACATAATAAAATCGACTTATTCCGTTTGCTTTCGATTCCGACAATACTACAGGAACAATTTCATTCTAATCTTTATTATTATTCCAATCGCTGCTTCCCCGGATATAATATGGAATGTTTAAATCCTCCTAACTGGCTTTCTTATCACCAAATTAAGAATGTATACCCCGAGGTGGCAACAAATTCTTGTGACGTTGCAGACCATCCCCGAAAATGCTTTTTTTTCTGCTTCAGAAAAACAATTATGCAAATTGTTTTCTTTTAGTTCGTATTTTAGGTTAACAAAAATAAATAAGTCCATTGAAATTTGGAAACAACTTCATAAATCTGGATTTTTTTCTTTATAGACATGTAGAGCATGTAAAGGTGGTATGTGTAATAATATTGAAAATATAATTTTTGCCTAAATATTGTATGTTCACTGATTGCGTTTATATTGTACAACAGCTTCTAGCTTCTATAATAATTTTTAGCACTGTTGATTAAGTATGGACTATATTAATACATTATTTTAAGTTGTATAACTAGTGCGATACTGTAGTAGAATTCGAAAGTTAAAATTAATACAAAATGCAATATTTACTACTAATTTGTAAGATGTCCCGTTTTTTCTGTTTTCAAAAAGTATGGTAGTCTTCAAGTATGCTAAACCATACAAAATAAATTGTACTGTGCATTGTACCCCTCTGATAGTGCTCTCAAACGGGTCGGGTCGGGTTGTCGGGTCTGGTTAGTCGGGTTAGCTCGTGTGGGGTCACTCGGGTCGGGTCGTCACATTCTTCACTTATTTTCTATACGGAATACTATAAGGAACTTTGTTGTAGAATTCAATTCGAAGTTGGTGAATGAATGATAATTGTGACTAATTGAAGGTGAAATAGTAATAAAATTTTAATTTAACCCTATATTAACTAATTGGCATTGTAATTGTAATTAATATTACGACTGACTTTTTTCCTTTCTGCGTTTTTATGTCAAGTTAATTGTCACATTAAGTGAAATTGAAAGGAAATATCTAGTTAACGTCCCACGTTACGCACCAACGCTAAGAGAGACAGTGATGATGAGAAATAATTGAAGTGGTTGAATGAAGAAAGTGGGAGGAAATGGGAGAACAACGAGAAAACCCATGCACACGGTGTTTGTCCACTAGAAAACTTACTTGGTACGAGCTGGAATCAATACCCATGGACCTTCGGGTCAAACATCTGCCTTTGGGCAGGATACATTATTATTATTATTATTATTATTATTATTATTATTATTATTATTATTATTATTATTATTATAACTTTAAGAGTGCCCAAGAAAGTTCCGCCGCCTTTTCACCAACACCTTCGAACATTGATATGTAACCTAAGACGTACGTGGAATATCAAAAATCGTCTCCATCAGCCTCGACGACCTTCTGCCGACGTTCTGGAAGGCTATGGATTCCATCGCAGTCGAACTTGGTGGGACGTGAAGTGAAGAAGGTATCAAGTGCATATTGAACCTCTACTAGCGATTTGAATTGGCGTTCTCCAAGGTGATTGTCCAAGGAATGGAACAGGTGATAATCGGACGGTACAATGTCCGTGGAGTATGGCGGATCCAATAGTGTTTTCCATCCAAGGCGTAGAATGGTGTACAGGGTCATTTTAGCCACGTGGGGCTTAGCGTTGTCTTGTAACAGGAGGACCCCTTTGCGATTCAGAACTGCTGGATTCAGACAGTACACAGTTGCATTGATGATCTGACCAGCTGGTAGCAGTTCCCGATGGACGATGCCTCGAGCAGTCCACAAAATGCACAGGAGAACCTTATTCTGGTGTAGTGCTGACTTGGGCTGTTTTTGAACGGGTTTATGGGATGCTAACCAACAATCACGGCGCCGTGGAGCTTCGTACAGAACCCACTTCCCATCACATGTCAACACCCTGTCCAGAAATTGCTCCTTCCTCAGACGAGATACCAAAGAAACACAGGTGTCTGTCGCGTTGCTTTCTGGCTCCAAGTCAAATCATGTAGGACCCATCAACCCAACTTGCAGTGCTTCCCAAGTTGATGGTAGTGGTGCCGAATGGTTTCTCCACTCACACTGAAACGTAGTACCAGTTCCTCACATGTCTGTCTTCGCCTCAATTGCTGCCTGAAGATCTGTATTTTGAACATCTGTTTGTCTTCCGGCACGTGGTGTGTCTTCGAGTGTTTCGTCACCGTCCTTAAGCCGTCATACCACTGTACTCTCCGCGTAGTCACGACACCCTCACCAAAGGCCTGTCATATCTTCCGCCCCGCGGAGCAGCAATTTGATCTCATACAGCGAACAAGCCCTTATGACGCTCTGTGAAGGCCCCATGTTCACTCAGTCCTTACGCAGGTTCACGGTGTATCTGAACAGCCACAACCAAGTAGTATGCTTTATATACTTACTAGTGTTGCTCACGAGACTAGGTTTGGGGCATTCTCGTATCGAAAATGTGTCGTGAAGGTAGTCTCGTCTCGAAAAGTGCATATGTTTCTATTGAAAGAGCTCTGTCTCATCTCGTACCCCTTCATGAAAATTCTGTCTCGTCTCGTCTCGTCCAACAACTGACCTTCGCCTTATATCCATTCGCATTCAACTCACGGTGTGAGGGCCAATTGAACACAGACCTCCACAAAGAGACAGAACTTTCTTGGTCACCTTCAGATTATTATTATTATTATTATTATTATTATTATTATTATTATTATTATTATTATTATTGCTGCGGTAGTGATTTGACTTTCTTCGCAATAAAATACTTGCTAATTTTATATAACGTTGCAAATATCTTCTAGATATATTAATCAAGAAAAAAATAAAAGGTAATTCCCTACAGAATGATATTTCAGTGCAATTAGTTCCTTATGATTCTATCAGACAGCAACGCTGTTTTTAAATAGAAAAATCGGAATGTAAACGTGATTAAATTTTTGTTTGTTACACAACAAAAAATATTAAAAGAAGTTCTACATACATTCCTTACTAGAAAATAATGTTGTCTTCAGAACTTTTATTATTTTAGCCTTCAGAACTTGTCTTCAGAACTCAGTCAAATTTTATTTTGACTTTCGAAGTTGATTGCCTAAATTTTAACCTTGGAAATTTGGATGTGGAGTAAAATAAAGAAGGTTAGCAGGGTAGAGAGGAAAACGAATTAGGAAATGCTGAAAAAATGAAAGAGACGAGAGCAATATTACACGATATAAGGAAGCGAAAAAATGGACGGATCACAAGTTTCGATCTTGCTAAGGGATTGCATTCTGAGAGATGTAGTAAAGGGAGTATAATCAGGAGAGCGAGAGTGTGTAAGAAGGTTGCAATTGATAGGTTGTAATAAGGAGGTACTTTATGTTGGGTTGCGAGGCAGATATTAGCGGGAAATCGCAAAAATGGAAGCTTCTTACCTAGTTCACGGAAACTGGCCTGTCATTAATGGCAGAACACTGAGGAGGAGGAGGAGGATAATTATACTGCAAATAAGAAAGCCGAAACAATGGTTTTTGCATAAGAATTGGTCAGCATTTTTTTCTGGTGGCAGTTTTGTAAGGTTCTAGCTCTCTCAAACTGGTTAGATTGTAAGGTCAGGTCACTCGGGTCGGTTGTCGGGTTAGGTCACCTCGTGTCGGTTCAGTCTGGTCACTTTTGGTCGGGCCAATCGGGTCAGCTCGGGTCGGGTTGTCGGGTCGGGTTGTCGGGTCGGGTGAGTCAATTCGTGTCACAAGTGGGGTCGGGTCGGTCTTCAACACATATAATTTCCACGAAAATTACAATATACCACGGTTTATACCTCATTGCACTTCCAATAAAACATTTTCAATGATGTGTACACCATGTCACCATTTTTGTATGAGGGAATTTCTAGAGGGATTTTGTGGGAATTTGATGGAGTGTAGATTCCTGTGTGTGTGTGTGTGTGTGTGTGTGTGTGTGTGTGTGTGTGTGTGTGTGTGATACCTTACAGGATACAAGATGTCGAGGAAGTGTGTAAATAAACCGGACAATTTCTGTTATGTATGTGGGGAGCTGATATTTAAATCACAACGTCGATGCTTTACTCCACTTGTGAGGAAGTGTTATCAGTTATATTTTGGTTGCTGTGTAGGAGACCAGGATAAGAACTGGGTTCCTCACTACATTTGTTGTACTTGCGTGAAACGTCTGACTGGGTGGGCAAATGGTGGACGAAACATGAACTTCGCAATACCGATGATCTGGAGGGAACCAAAAGATCATTCTTCAGACTGCTACTTTTGTATGACACAGATAAAAGAAATAAGCAGTAAATCTAACCACACAGTACAGTACCCTAATTTGCCATCAGCTATTAGGGCAGTTCCACACAGTGCAGAATTACCTGTACCAGTACCTCCTCCTCATCTTACGGTAAATTAGGATTACGTACTTGAGGCAACTATTGAAGTTCCAAATAAAGAAGATGATCCTACTTATGTAGGAAGCACATCTACATTGGATCCCCATCTGTTAACTCCGGGTGAATTAAATGACCTCGTACGGGATTTAAAACTCTCCAAGACACAGACAGAACTTCTTGATTCTAAACTTAAGGCTGGAAGCTGCTCCATAGTGACACTAAAGTGTGTATTTTTCGAAACCTTCATACAGGTTTCAAAACTATTATTCTCAAGAAAATGACTTAGTGTATTGTAATAATGTCTGGGCTGTGATGGATACACTTGGACATGCACATATAAGTACAGAGTGGAGATTGCTTATTGACTCTTCGAAAACTAGTTTTAAGGCTGTTCTTTCGCACAATCTCAACAAACTTCCTTCAGTGCCTTTGGCTTATGCAACTAATATGAAGGAAACCTATGAAAACATCGAAATAGTGTTAGAAAAAAATCAGTATGAGAAATACAAGTGGACCGTTTGCTGTGATTTACAAGTCATTTCTTTGTTAATGGGTTTGCAGCTCTGTTATACGAAATATTGTTGTTTCCTCTGTGAATGGGAGAGCAGGAACAAAGCGGAACATTACATCAAGAAGGAATGGCCAAAGCATGTATTAACTCCTGGACAGAAGAATGCTGTTTATTCCTCACTGGTGAGCCCTGATTAGATAATTCTACCTCCTCTTCACATAAAGTTGGGGCTCTTAAAAAACTTTGTTAGGGCAATGGACAAAAGTAATGCAGGATCTTGTTACCTCAAGGAAAACATTCCTCGGGTTAGTGACGCTAGGGATTTTTGTAGACCTCCAAATAAGATGTTTGATTCGTGACCAAAAATTTGAGGATCTCTTAACTCTGGTTGAGAAAGCAGCTTGGTGTCCATTTAAATGTTTAACAGAGAATTTTTTAGGAAACAAGAAAGCCCCAAATTACCGTGAAATTGTGAGTGATTTCCGGCAATCATTCAATGAAATGGGTTGCAACATGTCCCTTAAAGTTCACTTTCTAGACTCCCACCTGCATTTCTTTCCTGAAAACCTTGGTGCTGTTAGTGATGAGTAGGGGGAACATTTTCATCAGGACATTTCCTCCATGGAAAAAAGATACCAGTGACATTGGAGTTCAAAAATGCTAGCTGATTACTGTTGGACACTTAAAATAGATGTTCCAGAAACCAAACACAGAAAAAAAATGAAATGAAATCTTTAAGTTTTACGTCCCACGGTTATGCCGGTGAGGCTAAAGGAGACGGTGATAATGAGAGATGAATGAAAATGGTGGAATGAAGAAAGTGGGAGGAAACGGGAGAACCCTGAGAAAACCCACGAGCACGTGTTTGTCCACCACAAAGTTCACTTGGCGGGGGCTGGGATCGAACCCGGGACCCCAAGCACCAGAGGTGAACGCTCTACCACTTTTTTTTAAGAAAATTTATTGTAACTCAAGAATCAATTACATTGAAGTGGTTATGCTTTTGTCACAAAAAAAAGGAAGTTACGAGAACAATGAGTTGGCTATAAAATTTGCAAATAGCTTATTACGTACATCCTTTGCTAATTTGGAGTATTATTTTTGTAAATACTGTACATAGAAGGCTCCCCTGCTTCTAAGTTGGAATTAAAAATATATTTGACGGTCATTCCTATATACCAATTGACACTATGTTGTTTACTAACGGGATAAAAACGATAATCAGGTCTTAAAACTATGCTAATATTTATATTGCGTTCCGAACTACGAGTAAGAATGGCTAAAAAGTGACGTAACTGAGACCAGATTTTTGTGGATTCCAGACATGTCGTGATTCTATGAATCAACGTATCTATATTGTTACATCTATTGCAAAGAGCATCAGGACTAAAACCATATTTGTATCAATATCAATAACATTATCAATAGTATCAATAATATTATGGACAATCATAAACCAGATAGATTTGCTGGCAACACTCAAGGTCGAGTCATTGATATTGGCCCAAATATTGGACCAATTACACAAGCAGTCATCTAACACAATTTTAGGTGGGACATATAATGTAGTCATTTTAAAAACATACAGCTTTTTACTACTTAAAGTTTTAAAATCAAGAAGCTGAGACAGATATATATAATCACACAAAACAGTTTACAAGTACTTACAGCTTTGAGAGAGGTAAGCCATACACAGGGGTAGACTCCTGTCTGTTCGTGCTAATACGTAAGTGAGCAGTTGTTGTGTTACACTATTAGCTTCGTCTGTGTACAAGGTCATTGAGCGAGTAACATACAAACTGGCAGCTTTTTCTTGCACATTGAACAGACCGATGCCACATTGTGAATGTAAACAACACATTACATCATATTTAACACGAAAGACCTGATGTTTCCATAGAAACCAACCACATAAACTTTGAATTTGTTTTCCTATGAGTTGAGGCATAGGTAATACATTTGCCAAATATCAGATTTTGCTTAAGAGATAAACATTTATAAATTTAGCTCTAGAATGTAAACATAGATTTCTGGATTGATTTACATAACCTGAATGACGCAGTGTGTTTACAATATTCGTATAGTTATGATCAATAGTGTGCATTATGTTTGAATAAAAGGTAATTCCTAAAATTTTGATACTGTCGGCCTGAGGGACGGTATCTATATCATTAAAATCAATACTATTGTTTATGTTTAACACATGTGATTTACAAACATTTAATCTAGCCCCAGATGCTACCTCATATTCACGAACACATTCCATCATGAGAGAATAATCTAGTTTAGAAGAGACAAAAACTGTTACATCATCTGCATAACTAGCCACCTTTATAGCAGGGGTAATAATATTTAGACCAGTTAGGCGGTCATTCATAGCATATAACAGGGGAGCAAGGCTAATAGCAAAACTCAACATTGAAAGGGGATCACCTTGTCTTATTGAACGTTTGATGGGAATGTTGTTGGATAGGTGACCGTTAACATTTAACTTCGTATGAGCGTCTTTATAAAAAATATTTCATCCATGTAACAAATTGTTCATTAAAACCGAATTTTCTGAAAACAGACCATAAGTACGAGTGTTCAATATTATCAAAGGCATTTTTAAAGTCTAAATTTATCAGAGCCGCTTTAAGAGCGCAATCATTACAAATAGTAATACTATCTCGAATAGTTAATAAAAGGTGATAGATGGTTTTCTGTTTAACAGCCACATATTGAAAATTTTGTAATAACTTATCCATGTAGTCCTGTAGTCTGTTTTTAATACATCTACTAAAAATTTTGATATCTGTATTAAGAAGGAATATAGGTCTATAATGGCTAACATTAGATGGTTGAACAGTTTTAGGGATAAAGACCGTGACGGCTGTATTAGGGCGCTTGATAGTCTCTGAAGCAAAGAACCATTCATTTACAATCAATGTTAGTGTATCGCCCATTATATCCCAAAATTTAACATATAAACGGCCAGAGATAGAGTCGGGGCCAGGAGATTTTCCTTTTTTTGCAGCATTTACAGCTCTTTGTACTTCATTTTTAGTAAACGGAGCACATAAAATTTGATTGTGTTCATCATTTAGCACTGCAGGCACACTGTCAAGTAATTTATTTTCGCAGCCGGTAGCAGCAGCGACCCCAAATAACTGGTAGTAATAATCATACAGGGTGATACGAATATTGTCCTGAGTAGTTTGAATAGAGCCTTGAGCATCTGTGAGTGACGTGATAAGTTTCCTCCGTCCATGTTTGGCTTCTGTTAACACATGTGTAAGAGAGCATTGTTCTTCTTCCGGAAACCCTGGAACTTTACTACGTAACCTAATCCCTTCCATTTTCTGTTTATGGAATTGTAATAATTTGGCTTTGTATTTACGTACAGAGATAAGGGCTGAGCGATTTGTCATCGCTTCAGTTTGTGCCTCTAATAGACATCTATAATAGAAATTATAAAGTTTTCGCTTATCAGCATAAATTTCAGAGGAATACCACCTACAAAAGCTTCGGATTTTGTCCTTACAGTATTGATTCCACCACTCAATATATGTTTTAAACCACTTCTTTTGTTTAAGCCAATAAGACCACTTTTTAGAAAAGAGCTGACAAAATGACTCATCATTGAGCAGACTTTCATTCATGTGATAATATCCCCGTCCCCGAGCAATCTTCTGGTCATTAATTTTAATTTCCATTATTAAACAGAGATGATCAGTGAAACACGTGGGATATCGGTATACAGAAACAACCTGGGATTTGAAGTTATCATTTACATAAATCCTGTATATCCTTGAGCTCGAAGTTTTTGTAATAAATGTGTCCCCCCTTAAATCTGGGTGTTTGAAGTCCCACACATCTACCAAAGACAAATTCTTTACCAATTCATTTAAGGTAGGGCAATAATGGTAAGTTGGTTCTGTTGTGTGAGTTATACTTGAATTATGATTTTCGCCAAAGATAACATTATTTGGGCATATAAAAAACGGCGCTACCTCATTTGCATAAAAATTATTCCGTTCTTTTCTAGTATGGCTTCCACTGCGCGCATAAACATTGATTAGAGTTATATCATTAACCTGACCTTTGATAATTCTACATTTGTAAGCGGGATGCCTTCTTTAACCAAAATTGCAGTACCAAGGCTATTATATGTACAATCATTATATACATTATATGATGGATGTACGTTTACAATCTTTGGACCGATTTCTTGGAGAAAAGCTACATCTATTTCAGATTTAAGTAGAAAGTCATTCAGAGCTTCAAGTTTGACTAACGATTGTATTCCGTTGATATTTATAGTTGCTAGTTTTAAGATAGTACACATAAATATTGTTATAGGAAGTTGTCTAATGTTAGCAACATACTTCATAATACCACACCACTATTTGGCTGCAAGCACTGTGTTTCTGAATGTTTAGGTAGGAGTAGAAACTGTTGGTGACTCACCTGAAGAAGGAACTGCGGTATCAGGTAGATATTCCGTACTCACTAATTTAGCTACAGACGACCGGGTGATCCTAGGTGATACTTCTAAGGGTCCCTGATCCGTCTTCTTAGGTTGTTTCACTTGAGCTATAGCCGTTCCTGCTTTCTTCCGTTTCTTGTCTTGGGAGGCTTCCTGGGAATTCCGGGCATCAGATCCTTTTTTCCCACTAGGACAACTCACAGGGGAGAAAGGATGGTCTTTTTCCTTGGACTGAACTGGAAAAATGGGACTTACAGAGGAAACTTCCGATACACTATAGATGCACTCTAGCTTCTGATCACCATCAACAACACTAATGGAGGAGGAATCACTGTCTATCAAAAGCTTGTTTGTATCTTGTTCAATGACAACTTGATGTTACCGTGGAAAATCTGACTCAGCCAGTGAAGAAGTACCATGTAAAGCTGGAGGGGCTGCAGATGAGGTCCTGTCCTGACTATCACTAATATCCTTGGGAGAGACGTTTTCCTTAATTTCTCCGGAACATGGTCGGCTAGGAACACTGTCTTTTGGCACTATCGGAGTAGTGTTTAGAGAACGGCCCTGTATCACAGGGGTAGTAAGCTCAGTCATTAACTTTGGAAAGTCAACATCTGACGTTAAAGTAGGCAAATTAGCAGGTTTAACCACATTCATTTCTGGGGTTGGCGAAACCCGAGAGCGTTCCTTATCACTTTCAGTATGTTCTATGGTTGTTGTTGAAACAAAGGCCCGTTTTTGACGCTGAAAACATTGATCTTGTAAATGATCTCTAGATTGGCAGTAATAACAAGTACGGTCCTGACCGAAATAAGTTACTAGGAACTTCTGGTTACGAATATCCAGGAAGGACGGTATAGGTTTAAACAAATACATAGTCACGATCTTTCGTCCAGATCTAACTTTATAAATATGAGTATCGTCATAAATTTCGTCTTTTATACTTTTACTCTCTCCATAGATAGACAAGGCACGCGGGACATCATTATCACTATATTCCGTGGGAATGGCATGTATTTGCACATAGGTTAAAGGTCGATCAGCTAATTCTAAAGTCACTGGGTATGTTCCACTATCATCTTGAAATTTTACACTATCACCATGATCTATTAACAATTTGTCACACAACAAGTCAGACAATAACTTAATATACACATATTTACGATAAATATCCAACTCAATACTTAGTATTTGTTCTTCCTTTAACTTAAACGTATTTTGAATAAACTCATGGATTTTTATCGTG
Organism: Thermobia domestica; assembly: GCF_964235325.1. NCBI lineage: Eukaryota > Metazoa > Arthropoda > Insecta > Zygentoma > Lepismatidae > Thermobia > Thermobia domestica. Next base: position 108,822,511 of record NC_137470.1, read on the forward strand.
GGCGGACGGTTAGGAATCGCACGAAATCCTAATTTTAATGTATTGACACGTTTGATAGACATTTTATAATTCTAAATAAACTCACTAGTCACCACTAAACTGAAATATATTAGAATCAAGTCAGCGTAAATTCCAAGCAAACACAAAGTACACTGGGCGCATTCAATGCCTCTCGCACGATACGACACTGGACGGACGACCAGCGAGAGACGTGTTACCTCTTGGGCAGCTAACACGCGAGTCATCTCCACTGAGCCACCGCGCCCCCCGAACCAAACACAGAAGAAAGTCGACAACTAAAACATATTAGTTGAGGTAAGTGTCCATTTATTAAGAAGATACCACTCACTTCGTTTGTATTATTTATTAAGTAGATATAAAATTGTGACACGGTGTATACATCATTGAAAATATGTTTTATTTCAAATCCAATAAGATATAAACCGTGCTTATATTGTAATTTTCGTGGAAGTTATATGTGATTTTATCTGCACTAATGAATATTGTAAAATGAACAGTACACATAGCATATTTTTTATATAAATATGTTTATTTCTCTAGATAGAATAATGCTATTCTTGTGAAACTTAGAGGGCTTACTAAGTATAAATCAAGCTAACATACAATATAATTTGTGCGTTTATATACCTAAGGCACCCAAGCTACAAGTATGAAAATGGTTTTAAAAAAAAAGAAAAAAGAAAAAGAAAAGAAATTTGAGGGGAAATTTTCCGAAAACACCTCTGTCACGGGAAAACTGAAGGTGATGGAGAAAAACTGATTGCAGATTCGAATTCTACGTGAAAAGTTCTATTAGAATCAGACATTTTCTTCCGTATGCCAGAGAAAAAGAATTTTTTTTCGACTAGTGTAATAGTTACCATTTTCAAACTCAGCAACCATTATTCAAACCGGTTAACGTTGATCGCAGATATTAAAAATACTCACATCCGTATATTATTTATTACAAACGAAAATTTTACCTGCAGATTTCTGCACAAACGATGTATAAACGATCGCGACAATTTGTGGTTCAATCGAACATGGTGGGGCTAGCACTTAGACAACTCCCCCTTTTTTCGTTCTGTCCACGCACCTGATAGCGTAGAAAAAAACTTTCGCCTACGCATTACTGCTCAAACGATGTACAAACAATTGAGATAATTTTCTTTTGAATCGGACGTAGGGAGGTGCTACCAATTAGGCAGCCTATACTTTGTTATCGTTTTGGCGAGCCCGCAATTGTGTACAAACGAAAATTTCGCCTGCAAATTTCTGTACAGAACCGTACAAACAAGTGCGACAGTTTGTGGTTGAATTCGACATGGTGGAAGGGCTATCAATTAGAAAGCTCATAGTTTGTTATCGTTTTGGCGGGGCCACATTTATGTGCAAACGAAAATTTCAGCTGCACATTTATTATGTACAAAGGCGTACAAACAAGTGCGACAGTTTGTGGTTGAATTGAACATGGTGTGAAGGCTACCATTTAGACAGCCCCCCTTTGTTTTCGTTCTGGCGGCGCCCCTAATTGTGTACAAACGAAACTCTCCCCTGCACATTTCTGTATAACTATATTCAAACGATTGCGACAATTTGTGCTTAAATTGGACATGGTGGGGGGCTATAATTTAGACAGCCCCCCACTTTGTTTTCGTTCTGGCATCGATCCTAATAGTCTACAAACGAAAATTTCGCCTGCATATTTCTGTACAAACGACGTACAAACGACTGCGACAATTTGCGATTGAATTGAACGTGGTGATTGGGCTATCACTTAGAAAGACCCCACTTTGTTTTCGCCTTGGCGGCGCCCCTATTTATGTACAAACGAAAATTTCGCATGGACATTTCTGTACAAACGATGTAGAAACGATTGCGACAATTTGTGATTGAATTGGACATGGTGGGGGGGCTATCACTTAAACAGCCCCCACTTTGTTTTCGTTCTGGCGGCGCCCTTAATTATGTACAAACAAAAATTTAGCCTGCACATTTTTGTACAAACGATGTAGAAACGATTGTGACAATTTGTGCTTGAATTGGACATGGTGGGGGGGCTATCTCTTAGACAGCCCCCACTTTGTTTTCGTTCTGGCGGCGCCCTTAATTATGTACAAAGGAAAATTTAGCCTGCATATTTTTGTACAAACGATGTAGAAACGATTGCGACAATTTTTGCTTGAATTGGACATGGTGGGGGACTACCATTTAGACAGCCCTCACTTTGTGTTTGTTCTGACGGTGCCGCTAATATTGTACAAACGAAAATTTGGCTTGCGCATTTCTGTACAAACGATGTAGAAACAATTGCGACAATTTGTGATTAAATTGAAAATAGGGGGGCTACCACTTAGACAGCCCCCACATTGTTTTCGTTCTGGCAACCCCATTAATTGTGTACAAACGAAAATCTCGCCTGCACATTTCTGTACAAATGATGTAGGAACGATTGGGACAATTTGTGATTGAATTGGACATGGTGGAGAGGCTATCATTTAGACAGCCCGCACATTGTTTTCGTTCTGGCGGCGCCCCTAATTGTGTACAAACAAAAATTTTGCCTGCACATTTCTGTACAAAAGGTTTAGAAACGATTGCGATAATTTGTGATTGAATTGGACATGGTGTCGGGGGCTAACATTTAGACAGTCCCCCACTTTTTTCGTTCTGGCGACGCCCCTAATTGTATGAAAACGAAAATTTTGCTTGCAGATTTCTATACAAACGATTGTGACAATTTCTGATTCAATTGGACATAGTGGGGGACTACCACTTAGACAGCCTCCACTTGTTTTCGTTCTGGCGGCGCCCCTAATTATGTAGAAACAAAAATTTGGCCTGCACATTTCTGTACAAAAGGTGTAGAAACGATTGCGATAATTTGTGATTGAATTGGACATGGTGTCGGGGGCTAACATTTAGACAGTCCCCCACTTTGTTTTCGTTCTGGCGACGCCCTTAATTGTCTAAAAACGAAAATTTTGCTTTGAGATTTCTGTACAAACGATTGTGACAATTTCTGATTCAATTGGACATAGTGGGGGACTACCACTTAGACAGCCCCCACTTGTTTTCGTTCTGGCGGCGCCCCTAATTGTGTACAAACGAAAATTTGGCCTGCACACTTCTGTTCAAGCGATGTGGAAACGATTGCGACAATTTGTGATTGAATTGGACATGGTGGGGAGGCTACCATTTAGACAGCCCCCCAGGTTTTTCTTTCTGGCGGCGCCTCTAATTGTGTACAAACGAAAATTTCGCCTGCACATTTCTTTACAAACGAAGTACAAACGATTGCGACAATTTTTGATTGAATTGGACATGGTGGGGGGCTACCACGTAGACAGCCCTCCAGTTTTTTCTTTCTGGCGGCGCCTCTAATTGTGTACAAACGAAAATTTTGCCTGCACATTTCTTTACAAAGGAAGTACAAACGATTGCGACAATTTTTGATTGAATTGGACATGGTGGGGGGCTTTCACGTAGACAGCCCCCACTTTGTTTTCGTTCTGACGGCGCCCCTAATTGTGTACAAACGAAAATTTCGCCTGCACATTTGTGTACAAACGATTGAGCCATTTCCGATTGAGTCTGATAAGGGGGGTGGGGCTGTCTAAATGGACGTCTCCCTTTCACCTCAACTGTAATTAAATTCTTCCTCGAAAAAATCTGTAATCAACGCTGTCAGTAGCTACGTCCTCGACTAATATACCTTTACAAGTACAGCTTTATTTTCGTATATTTTTCAACAGTTAACCAATTTAAAACTATCGCAAACAAGAATATGTAGTCAACTTGTTAAATACTTCGCTCCGCAGGAACCCGTTCAGCGCGTGCAACAAGCAAAAACAACATGTTTGGCGTCTCACAAATGACAAAAAAAAGAAAGAAAATCAAAAGCAGCACGGCAGTGCCTTATCGCAGTCAGAGCTGACAACATAGTTTCGGTCGTCACATACGCCAATAGACCTACAAGCGGTGTACAAGAGTTATACAGTTACAATATACGTTGTGCCACAGTAGCGCTACAGGCGGAATGTGCACGAACTACAGATGAATATGGTTCTTACAAGTATCAGTCACTGTTGAACCCTCTTTGCATTCTCTCTCACTTTTTGACCTTCACAAGCAGAAGTACCAGGCTTTCCGAGTTCACAACCATAAACTGTTTGTGTACAGAGTACGTTTTCAGTTCTTCGAATGACTCTGCGCGCGAAGAACAGGGGTGATGATCGGGCTACCGAATACGGCAGTCAGAAGCACCCGGTTGCAATAATAAATGTAAAATACAAATATAGAGCCTTGACAATGCCGTGAGGATGAATATATATATACACAGATGGTGATCAGAAAAATGGAATCACCTGTAGTTGGCAACACGTCAGATGCATTGGTTGGCAGTGGTGTCGTGGCGCCCGCAGCGCCGGAACGCTGGTGGTGGTGTGTTAGGTCGGTCTCCATACTACGTCAAGCGCAGTGGAACAGCAGTGTCCAGTGGCTGCAGCAGACGGAGCTAGTGTAAAATGGGAGACCTCTCAGGTTTTCAAAGAGGGCAAATTGTTGGTGCGCGGTTATATGGAGTGAGTGTGATGGCAGTGGCTACTGTGTTAGGTATGTCGCGTGGGACAGTGTCGAAGGTAATGACGTCCTACACAACACACGGGAAAACCACATCGGGGAAGCGGAACAGTGGGCGGAAGAAAATCATGAGTGACAGGTCACGCCGGGTATTAAAGCGCATTGTCACGCAGAACCGTCGTGCTACTGCGGAGCAAGTGACGGAGAAACTCAATCAGCACCTCCCCCACCCTGTTTCGACAATCACAGTCCGTCGCGAATTACATGACATGAACTTACGGGGTCGTGTTGCACGGGCCAAACCGCTCATCAGGGACCATAACGCTTTTTCACGCCGCAAATGGTGCCGCGACCATGCAACTTGGACCGTTGAGGACTGCAAACGTGTGATATGGTCGGATGAGTCATCCTTCACCCTATTCCCAACCATGGGCCGTGTTTATGTGTGGAGAACGCCCAAAAAAGCTTATGATCTGCAGTGTCTCCGCCCAACTGTGAAACATGGCGGCAGCTCGGTGATGCTGTGGGCCGCCATATCGTGGTTTTCATTAGGTCCTGTGGTCACACTTAGCGGACGAATCACTGCCAACGATTATGTCGCAATTTTAGGAGACCACTTGCATCCTATGGTCCGGATGTTTTCCCGGACAATGACGCCATCCTCCAGGTTGATAATGCACCCATTCACACAGCTGACGTTGTTGCAGCGTTGTTTGAGGAACATCGGGATGAAGTTCAACACCTCGCCTGGCCCGCCCAATCCCTAGATCTCAGCATAATTGAACATCTGTGGTCCGTCTTGGAAACACGACTCCGGCGACGATTTCCACCTCCAGCCTCTCTCACATTACTGGCCGATGCCCTGCACGAGGAATGGTGTAAAATTCCACTTGCTACCATTCACGACCTCTATGCCTCCATCCCACGTCGCATCAAGGCTGTTCTGAAGGCGAAAGGTGGCCCGACACCATATTAATCTGGTAAGTTGCAATTTCGTTCAGGTGTTTCCATTTTTCTGATCACCATTTGTATATATATATATATATATATATATATATATATATATATATATATATATATATATATATATATATATATATATAGAATTAGACGCCACTGAGGAGTTTGTGCGTCAATTGCGAGATGTTTATATTCCTCTGATGACTGAAGAAGATATCAATACTGATGTAGTTGTTCAACATTCAAACATAATCAATCAAGATTGCAAGTGACCTGAAGTTATTCATTGACACTGAAGCAGAAACAAGCATATATCTAAGTTATAGTGAGACACAAATGACGTTATGTCTGAACACCAATTTCTACGTGGTGCTAGGGTCAGTTAGGCACTCTGATTACTTCCCACTTTCTCTCTTCCAAGGCGGTGTTGCCATGTTCTCACCCTACCCTCCCTCTCCAACCTTCGCTCTTCCTTTTACCCAAACGCCAAAAATTAGAAGGGCGAAAGATTCTGTTCACTCAGGATCATTTGATATTGTGTTTGTAGTGGATACAAAATTTAATTTCAGCTTGTTTTGTAAAACTGTTTGCAAATTACATGTGTCTGTTAGTATTTAGGATCTGTATGAGTTTTTTGCACGTTAAGTATATACACCGGCACGTTTAGGTATATATTCTGCTATTCTTTTATTATAATAATGAATTTAAATTCTCGTGCACTTTGATTCCTTAACACAATAATCACTTAAGGGGAAAGAATCAAGGAGAGGACATAGGGTAGGCAAATAGGGAAAAATAGGGACATATACTTTACAAAGCAGAAATGTCCCGATGATGTAGATAAATACGCGGCATGCTTTGTTCACCTCATGTACTGTATTCGGTGATTTAGGTTTCTTAGGCAAATGATAAATAAAGATCGATCAGGATTTTGTATTTTCTTAATTTCATCGAGAAGTTATTAGAACCCTTCTGCGTTACAAGAGGTCAACAAAGAGTGTTATATAACAACATTCATTATTTTAGTATATTGTGTAATGATTTGTATGTATTTGAACGTTGATAAATGTTCTTCACTATATTCGCACAGTCACTTTAAAAATGTATAGTTTTTATACTATAAATCATTTAACACTAAAACAATTTTTGCGATCTAAGCCTTGGGTGAACTAGTTTCCCCATTAGATTTGAAAGATCTTGATAACGATACAAGGATCATTACTTGTATGTTTCTCGTCTCCTCTCTAATTTGAAAATGCACTCGTCTCGTGCGCAACACAGGCCCCTAACCAGACTCAGAGGTTTGGGGACGGCATGAATATGTTAGGGGGGCCAAGACATTAAAAATTCTCTTACACATAGCCAAATTGTGTTTTTTGTATTAACAATAGCATTTGGTGTTAAGATCTAGGAGGGTCACGAAAAGTTTGGGAGGCAGGTTCCTTAGCCCTCCTCTAATTGTGGGCCTGGCGCAACGCTACTTACAGTCCTACTTAAAACTGCCATATCGATGCAATTGCTATGATAAGGGTACATTTAAAGAGTTATGTAACACGAAAGAACACTAATTTTGCACTAAAGAATGTCGAAAAACTTTGTTATGATGAAGTAGACAAAGTTGACAATTTATTCTGGAATAATGTAATGAAACATGCATGGGACTTAATCAAAAGGTTTGTACAACGCGGGGAATTTTTAAAAATTGTCAACAAACGTGTCACACTGTTAGGAAACAGTGACAGCAGCAATGATGTTGATGGTATCAATATTAGCTCTCCATTATGGAAAAGATGAAGATGATTAATATGTGGTGATGTACTGTACATCAAGTGAGTTTGTCGCCAGGGCATATTATTTTTCATTTCTCAATAATAAAAAAATGTCGTTTGTTAAAATTGCATGTTGCTTTGCATATCTTTATAAGGCATTATGTTCAAATGATGATAGTAAAAAGTTTAAATGAATATTCTTTGCGAAAGCGTATTTATAGTTACGGAGTACTTTTCTCCGCCTCTGTCCCCATTTTTTCTCTCTTTTCTTTTCATCTGTTGAGAAGAGCGAAATGTACTGTAAATCTCGCCCCTTCGAGGTAAGCTTGCCTTTAGCCCGCGCGAATCTTAAGAAATGAAGCACATGAGTTGGGTTTCTTCTCTGCGGCAGATGTGTAAGTATGGCAACTCAGCTCTGTTGACAGTCGCTCTGGGGGGGGTGTAATGTGTTTGCAACCCCTATTGGTTGAAACTTTCTTGTCGTTTGAAGAAGAGTATTCCAATAGTTGAGAACATTTCACTACTCTGATATGAGTGATAATGCATGATTGTGAAGCAAGTTTACGATGAATTTCATAGTACATTTAAGCTTTGACCGGTATTTTAACAAAACTTGTTATTTACACGTAAAATCTTTATGAAATCGAAAAAGAACTATTATTTTCAATATAGGCTTATTTTAATTTCAAACAACTTTTGTACTTATAATGTGTTTCGGGTAGTAAGGGCAAACAACATTGGGTCTGCTTTTTTATTTACTCGAAACGAAATGAAATAAAATCTTTGGGCCTTATGCAGAGTCGTTTTGAAGCGCGATTAGCGCCATGCTAAAGAATTCGACTAACATAAGTCTCCTGCAGTAGTCAGTGTTTTAGTATGATGCTAATCAAACGTCGAAACGACTCTCCATAAGGCGGTTTGAGTTTAACATCCCGCGATTATGCCTGTTAGATTAATGGAGACTATGATTAAAGGAAATGAATAATGGAAGAATTGATTGAATGAGAAAGTATGAGGAAACGGGAGTACCCGAGATAACCCAAGAGCACGATGTTGTTCACCACAAGCTTACTTGCCCGAGCATCGAACCAGGGACATCACACACTATAGGTAAGCGCTCTACCACTGAGCCACCGTGCCCTTCTTATTTACTCAAAGAATTAATAAAAACAGAACTTAAACAATACTATTAACTATTTGGCGCCTTAGATCAGGATTCGATTCCCGTGGAAGCTCATGTAATATTGATCCTATGCTAAATTGTAGGTTCATGTTTCACTTAATTTTGGTGCTGAAAAGGACGCTAAACTCAAATCACCACCAATAATAACAACTAATTGGTAAATGAACATTTTGTTGAATATGCTCTTATGAAGACATTTTAAAATGCGCTTTCACCAAAGTAAATTTTTGTTGAGTTGACCATAACACCTCTATCTTTTTTCATACATTGAACTTATATCGAACACTAATGTTTATTTATATACTTAAGTTCCTGATACATTCTGAGACTGTATTGTATTTATACTGGAAATATACTGGAAAAAGCAACACTCAACAGCATAAAACGACGTGGAAGAAAGTTGGTCACTACTTACACTGAAACGTTTCATTCGTCTAATGGAGCTTAGGCAGGTGAATAACGATAGAAGAATTGGTGGAATGAGAATCTGGGAGGAAACGGAAGTACTCCGAGAAAACCCACGGACACGATGTTGTCCGCCACAAACTTACTTGGCCGGGGATCGGAAAAGGGACCCCATGATTCAGAGGTAAACGCTCTACCACTGATCCACCGTGCCCTTCCTGACATAAGGCTGAAAATAATATATTACTCTATTCAGAAAAAATCGTTATAATACACAGGTTATTTTATATCTATTTAGCTGCATCAGTTTTTTTAGTTTTTTAGTTTAACGTTTCACGATTATGGTCCGAGACTAAGGAAGGCATTGATAAAACTTAAGAAAATGATCAAATAAAGAAAGTGAGAGGAAGCAGGAGAACCATGAGAAAACCCCGCATATGGTGTGAAATGTTACCATACTTCTGTGCAGCTGGGCATCTTTTGTATGCTAAATATGCACATCTGTACTTACAAGAAATGCTGCGGTTGGAGGATTAAATGGATCTTCATGAGTTCCAGCTATTTACAGGAGACGGTTACTTCACTATTCGCAAAAAAGATATATTTTGGAGCGGTACATGGTCTGATATGACGATTGAGTAGGTTTTAGCGAGAGCAATGAAGAGCGGCAGTGGACTGACCCATAGGAGAGTCATGATTGAAAAGCTAATATCTAGGTGTGTGACAAGTATGCCAGCAGCGTACAACTTACCGAGAATGTCTTTAAAAATTATTAAACAAAGATAGGCATGAACTTCAGACTGGTCGGCATGTGAACCTGTACCAAAGCAGTCAATCGCGTGATATATTACATCTAAAGAAATTCTTCCGTTGGTTTTGCCAACATTTTCCATTCCCTTCATATCCGGAGCTCGCGTCCCTAAGCACTAGCATGGTAGGTAATGAAATGGTCACCTGATAAATCTAAGGAAATCGGGTTGGCTGCTATAGGAGGAATGATTGGACAGACTTATGGAAATGTGAAACTTAAACAAAAGGATAAAGTCATCCCACTATCCGTAATGCAAAATGTAGTGCGAATCCGTGATGAGATACTGGCTGTAATCACCATACTTCAACTGAATCATATACGTAGTGAAGTCCGAAAAAGAACTCTAGCAGTGTTTTGCGTACGAGCTTGCACCCTACTCATTTTCTCTCTTCACAGAAATGTCCATGAGAAAAACGAAAAAGCCCTCTTTGTACGACATGTTTGAATATCGGACAGGTTTTAAACTGAAATTGAAAACACTGTGTACGTTATAGATGAAGGCTGGCTTCTACATCATGTTGTTTGGCCACAACGTGGAACATACCTTGACGTGTAAAACTCGTATGTGTCCTATGTACTCAAAAACTTAGGAACGAAAGCAACAGTTATTTGTTATGGATGTTGCACTGAAAACTGTACAAAACCCACTGAGCGAGAGCAACGTGAGTCAAAGCTTCAGTCAGCATTGGTGTTATTCACAAATGAAACCGTACAATCAACAAAAAGAAATAAATTCTTAGGTAATTTAAAAAATAAGGATTGTTTCGCCCGTGAGTTGATGGTTCATTTGACACAAGCTGAAATTCAAACCTAGCAAGCAAGAAGTGATGCTGACACACTTATAGTTGAAACTGCTGTAGCCAAGTCTTTATATCCTTGTAGGCACGTCGTAGTAATTGGCGAGGATGTTGAATTTTTAATCATTTTGCATCATTTTAATACTTTCTTCTTTTAATATGTTTACATATTGCCATTTCTAATTCACTTAACACATCTTGCCAATCTCCCAACAATGGCAAAGGCTGACCAAAATCGACCCCAAATGTATGAGTTGAAAAAGCATCCAAAACGAATATTAAGGAAAGCAGTAATATTATGCATGAGATTAGGAATTCAGGCTACTGCGCAAAACGGAAGTACTCTCGATGACGTCAAAATTTTTACATTACCTAGCACCCAAGTATCAAGTCCTTGTATACGAAAAAAATCCTAATAGTCGAGAATTTCATGTGTTATTTCCAAGCGTAAATAATACCAAACAGATATTCAGCTTATATGATGATGAGACACGTTATCAGCTGATTGGAAGTATTCGTAATCTTCTGGGATTTTGTAAATCTTGCTTGCAGGAGTACAATAAATCTAGGATTTATTATTTTTACTGAACATCTTGCCATCACCTATTTAGTAAAAAATGTTCATTATTAATCGCTACGATATGGAACTTCTAAGAGTGTATCATCCACCAACATACACAGCAAAAAATAGCAATAAGCATACTTGGCATATGGTTAACAAGATATTCACAACCTTGTCCTTGTGATTTCAATACATACAGTAAATATGTATACTTTTATACATATCTGAAGAGAACATTATTATTTGATTATCCCCTCATAAACCTTATCTGCAGTTTTACCATAATTTTAATAAAAATTGTACCAAACGAGTTTGTGCTTTATCTTCCAATATTTTAAATTCGTTTGTACACAGTTTTAGTTTTGTAATAACGTTAATCAGTTCTTCTGCAACATTTACCACAACCCCTCTTCATTATCAGGAGCAGTATTTAGTATTTTTGCACTACACTTCACTGCACAGTAACTATTTTAAATTTTCTTAGGTAATGACAACAGTAAGAATCACTTGTATCAGTTTTTACGTTCACAAAAAACAAGTCATACCAATCCTTTTTTCAAACTTTGTATACGTAACACGCACGTACACCCACAGAACACAAGAACCATCATCCATTGAAACGTAGTTCTATCAATTGCTGGATTTGTTTCAATCGTGAACTCCAGTTCATAGTTTTTTAATTACGTTAGTTTCTATTAACGCATGTTATTCTGAATTAATAACTTCTTAAAATCTTTTCCCAAGATTATTTCTATCTGTTTTTAAATAAATACATAATTATTAATTGCTTCTTCATAAATATGGAAAAGTTCTAATTTATTAAACGTACCATCATACGTCTTCTGAAATTGACACAGAATTTCGTCTTGTAATGGGTGTTTCAGTGAAAAAGCCGTGATTTTGAAGTGCAACAACGTATTTTAATGATGATCATAGTAAAAGAAATTATATGGTATGATAAGTGAAAGACTAAAGTTTAATGTAACATTAATGTTCGAAGTGTCCACCCTAACGATTGGACACTTTCCTGACCCTGATGCGCATGTTATCAAAACCCTTACCAAGGTTGACGTAACTAACTGCTGCCGTACACTGCTCAATGTTTGCTCTTAATTCATTTAAATATCGGGGTTTAAGCTTGAATACCTCTTGCTTGAGGTAATCCCATAGAAAAATCACAAGGGTTAATATCTGGACTGCATGTACTCCACTCTAAGCCTGTTCAAAAAAAAAAAAAAAAATGGATAGCGATTAGAGATCACACGATTGCGGAATGTTGTGATGGAAAATAAGGACAGGTTCTGTTGTATGCGGTTTAGCTCCATCCTGCTCATCATTGCCGACGATTTGGACACCTTTTACGACGAAGATTAGGATAGAAGTAATGCTCAAGCATTTCCAAATAATTTTCTGATGTGACATAGCCATCAAAGAAGAAAGGTCCAATTATGCCACGTTTTGTTACAGCACACCAGTAAGTACGCCAGAAATTTTTACTTAGGGGAATGTTCAAAATAAAAGGAGGGGTGCTCTCAGAACAGCGATATACAGTTTTAAACAAACTCAAAGAAAACAGTATATTTTGTTACGCAACTATTGCAATACTATTATTATTATTATTATTATTATTATTATTATTATTATTATTATTATTATTATTATTATTATTATTATCATTATTATTATATTAGCTCTTCGCAGTGGTAGGTTCAATGAAGTCAGTTCACACATTTCAGCATTTATTATTATTATTATTATTATTATTATTATTATTATTATTATTATTATTATTATTATTATTATTATTATTATTAAACTAAGTAATACAGTGAAACCTCTCAAAACGGACATCGGTGTAACCGATTATTTGTCCGTAAATGAAGAGATGTCCCTAAAAGGAAGGGTTCTCTCTCATAACACCACACCACACATATTTGTGAAATGGAAGAATAAGAAAGTTTGTCCTCTTATGAAGGTGTCCACTATTGAGAGATGGCCGTTAAGAGAAGTTTCACTGTATTAGGAATTAACTTCCACTATTTTATCCAGTAATTACACTTGAATGATTACGTACGAATTATTATAATTATTTTGCAAAATTCTGCTATTATTCAATTTATTCACCCCCAGCAAGTTTTAGTGGGTGATTTTTTTTTCAAAATATTAATTCTCGTCTCATGCTGAAATCACATTCGTTTAGTAATTAATACTGTACATAGTTACAATTTCATTATTTTAATATTCTAACCCTGTTGTTAACGTTAATGGTTGTAATATTATTTGATCTCTTAATCTCGGCTCCAGCCTCTTCCTGGCTACGTTATTTGCTCTGAATATCTTTCATAAGAAAATTATTCATTGATTTAGTTGTTTTCCAGAAATCCGGTTTTTCAATTTACAAATATTTTGTATATTTCTGTTTTGTCTTTTTTAATGTACCCTAATTTTAATAATCCCAGGGCTCATAGTGGTCTGGTCTCTTGTAAATAGTTGAAAAGTGACCAAAAATGGCCAAAAGCACACGAAAAAGTGACCAAAATCTCATCATGCTCCTTTTTTTCCTTTGTCAATTTTTCCATCACCTCTCCCTTTGTTTGTTGTTTTGTTTCTTCTGTACTTTTGTTTCTTTCTTTTTGAACTTCCTCCTTTCTTAGGTTTTCTAAGTATGCTTTGTAGTTACGCTAAGCAGACGTAAAAAGCTTCTGAGTCAGTGGAACAAGTTCTGGCCTATTTCCGAATTTCTTCATCATAGTCATTATATTTAACTTAGCATTAAGAGTTCTCAAAAACGTGAAATATTCAAATTCATCACCTACTCTTAAGAAGAACATACAAGAAGCATAACAAAAGACGAATATGATGAACCACACAAACACACACACACACAACGTTGAACGGAGCGTTCCCGTTAACTATTACGAGAGAAAACTAAAAGATTATTATGATAGAAGAAAGAATAGACACAGAAGGGTTCTCAACTCCACCTTGAGTGCTTAAGCATCCACCAATCGTCCACTGTGCTTTAGAAAGAATAAAAGCTGAAGTGAGAATAAAACTGACTGTTTCACATTTGGCAGCAAGTACTGAAGCTTTCAGAATGAGTAACGAATAATAAGTAACAAGTTTCTGCCTTTTTCCATTTGCTGTATACTTTTCTTAGCAAACTGCCAATCCAAAACATAAATCACACAAAAAAGTCACTTTACCTCTCAAAAAAGTAACTTTTAGTGACCAACTTGAAAAAAAGTAAATTTTAGTTTAAAAAGTGACTCGCTATGAGCCCAGTTCCGCTCAATGAATTTACATGAATAAAAATATACTTTTACAAAAAATTAAGCTAGCGCCAAATGTATTCCCACACAACACTAGACTCAGTCTAAAAAATATATAATTCTTACTTCGACCGATCTCTTAATTTCTAAGAACGTTTTGACTACACCCTTCTAACGTCCGTCCGTTGATACACCACTTGCAGAGCAAGCTCGAAACCAACCACAGAGCTTTGGGGGCCAATGAATATGTTAGAAGGGACCAAGTCATTAAAAATTCTCTTGCAAATATCCAAATATTACATTTTGTATTGAGGTCTGGAGGGGACATGAAAAATTTGGTGAGGGCCAGGCCCTCCCTGGTCCCCCCTCTGGTTGCGAGCCTGTTGCAGAGTAACACTTACCAACTGAATCTGGTATAGGCTTATTACTATATTATCACATTTTTCCTTATTGAGGAGGAGGTAGGTGAATGACCCCTCAAGACTTTGCCAATTTCAGTCATCTGCATCTGTACAGTACATCAATCTCTTTTCTCGGAAAGGACCGCGGAGCCCAGGAGGGTAGGAATGAGCGGTCTGGTTTGTCAATTGTTTCGATCGAAACACCACCCGAAACAATGAGGTCATGTGATTCTCGAAGTAGTACATGAGAATGAGGTCGCTTCGTATTTTGAAGTGAAATAAATAAATAAGAATATTGCCTTCCTTCCTAAACGCTAAAACTTTTTTAACTTGATGTAATAAACAACCTATATGATACCGATTGATACAATTGGATTTGGGGAAGTATTCCTTTTCCATTCAGGGGTGTGTGTAAAGAAATTTGGAGGGGTGTTAGGGGGGTGTTGCGGGGGTGTAGATTACTCCCTGCAGCACACCAAACCGAAACCTTTTCCGGATGCAGAAGTGAGTCTACTATTTCATGCGGATTTTCTGTTGCTCACAATCTTACATTTTGTTTGTTTTACTTCACCTGACTGACAAAAGCAAGCTTCGGCTGTACAACCACAAGTTTTCAATAATGTGTGGGTCATCAGCAATAAATGTGCTGAACTGATTTGCAAAATGCAGACGCCTTCTTTTTGCAATGTATGTTAATGGGATCTTCTGCTGCAACGTAAGTCTACTGTCCCCCATTATTATACTGGACTATGGAATCTTAAAAAAAAAAAACATTGTATAACAAAATTTACCCTTTTTTGCTGTGTATTTACATATAAATATTACTGTACTATTATTCAAATAAATTTAGTAGCCGTTAGAAATCACGGCCTTTTGGGTGAAACACCCTGTATGTCTATAATAGTAATAATGCTTATCACATTTGTCTTCAATATATTTTATCTAGCAGTATGCAATCATGGTTTATAGTGTCTTTAAATCATTTTCTACACCCATTGCAAAGCAGTAACGTTCTGTTCTTTTAGGTTCCCACAACTGGAACGAGTTTATTAAACACTGAATGCTTATGCGAATATTATCGCAGTAGCAGGTGCATACTTTCTCACCACTAGTTTCATTACACATTTTGCCTTCTAATCTCCAGCATCCACAAAAAAGAAGATTCTTCTATTGAAACAGCTTTTTGAAAATATTTCTTTTTTGATGATGATTCAAATTTTTCTTTTATATATATATATATATATATATATATATATATATATATATATATATATATATATATATATATATATATATATATATACAAGAGTACGAAGATATGTCCACACTGAGTAGAATACACACTCACACATATTTATCCTTTTAACCGGGGTATTTATAAAGGGTGTTGCAAAATAAGTGTTACAACTCTTGGGATGTGACTACTGACACTGAGACAAGAAAAACGTACTCTCGAACTTTCGGGTATCGGACATAGTTTCGGATCTACAAGATGCCGAAAGCGTGGGGAAATGACTTTCGGACGTCAATAGTTCGGAAGCTATCCAATGTAAAGAGGGCGTGTAAAAAATTAACTGAAGAAGTCATACCTGCTCTATCGAATTGTGCAAGTTTCACAATCCTACCATGCACGCGCAAGGGATTCCCCAAAGAAACGTAGCGGGTCCCGGATAATCTGCCAAATGAAAATTGGTCTAAATGGATATGAATTGATAAGGTTTCTACCAGGTAACAATAATTCCAGGGGTGTAGCCAGCAGGTTTGTGTAGGGGGGCCGTCGTTTTTGAGGGGGGGCAGCTACAATGTACAAAGCCCAAAAAATGTGTTGCTGCTAGTGTTTTTGAGGCCTGAAAGAAAGGAAAATTTTGGTTTCCTTCTCGAAAGCTAAAACACTATTTAAGCTTCTTCTTCTTCTTCTTCTTCTTATTATTATTATTATTATTATTATTATTATTATTATTATTATTATTATTATTATTATTATTATTATCCATAAATTATATTCAATATAGTTTTTATTATGCTTAATCAAGAACTATTACCCGGGACCAAACGCTATACTTTTGTGCATAACTAGAAAGGTAACCAAGAAAGTTATGTCCCTTTTCGTGGAGGTCTGTGTTCAATTGGACCTCACACCGTGAGTTGAATGCGAGTGGAGATAAGGCGAACGTCAGTAGTTGGTGTGGGTATATCCAACATACTACCTGGTTGTGGCAATTCAGACACACCGTGAACTTGCGTAAAGACAGAGGGAACATGGGACATCCACAGAGCGTCATAAGAGCATGTATGCTGAACGAGTTCAAATGGAGGTCAAACGCCGCTGTAGCAGGACAGAAGATATGCCAGGCGTTTGGTGAGGGTGTCGTGACGACACGGACATTGCAGCGATGGTTTAACAAGTTTAAGGACAATGACGAAACACCCGAAAACACCACGTGCCAGAAGACCAACACATGTACAAAGAGGAACTGGGACTGCAATTCAGTGTGTGGAAAAACCATTCGGCAGCATATCCATCAACTTGTGAAGCACTGCAAGTTGGGTCGATGGGTCTCACATATTTTGACTCCGGGCCAGAAGGCAACGCGGCAGTCGCCTTTGTTTATTTACTGTTTCGGAGCCATTTCTGGACAGGGCGTTGACATGTGATAAAAAGTGTGTCCTATACGAAGCTCCACAGCGCCGTCATCATTGGTTAGCATCCGATGAACCGATTTCAAAACAGCCGAAACAGCACTGTACCAGAAGAAGGTCCTTCTGTGTGTTTGGTGCATCGTGCATCGGGAACTGCTACCAGCTGGTCAGAGTATCAATGCAACTGTGTAGTGTCAGCAGTTGAGCTGTGCTCAACAAAAACTCAAAACTCTGGAGCCATCACTTCTGAATTGCAAATGGGTCCTCGTTTACGGGACAACGCTAAGTCCCACGTGGCTAAGATGATTCAGGACACCATTTTCCGCCTTGGATGGGAAACAATATTGCAACCACTATATTCCCCGGGTATTGCACCGTCCGATTATCACCTGTTCAATTCTTTGGACAATCACCTTCGAGGACGCCAGTTCAAATCCCTAGTAAAAGTTCCAAATGCACCTGATACTTTCTTCGTTTCACGGCCCACCAAGTTCTACCGCATTGGATTCCAGGGCCTTCCAGAACGTTTGCAGAAGGTCGTCGATCCTGTTGGGGACTATTTTTGATCTTCCAGGTTAGGTGACATATCGATGTTCCAGGATAGGTGACATATCGAAGATGGTGGGTGAAAAAGCAACAAAACTTTTCTTGGTTACCTTTATATTTAAATTTAAGACCTTGTATACAGAACCTATCTACACAAGATTGATTTTCTTTGAAATTTCACTTAATTTCTGTACGGTTTCCTGACAAAAATATTTATTTATTATTCGTGACTAAAAAAATATTATTTTATTACGCTGAGTAGAAATAAAAGAGAGAGCGAATGAAATCCAAATTGAATAAAAGCATTGTTTCTCACCAAATTTTCCATCCTCTATGGCTTTTAAAACACTTGTTAAAGCATACAAAAATATACTGTACTTACAAATCAGTTTAATACCTTTGTTTTATGGCTGTATTTGTAGTACCTTGTTAAAACGTTTGTCTTCAAACTGTCAAATATAAATCGCAGTAATTGTGTAATCTGCTGTCACAAGAAAGTATCCTATTTTTCGATCGGTGTAAGGAAGAGATGCTATTCTATTTTTCGATCGGTATAGAAAAACAATATTTCTCTATACTCTTTTACCGTAAATTATTAATTGTCAATAAACTTTGTTACCTTTAAATGAATGAAGCGAAATAATTTTACTATGATGTTTTAAAAGCTGGTCATTTGTGGGGGGCTGGCCCCGATTGCCCCCCCCCTTGGCTACACCCCTGAATAATTCATTTGTATTAAGTCGATATCTGGAACAAATATATAATGGCGGACACCTTCTACCCATTGTGTGTGGTTGCATAATCGCCAGGTAGGGATGCTGGCCAACCGTGACGTTCTGAGTATCAAGTGTAACGAATTTGTACTCAAATGATCTAGAAAGACATCTGGAGTGTCGGTGGAGCACAACAGCTGAAGCAGGGTGATTCACATGTGTGGAAAAACATAACGAAAAATGCCCAGAAATGCACTCATACTCAGTAAACGTTAGTTCAAAGTGTTGGAAATGTAAGGAATAGCATCAAGAACATGAAAACCATTGCCAATTCACCAATAATAGTTCCTCAAACGCATACAATATGATGTGGACGGTTGCATACCAATAAGGGTGCAACCTTGAGGCTAAGTTGAAATTGTGCAAGGGGACTCACAAAGAAACTGGGGAAACTAAAGGAACGTCAGTAGTGGGATTTCATGATCGATATTGTATAACAAACATCGTGTGCGTGTGTTTTCTCCCACTTTCCTCATCCCACCGTTTCATTCATTTTCTCATTATCGTCTTCTTTAGCCTAACTGTGGGACGGTCGCCACAACTGTGCGACGTAGAACTCAAAGATTTCATTTCATTCTTCCTTTAAGTATACTGTATTTGAAACCAATTTTCATATCTAGCAGTATTGAATATACTCTCACTGATGACAAGAATATTAAACTAGCCCTTTAACATTGAGAAAATACTACTTCAATTCGTATTGAAGGAATATGTGGTTCGGATCCATCCTGTAGGTGCATGTTCCATATAGCTACAATTTCAAAACAATGTAATAATGTTGAATATCATATTTTGTTTTCCACTGTAAAATGTATAAGTCCTGTAAAACAAAACAAGACAAAAAGAAAAAGATTTCGCTAAGACGATATTCATTTTTTTCTGTTACATGATTATTAAAATTTAAAATACTTGTCATGATTTGAAGTAAGACTCTGCAATTTACACTCTATGAAAGAAAAAACTATATGTCCTACACAGCTTGTCCTACATATTTTCATCACATTATTATTATGTATATACATCAAAATGTTCTTATATATATTGTCAAAAACATATAACAGCAGTGTTAACATAAGATACATACAGCATAATTAGGAAATTCCTCAAAATTATAATGTATCTACGCCACTGATTAGGACAGAAATGACAAAATGCAGGGTTATTTTCAAATGATCATAGCTCAGGCTCTAATAGCAGTAGACTCAAGGAAAGTTGAAGCATTTTACGGAGAATACATGCAAGTTTATAATTAGTATGGTTTACGCCCGATCACTGTAATCAAGGATTAGGGGGTGGGAGAATCATCATCAAAGTCATCAAAATTAAATTTGTCAGTGTCTGAGGAAGGAAATTCAATTTGTTCTTCATCCCACTCCGAATCTGTGTCCATTGCTTCCAACTCGTCTCGAATGTCTTCTGAACAGAGAACATCTCTCGATGCCATTTCTACTAATACACGAAACACCAAAGTCTCACAAGTAAAACCAACAGTAACAAATTTTCAAATTTTAGGGTCCGTAAAGGTAGATTCTACTGTATGTTAAATTAAAATTCGTATGAAGGAAAGAACGCGCTCACAACACTCAGTTCAGACTAACAACACACATATGAAAAGAGAAACAACGATATCTGCGTCTTACAAGGGCTGTAGGAGCCCAGAAAGCCAAACAAACTCTGTTATCACTAGAAATAAATCTTTCTTTGTCAGCCAGGTCAAAACCTCTCCCCCCACACCCTCTATTCTCAATTACGTCCCTGGCACCCAGATTGGAAGGGAAACGTATCCTGACTGATTATTTATATTTTCTTTCACAACAATTAATTTATTATTGTGTTAAACCTCTGAGACCAAAACTGCGCACTTTAAAAATTTAAATGCGTTTTAAAGAGCTTGTATGACAAATAAAAACAGTCACGTTCGTTCACTTTAAAAAAAACAATAACAACATAATTTCTGTATTCAGCAGTTGCCTAGTATGTTCCCTGAATAAAACACATGCAAGTGCATATATTTGATACCCAGAAAGTTAAAAAACAATTAGGTTTAGTGGGCAAACTGCAAGGTATCTATAAATAGTTACTCCGTGTCCCAAGCCTTATTTTTAGGTAACTAAATATAGTTACTTCGTGTCCTAAAGGTTAATCCGATTAGAAACCGATAACTTACAGAATACTATTTACTTCATTAGTTCTATAAACCTTTATGCTTATCGCATTATAATTAAGTAGTATTGATTTAGTCTCATAAACATAAAAGAGACCGCCTGTTATCAACATAAACAAGATAATTTTGATATCAAATGTTTGATAAGGAGCACATGATGTGTTTCACAATGATAGATGACGAAATAAGGTTAGGAAAGGAGAAAGGGTGAATGACCACTACGAAGGTCACAGTGGCCGGCCCCAACCTCATGGCTCCTGGAAATGCTTCCTGCGTATGTAATGGCCCTCAACCGCATGGTCCCTGGAAATGCTCCCTGTTTATGTAATGGCCACCAACCGCATGGCCCCTGGAAATGCTCCCTGCTTATGTAATGGCCTCAACCAATGACCTTTGATATGTCCACGCACGCAGGCCGTGGATGCTCCCTACCGCATGGCCCCCAAACAATTACCCCTGGAAATGGCCCCTGCAGCATGGAATGCTGGGCAAAAATGGTTCCGTTGCTTTTTTGCTTACGTTTTTTAATGACGGTCCCCAGCTTATGTAATGGTTCGTAATATATAAAATATTACTTCTTGGTAAAAGCTGAAAGTGGTCTCCAGGGACCCCAGTAAACTTTTAAGAGGAATTGGACAAGGATTTGGAAGGGATATTTTATTTTTATTGGCTTGATTTTAATTCTTTTGTTTCCGTAGGAATATTAGTTAGATCGTATGCTAAGCATACTCAGCTTAAGTTTTTTGTGTTATTTAGAATAACACTCGATGTTTAAATTATATTCCGAACATATTAAGAAAACGGAGAACATGTTCGCAGCACATCCTTCTTGCTTGTTGGTTGAAGACTAACTGAGGTTTTCGAGCGCTTTGAAAACCCGGATGAACTGACCTTTGTACGATTAGATAAACTTGTTGACCCTTGATACGTGATTAAACATCATGTGATACGTCGATAAGTAATTGGGGTCATCGACGTATGACTAACCAACATGTTATAACGTGATAAGTAATGGTGGTCACCACCGTATTATTAAACATCATGTGATATTGCGATAAGTAATCGGGGCTACAATCGTATGATTAAGTAACATGATCGATGACTAACCACGTTTGATTATGCATAAGGTGAACACGTGATTAATCTGAAAGTACTTTAAATGCAAGTCCTAAGAGAAAAAATATATAAAGATACACAATGCAATCGTATGAGAAGAAGAATCACTGCGATATTAATATTGAAGCATCATTATCTGATGCTGAAATAGAATTATATGAATCATCTTCAGATGAAGAATTTGATATTGATGCATTAGATTCACCAGTGCTAACAGTTTCAGAAACCCCAGCATCATCACCATCTTCATCAAGATTTTGGAGTTCAGACTGTTCTTGTAATAGCCAAAATGTGGACCGAGAATGTATAAAGAAAACTATTGAAAAATGGGAATTTAACGACACATTAATATGTGATGGCTGTAGAGAAGGATCGTATCATGTGTATACTCATGATTGTATGAATGTAACCCCAAAATCATTGGAAGTTCGTGCTTGGAGTGTTATAGCAAGCCCTAGTGTTGAAGAAGATGTGTTTTACGTGTATGCCAACACGCATATTATTGGATTATTAACAAGAGAAAAATTTTATGAAGCATATTTGGAATTAGTAAATGATATAGACTATTTTCCAGAATTATAGAAGTTTTATTAAGAAAAGACAAAAGGAAAAAATGTATCCGAATAGTGTGAGTGTTTTATGTGTGTTATGTAGTGCTGAAAATATTAATGTGAATTGTGCATTAAAAACAATAAAAGTGTACTTACGTGAAAATAATCCGCTGGATTGCAAATCAAGAACTCTTCATGATATTGGATCATTCGCAGCAAAGTATTTATATCTTGATAAAACTCTTGGTGAACTTTTTGAATTGTATGAACAAGAACATAGTGAAATCTCATTTATATGCTTTATGCTTAAAACTTATGTTCTTTTAAAAAATACAGTATTTGTTGGGCAAATTATACCATATTTCATTCAGCGCACAAATGAAATTTCACCTTGCGTAAATCAATACATTATTGATATTCAAGATTAAAAATGTCTGATAACGAATTTATTATTCGTGAGTTTTGTCTAAGCGCGTGTGATGATACAGTAAATTTTCATTGCTTGGTAAAATCACCAATAGAATATAATTTATTGTCAGTAGGTTGCCAAAAACAAATTGATTGGCTGGCATTAAATTTACACGGTTTGAACTGGGATAGTAAAACAGGATATACTGTATCATTCATACGTAACCTTGTATATCAATTATGTGCAATGAATTCAACCTTTTATTGTAAAGGTTTAGAAAAATCTCTTTGGATTAAGAGAATATTTGCATTAGATAACGTTATTGATTTAGAAACAAAACATTGCCCAGCATTAAATGATTTGTCTGGAAACACATTTAAAGAATATTGTTCTTTTCACAAAAATGTTGTAAAGAAATCAGGATGTGCATATCGTAACCCACAACAATTGAATTACTGGTGGAAATATGAAAGATCAACAGCATTAACTAATGCATTATCAAGATTGTAATGAGGAATTGTAAAGTAAATGCATGAATATAGTTTTAAAAATTATTGTAAAAATAATGATAAAAAATTAGATACAATAATAAAAAATAAAAGAAATATTTGTGTTTTCTTTTTAAAATGTTATTTACATGTTTATAAACAACATCATCATTATTTTTCAAATTGTTGTTGTTAAACAATTTTAAACACTTTTCAAATGATTGAGTGCGAATAATATGATACAAAAAATATAAAACAAAATATCCACATAACACAGAATCATCGTACTGATATTGTTCACTGTTTGTAAAATATATTTTAGTATTTTTTGATAAAAAGTTTTTTATTTCCTTGGGAATGTCCATAGCAAGACTCTCAAAGTAGAAACCATGTTTTTTTTCTCATTAATGTCCACTGCGACTCAGTGTGAACCACTTGAATCGGATGTATCAAGATTAATTAGAAGTGCTGCAGATGGTTCTACCACTACAGGAAATTTGTCAATAGGATAAATTCCAGTAACACTTGCACCAGCCACTTTATCAATCACTAACACTTTTAACAATTCATCACTATACATGATGATTATTTTTTCTTAATTATAGTAGGTATGTAATTATCACTGTTTTTCATATGTAAAACATAATCATGCACTTTTACATATTCACTATGAACTAATGCTTCATGAACACTCCACCTATATTGTCCAAAACGATGTTTATTATGTGCACACTTGTGAAGGTGAAAACTTAATGCAGTATACTTTGGACAGTCTATTTCTTCCAAATTTGTAGCATTTCTTTGCAGAATTTCTTCAAGAAAACACTTTCTAGTTATTTCATACGTGTAAATACTGGTAATATTTGAGCAATATGGTTGAAGTATCTCCTTAAGGAGTGTGTACTCTACATCTCCTTAGTGCCAGGTAATGTCATATACATTTTCACTTAGCTATTTGCTTGTACTTATGATTGGCTCAGACAACTTATTTAATAGATATGGTGGTTTAAATATCCAAGTTTGTAAAAACGGAACGTCAGGATTTACAATTGCTAGATCCTTTACAATAAATTCGTCATCATTATTATGGCATACGGAGAAGTGTACAACAACCCTCATTCTACTCAACTGAATAAATTAGAAGGAGTTATCAGTATAAATATTTCTATCTTTGTCTACTTGTGCTAACGAATCAAATTGAGCATAGACAATACATGTAATTGGTTCAGTTAAAGTCTCTGAAAATGATACTTTTAAATTTACAGGAGAATCACGAACTACATCCCAAGTGTTATCATCTAAAGTTCCAGTTTGAGATAGAATAAAAGCATACAGAGCATATCCATTAGGATATTCTTCAAGAGTAAGAGTATGTGAATAATTTTGATAATATATACCAGTACCTGATATCAGAGTATAGTAACTTAGAAGTTATAAATCATTATTAAAGTCAGGAGTAAGGGGGTTGGGAGGAAATGATTTTGATCCAACGTGTAATTGCAGTTTGTTAACGTTAAAGTTCCGGAACTCATATGGATTAAGATGTGATTTTCCATTGAAGGCTGTGTTGGAAATGAAACCAATATCCAGACCTTTAGGAACATTACCCAGAAAGAGATTATCAAGGTTATATGACTTGACTTGTGCAGGAATAGTATAAGATCTTGTTTCTACTCTTGTGAGAGGTAACTTGGCCGTTTCTGAAACCATTCGCGTATTTAATTGCATAGCTAAATCTGCAGCGACATCAATGCGTCGTACATGAAGAATAACTTCTTCAAGTGCAACTTTATAACTTGTATTTTCAGGAGACATTAAACGAAAGTTATCTTTACTACGATGTAATTTTACACGTAAACTTACCTTATTAGGAAGCATACGATCTAAACTTACAATACCAGTATGAATACGTCCGTACATTTCAAAGATTTATTATTTTTTATTTTACTGGCACGCTTTTGAAACCAGCATTATTGTTATCAAATTTATTAAAATGTTTTGCAGTATCTTTATGCCACATGGCACATTCTAAATGTGTTTGAGAAGCATCATGAGAATAATTTAATAAAGTTTCAATGTATGCACGTGAAGGATAAGATCCCGATGAAGAACTAACTAATTTATCACTTAACGAAATATCAATCTGACTAAATAATGAATGTAGGAAATTATTTACTGATGCAACAACATCTTCATTAACTAAATTTGTGCCATCAGCTTTTGTAATTTTAGAACGTACATAAAGATATAGAAATGCCGGATGAATAAATTCACCTGTTTCTCCAGGAATAAGAAATTCAATAGGTCCATGTGATGTTAATGTAGAAATAGGTCGATATTCAGCATTTATAGTTGCCTCAATAGCTGTTTGTGTCATTAGTATCGAAAAGAAATCAAATTCATTGGTACAGCGTTCAGAACTATCGCAATTTAGGAGCGACATTATGAAAAGATATCGTTTATATGTTTACGTTTTGTTGGTGGTCCAAAATTTACAATTGCAGGAGCCTTCCTTTTGCGTGACCGTCTCTTACCACTACCAGTTAGAAACTGTCCAACTTTATTAATAGCTTTTGTCTTTAAACTATCACCAGCTCCTTTTACACGTGCACGAACCGCTTCTTTAAATGGTTTATTTTCCAATACATCACCCGCAACTTGTATACCGGATTGTAATGCTTGACGCCCTACACTTTTTGCACCTTGTTTAAGAAATGGTAAAGCAAAACGAAATAACCCTTTAAAGAAACTCCCTATACCATGTCGATTTGATATACAGGTCCTGAAAAATATGGTATTCCACGTCCACGATGTAAAGTAACACGTCTAGATCTCATTTTTATTATTATTATTCTTTAACAGATGCAGGAGAGCGTTTAAAACGTAGTGTTACGGACAGTGTCCCAGATCGGAATGGCAAATTTCGCCCCGCATGATCTTTTAATAGTATTTCAATTGTGTTAAAGCAAAATTTTGCAAGGGGCATATAATGAATATCTTCAAAGGTAATTGTTTGAACTTTTCCATATTTAATATCTGAAATTATTAAACGCAATAATGGAGCTTTTGTACCACCTAAAAATTCATATTGTATAATGTCAGTATAAATAAAAGTTTGGTGTGGATATCCAATATCTATGTATGGTTGTTTGAATTCACGACGTTCTTTTACAAGATCTGATTTTTCAGAAAAACCTAATTGTAATGCTAATGTAGGTGATAATGTAACAGATTCTACACGTTCATCGCATTCAACACGTACAATATTTCAAAAGCTAAATCTTATAAATCTTGATAATGTATTTAATTCATCAATTAAATGATGAATAGTTGGATAATATCCAACATCAACTTTACTTTTCATAGGTTCTGCATTTTTGAATTTGTGCCATACAGCATTTTCACCTTCGGTAACATTATAACACGTTAACGGAATATGTACTTCACTTAACCCTAAGTACCAATCGGATTCTGATAATCGTATATTATTGTGCAGTCGCCCCTTGTCGGTCTGAAGGCTCAGGTTATATACTTAAAAATGTCGTGATTGGGGATGACAGAACCGACAAGTTGCGCCCAGGATTTTGTATACATTCAACTTAACAAGATACGAGGTACGTGATCCAACCTGGGTTGCGCTTAAATAAAATCCTGGGCGCAACTTGTCGGTTCTGTCATCCCCAATCACGACATTTTTAAGTATATAACCTGAGCCTTCAGACCGACAAGGGGCGACTGCACATGGCGGAGATGTGGTTTTAACTTGTGTGGATGCACACATATCTGCGACCCTCGATTTATTTTGCTTTAGTTTGTTTTTCCGCCCACCGTTAGAATTTAATGAAATTCTATTTAATTACCACCCTCCCTCCATCCTTTCAATTTGTTGTGTTATTTTTTTTATGTGCATTTTTTAGTTATTTTATTTAGAGATATTTAGTGAAAATGGTGAATACTAACATTAAGGCACAAGCTCGTCTTACGTCTCTAGATTCTATTGTGCGCCCCACATTTTTTCACGGCAAGTATGGGGAAGACGTTATTCGTTTTTTTGAGTATTTCGAATCTTACTGCGTCATTTATGAGTTCAATGCAGTAAAGAAGGGTCATTTGCTTCCATATTTATTACGGGACGGAGCCTTAGCGTGGTTTTTAGCTTTAACTAGGACAGAAGAATTTGTGAACCTATCGTATGTAGATATAAAGAGACGAATGATCACATTATTTGGTGGTTTTGTAGTTAAGAAGGTGACGAAACACACCATTCGTTCTAGAGATCAAACAGAAGGAGAACCTATTATGTCATATATTTATGAGAAGCTAGATCTCATACTTAGTTTCGATAAAGCCATGCCTATTCAACAACAAATTAATTTCCTTATTGAAGGGTTATTGCCTCAGTGTTTTAAGCTTACATGCAACAAATCGTTTCCATCCGTTGATGCGCTATGTGAGTTTATATTACAAGAGCAGTCAGCTGAGCTAATAGTGAATTATAAGACGCTCATTAAAGCCAATTCGAAAGAACGAATCTTGCAGTTTAGTACACCGGAATTTATCGCTAAGATAGCTGATGTTTCATTGCGCGATAATTCTCATGTTTCATTTCCTCTCGAAGAACAACAGGGAAAAAAAGAAATTCTTGCACGTTTGCATTATGATATCTTATCCGCTGAGAAAGAATGCGGTACTCAACAGTCTGTAGATTCTATTCCGTCTCATCAACAGAAATGTAACTCTTTTTCTTCTTTTTGTCCATCTGATGTAAGAGTGCTAATAATAATAATAATATGCATGATAGAATGGGCTCTGCGACGAATACTTCTGATATTCCTAAGAACGGACAGAACAAGCGCAAACAGAATCATAGTACGTCTCACGTGAATAATAAAATACACTGTCCGGCCAAAGCATTAGTGTGCAACATGGCACAATTCAAGGGAAGTAATAATTGTAATGTTTTACATAGCGGAAATAGTTCAGGGAATGGTGAGAGACTTGATAGAGTTCCCAATTCTCCTTGTCGAAAATACACAATACAATACGGTCTACGTTGTCCAGATGATCCTCTAAAAATTTTCGTGTATTCAGCAATGCAATTCTCGCAGCAGGTCTGATCGTTGTCCTCTTGACGATTCCTCAAACGGGCTGACGTATGTCCATCCCTCTGTTTGGCTGTCTGGTCGTTCAAGTAACCAAGGTTAAGATTCGGCGAAACCCGGACTGAGTAACCGACTTCACGAAGACCGCAACTTTAGTTAAACTTAAAACTTCTTCTTAAAAAGCAATACATCGTCGTTAAATCAAAGGTGCTCTATAAGACAGAGCAAGGCTTTCAATCGTGAATTTCAAAATGAAGCTCGCGGTTTACATTCTAACTCGTCCCTCGCTCCATGTCGACTGTCCCCTCCAAAAGTCTTTCAATCGATTTTGTATGGCCTTCTTTCCGGGTTCATGTCCTGAGATATTCACTCTGATTTGCGTCTCGATAAAGAAAGTGCATGCTTGTAGATTAACCAAGGTAAGGTGATGATAGGAATGCTGACGGGGAAGCAATCTGTTATTTTATTAATTGAGAAATTACAAACGTAAGAAGTAAATGACAGACAGCAAAGGCAAATGAACTTAGAAAAAAAAGTCGAAAGGTGATTTAACTTAAAATGAATAGTTATTCTTTTCACTGTAATGTTCTTTTAAAATGAAATGTCCCATTGTTCAAAATAAGATACTTTGCCATGTGTCCAAATACACATATCTTCACATTATTTTTAACTGATTAATAAAATGTGTTGGATTATTTGTAGGATATACATTTGTACTAGCGTTTGAGATTAATTTAATGTAAAACTATCATCAATACTTTCAGAAATCATTTTCGTTTAAAGTGAAGTGTCAAGTTTGAAGTCCCGAAACGGAATGGTAATTTTAAACCGTGTTCATCTTTTAAGTTTACTTCTATCGTATCAAAATATTTCCTTTCAACTTTAACATAATGTGGTGTATGAAACACAAAAGATTTTACATGACCGTGTTGTAGATTATATACACTAAGTTTTCGAACTAACGGTCCAATATTTCGTTGATGTTTTACAACATCAACACATACATTAATTGTTTTGGGAATATTATAATCTAAATTACATAGAAATTTACACCGTGTTAATATTAAATCATTATTTCTAACTTTTGTGTATACTACATTTTTAATATCGTGTGTATTTTCATTAATAAATCCGAAAATATGTTTTAATCCTGGTGTAATACCAATCATACATTGATCTTCTAATTTTAAAGAATGTTTAATTACAATTTGATTTTTATTTTGTAAATAATGTAACATACGACCATTTTCAGGAATTAACTCAAGAATAGATTCAATAAAGGAATAATATCCCGGTGTTACACGAACATGATGACGTTCAACTTTATCATCGATAACAGTAGTAATTATTATTTCTTCATTTTCACCAACATTATAAAAACTCCACGGAATATTAATTTGTGTTAATGCAACACCCCATCCCATCACTTAAATCAATAGGTTGTGCTAATTTAACGCGAAATGAAGCTGTTGTATTATTATGAAAAAGTTTACTACTGACATTTGAAGGAAGAGTAACGTAAAAGTCATGTGTAAGGTTTGAATTCATCTTGCAGACTGAATAGAATCCGATCTAATCCACGAATTCATACTTGACGGATATCCCAACCGTTTTACATACATCCACCCATTTTTACGTTTTAATACTTTTTCAATGAGATCAGTTTTCTTTGAATTTATAATTACTTTTTGTAATTCTTGTGCATAATATATTCCTTTAATTTCTTCTCCATTCCAATCTTTTAATTTATAAGTCATATTATTAGATTTAATACATTTATCCACAATAAATATTTCTTGTGACCATTTAGGTAAATATCCTTTTTCCAATACAGGTTTATACTTACTAACACGAACATAATCACCCGGACTAAATATACAACTTGTATTCTTTTTATTTACTGTATTTCCGTATAATGTTTCCCACACTTCATTCACATTGGAATCATTTACTTCTGCAGGCGCCATTTTAATACTTGAATGATATGAATGATTATAAAATTATTGACAATTTGATCTAAGAAATTAATATAACGATAAGTATTCCTTGCAGTAAAGTAACGATATAATTTTTCTTTTAATGTTCTTATAAAACGTTCTGCTAAAGCACATTTAATTTCAGAATGAACACTATAATGATTAATTTCATAATCTTTAAACAATTGTTATACATGACGATTATAAAATTCTGTACCTAAATCGGTTTGTACATTAAACACAGGTAACTTGAAATTTTTAAAAAATTTTCTTATTGCTTTTGCCATTTCAGGACCTTTCTTTGTTTTTAAGGGGACACAATATACATAACGTGAAAAATATCAACACAAAATAATATATACTTATAATTATTATTATATTTTGCAATGTTTTGCATATCTGCCAAATCCATTTGTAATGTTTCATTTGGTTCACTAACATAATACTTTTTCCGCTGGAAAACTTTACGAATTGGTGCATGCAATGTATATGCATCTTGAGAAGCTAACCAATTTTTAATTTTCTTTTTAGATAATTTTGTTTTACGATGTAATGTTTGTATACTCGATAAAGAATTAGGATTTGAATAATCATAATATATTTTTGATAATTTTGTCATTTTTATATACTATATTCTTTCCAATATTTAAATAAATTAGATACTGCTTTAGGACTGGATTATTGTCTTATTTTACGAATACGTTGTCTTTTACTACTATTACTACTATTACTACTACTACTACTAATATTCAGTTTTGATGCTGGTGTGCCAATAAATTCTTTAGGGACATTAAGATCTTCTAATAAATTTTTAAATTCATGAATACCTATAGGATTTCTTGACTATTTTCTTGTACGAACAACATCATTTACTAAATCTATAATATTTGAACCAGGTTTTTCCTTGGATACGTACTATACCAACGTTATCCCATTGAATTTTATCAGAATTTGTCAACTGCTTTAATAATAGATCTGTTTGCCTACGTAGTGTTTTTGGTACTGATTGTAAAATGTCTGATACAAATGGTAAAACAGAAGTATTGTTATCCTGTTGCAAAGCAGGTGATGATTTTTCTTCTTGTTCATCCTGAATAACGGGTAATGTAATAGGCTTATGTGAAGAAGATGATGTATATTGTAAGTAACGATGCAAAGCTTGTTGATATAATTTCCATTTTTGTTGTACACTAAGATCATGACGTTTTAAAATATTATTCATTTCTTCATCTAAACGTGATTGATGTGAGTCTATAGATTTAAAATTGGACCGAATTTCATGTATTGCATTTTCAGGAACTAAAATCATTTTACGTAATTCTGACATGAATATCGACTAAAAATACTACTGCCTACTGCTGCTAGAAATGGTCCCAAATTAATGGTAAAAGCGCGTCACCTTTTTGTAGTAACAACCTCTCTTTTTCTTCAATTAAGTACGCTGCTGAGATAAAGCGTGCAAGATCTTTTTATGTCTACGATATCGTTGTTTCTGTTGAGGATTCAAAGTAATGTTTCCTTTCATTGTGTTTTTAGCCACCTGAGGAATTGTGCTTATCAAATCCCCTGAAGCATTTTGTAAAATTTGTTTTCGTTTTGTATTTTTGCATTTGCACAGAGCACGGAACGTGTTGTAGTGTTGATTCACCTTCAACATCTTGATACCGACTAAATAAAAATTCCTGTATGCATGTCTTTTATGTTAGCTAATACATGCATGATATCATTAGGAAAAATATTTGTACGTAATCGAAATGCATCGTTTGGTTTTTGGGTTAGGTCAACTAATAAATGTGATGCTCACGTGTTACCTCCTCGAATACATTCACGATTTCCTTACTATATTGAGGCATAATTTGCCTTGCTAAATATTGTATTTGTAATTTATCACGCGGATTTTTAAATACTATAATATAATGTGCATTTAAACTAATATCACGTGCATGTTTTCCTATTGGAAATAAATTTTGAATAATAAATATTACAGTCAACTTTTTATGATGTGCACACTTTGTAAATAAATTAGCAACATCACCATTAGTTTCTGACATTAAATCATCAAGTATTAATAATGAATTTTCTTTAATTTCAAAATTATTCATGTCAGGTATCCCTTCTACAAAACGTATTTTTGCATGTTCGTCCAAATTTGGTATTACTGCACCATAACACCAGACAATATCATTAAATTTTATACTAAACATTTGATCGCGATCATTAAGTAATCGATTTACAAAACACGTTTTTCCTGCCCTTGATGGACCCGCAATTAAAATGGTAGAGGGATGTTGAAACTTTAACATGTTGTATTCAAATGAATCCATACAATAGAGCTTTTGCTTTATATACACTCACATATACACATTTAACAACAAAATAATCACACTGTAAGTGTTCTTACGACTTTTCATAGAAAAGGAAAATATAAAGCTTTTGAGCTAAATAAATTATTTACAATTTCACACTCATAGAGTGCTCCTACCACTTTCCATAGGAAATTTTAATATAATCAAAAACTTCATTTGTTTTTACGACTTTTTATAGAAAAGAAGAAGTTAAAAAAATACATTCATTCAATCCACATTTACTCGTTCGTGGGCCTATATCCGTAAGGTAAAGTCCCACGTTTTCTTATGGGTATATCGTCAGTTACGTCATCTTCGTCAACACGTTTACGTTTTTTATTCACCTCACGGTTTGTCTTAGTCTCTGTACAGCTAAAGATACGGAACCCTGGTTTACGCACAATACTATTTAGGTTTTCTATTACTATGGACTCTAATTGTCCAGACACTAATTTATAGAAACTCTCAAAGTTAATTTTTGACAGGTCTTATCGTTTAGTGTTATCCCCCTAATTATAAGTATGTGCCGAACATCCCCATTGGCGTTAATTTGCCTATAACAATATTTTTTTGCGCTTAAAGCGTAGAAGGTTGTAAATTCCCAACCTTCTGGAATTTCATCTGTTAGATCACCCAGATAGTTTCCAAGTGGTAACAAAGGTTCCTCATCTTTTTTCTGTATATACATAATGGTGTCCCTATCACAGTAAATGGTTCTGCCTGGTCCTACAGTCGTTAGTAATTTGTAAAGTTCATGTCTAGCCCACGAAGTAATAAAGGCAGCTAATATAACGCTTGAAAATTCGAGTGGGACATTTTCAGTTTCATTGTCTCTATATGTGATAATTAAGTGATCATCATTAATTGGGACCACACTTTGAATGTTATACCTCGCCGACGTTAAATACCTAAGAAACGTAACTTCATCACTAACGATTACACTATGTGACATATCAGTGCGCTGTCCCCATTTGCCATATAGAGGCTTCCTGCTTCATCTGAAGGAAGGAATTCACATAAGTTCCGAACAAACCACCTGAATTCCCGTCTTCACGTCCCATGAGTTCGAATTCCCATATCTCGTGTATATCGAGTATTTTGTATCCTTTTTGAAGAGCCAGGTGTAACAGTGGAGTACAAAATGTCCCTGTAATAGCACACTCATCGTCACTATGAGTACAATCATCAATGTTTTCCTCTTCCATACATGTCCGGCAAAGACCGAAAAGTAATGCATT
The DNA here is from genome assembly GCF_964235325.1 of Thermobia domestica. Lineage (NCBI taxonomy): Eukaryota > Metazoa > Arthropoda > Insecta > Zygentoma > Lepismatidae > Thermobia > Thermobia domestica. Next base: position 108,856,600 of record NC_137470.1, read on the forward strand.
TTACTACACCATGAATACTTTCCACATCTGGAAAGTCCGGCCCCGTATGTATCTTAGGTGATTTAACGGGCATAGGTTTACGTGACATTACAAATGGGTATAGGGAAGTAATATCGGCGTAACATAACTTCTCATTACCCGTACAATTGACGTAAGATTTGAACACTTCAGTGCGTCCGCCATTGTAACAATTCTTGGGAATAAAGAAATCAGGCAGGTTAGTACAACGTTCTTTAATAAACCTTTCTACGTCCTTATCCGTCTTTACCTTTTCATCACAAGAACATTCCCAGATTTCGTATACGTTTATACCTAAACTTTTCAGGTACTTCCGGCGGAGATTGTTTGTTCATATCTTTTTTCCATCGTATTGTGCGGGTCTTGAGCGTCATGTAAAATGTCGTCACGGTTGAAAGGGTAGCATTTTTTACATGAATGCCAGTAACAACCATAAAATTCGAAAGTAGCGTTGAGTCCCTCATGCCATCCATCAACTTGGTACCTTCCATTATAATTTTCCCCACCTCAACAAACATGCTGGATTTCTATTCCTAATTGTTCTTCCATATACATAAGCCATTGCATAGCTTTAGTACTATACTTTGTCTTATGATGGATACCCAACGCGGGAATTACGGTGATAGTATTTTCAGGTAAGTACAAAGTACGATATGTACGCATTGCAAGACCTGCAATGGTGGATGATGTAATGAAACATTGCAAACCATTCGTTTTCTCTTCAATAATGTCACCAAATTTAATGATCGCTTCTGCTAGAATTGTAACATCGTTCTCGCAATAATACAGCATTTTCTTTTCGAGGTTAAACTCCTCGCCACTTGCCGCACGTTCTTGGTGCCAGGCTATTAATTCTTGTTTTTTTTCGGTGCTTTGTCCTTCAGGGTCATAGAATACAAGTGGGGGATAGGGACCAACATAATTTTGATTTTCCTCGGTGTTAAATAAATATGGGAAACCTCCCTTTCTTAAACTTCCGCGCGGGCCTAAAGTTTTGGGAAGTTTAGATAATTTACAACCAATAAATAAATAAAAATTTTTAAAGAATATACGATTACCAATATTAATATTAACAAGTTTCTGACCCTGAATAACCACATTAGGAATAAGATGCTGCTCTTCTACTAGATTCCTAAGACAGAAAAGACCATCGTATCTGCTACCATTATGTGCAATACAAATTATAAGTTTAAAGTCAGGTCGGTCTAACAGTACGTGATTAATAAAGTCCGTCATTGTCTTAAAAGAAAACGAACGATTTCCATTATTGTCACCACATGTGTTACAGGACTGATCGATACTTTTATTTGTTTGCAAATATGTTTATACAGTTGTAGCAAATATGTTTACAGCATACCAGTACTACGACATCTTCCCTTTCACCGCGCGCATTTGGTGCCTTTAACATCGTTTCTATATCATAAACAATGTACATAAACCTATCAGTATGTACAGGCTTTTGTCGTTGTACGAAACATGTATGAGTGAAATCAACATGCTTACGACAAGTCGTGCAAAAGTGCTCACCTCACACATGATTTGCTTTTCGACGCCTGTTATCAAAGATGATACCGCAATTATTGCAGACCTTAACATTATCACACACAGATCTACCGCCTTTATTATGTTCCACATGATTCCCAAAACACACACCCTCAGCAAACCCTCTATTGCACGCTTTACATTTAATTTTATTACTATCATAATCTAGTACGTGTTTGCATTCACAAAGAGAACACTGAGTTTCACACTTATGTTTATATGCTATTATATGCTTGCAAGCAATAATAGCAATACTTCAGTTTACCAAGTAATTTTTAATGTATGGAAAGGGTTTAAAATGACCAAAAGTGTCACCTCTTTTATAGAAAATAAAGATCTTATTTTCTGCATACTCTCCCGGGTAACGTACTATATATTCCCGGCCATTATTTCATCTTCCTCATAAACCACAATTTGATACTCCCCACATAAATATGCCTGGAAAATATCAAGGTCTTTGAAATCACAACCTCCTTTTGCTTTAACGTTAACACCCGTCATCTCGCAGAGAACTTCTGCTTTAAGAGCCCATGCATAATAATCTCTTGTTCTTAAATTATACAAACTTTGGCTACTTCGTAATCCACCACACAATTGCCATGGGGAGGCAATACATATTATTGTTCTCTATGCGTATTCAACGCGTTTCCAAATAATCTTGATGTTTGGAATATTTTTCAACACCACTTGCTGCATTTCTTCCTTTTCCATGCATACTATCGGCCAAATGGAACCGAAACAGTACTTCACGCCCCAAAACTCGTTCAATTAAGGAAAGCACATTTCTAGCAGAAAAATCGCGTTTTCTTCTCCATGGAACATACACAGACTTGTTATTTCTACTATTGCTACTATCTATATACAGTCCGATATAATCTGTGGGGCGTGCGCTAGATAACACATGTTCTAACGCAAAATTAAATAAACTTTCAAGATAGACCTCAGGATTATCAATTTGTCTTTCATTATCCACAGGTCTAACCGCGATTTCATGGCCCGTAAGATGAAACTTACGAAACTTTTTCTTGTCTCTCTTACTACAAACTTACGACTACCATGATTTTCCCCGTCATTATTATTTCAACTACCACTACTACTAGTAGTACTACCACAAGTACTACAATCAGTACTATTTGTACTTTTGCCATTATTACTCCCATATCCAACAAATACTGGATCAGGGGCATATGACGGGCCAGGTTGAGGATCAGATTGGTCCCCATAACCATGATTATAATGTACACAAGGCTGATTGTATACAAGATTTTGTCCCTGGACTTGTTGGGTGGGTATAACCACAGCATTGTCCACATTTTTAACCAATCTCCTCACTTCTTCTTTTTCTTGAACGGAATTTAGATTTACTCCATTTAAGAATGCCAAGTCTTCATTACTTAATAAATGTAAATTATTATCACTCAAGTTATGACTTTCTTGAGGGGTCACGGTTATGGGTGTTTCAGATGGAGTTAGGTATTCGTTCGAAATGAACCGCGAGCCAAAATCAAAAAAGTTGGATAGCTCGGCATCTTTTATCCTATCTATCTGTCTTTCTTCGCACGCTAATAAATACATGAATCTGTTTTGAGCACAATCATAAGACTCGTTAGTACGGAAGAATCCGTACACGAATAACTCAACCACATCTGCGGCTGAAACACAATCATTTAATAGCAAAATACGAAAGCACGAAGAGCGTGTAGTAAGCCCTCACACCTTACACTGGCTCGATGACCTAACCAATGTAACGCCATTATCGCCTTCCACGTACTGAAGACACAAAAATAGTCATCAAGACCGTGCAAGACTTCATGAAGGAAAAATTCATCAATTATATTCAGCTTACCAGTGGGACACAGGAAATCCATCTAAAATAGAGAACAAAGAAACAAAGATTTTGAGTTGTAAGTAATAAAAATAAATCTGGTTAAAAAACATTTAAATATTATAAAAACAGACAATGTTCAATAACTTGCTTTGAAAAAACTACAAAAGAAACTTGCTTATTATTTACTGTTTAGAAAAAACAAGCTCAGTAATAAATTATTTCAGCTAAGGGAATGTTTAATAAGTTAGTTTTGAAAAATACACTAGTTATTCCTGAAACTTAAATGCAGTTTTTAAAAAAATCTTGTTTACTAACTGTTGGTTAAAAACAAAACAGGGAAAAATGGATAATTTGTTTTCAATAAATATAATAATAATAATAATCATTATGAAATACACGTATCTTTAGATTCTTAGTTATTGTTCAAAAATAACCCTCCAAAATCTGGGAAATAATGACCGCTCAGCAATCTGTAAAGTTCTCCTTAAACAGGAATGTTTTTTCTTCTGCTTCTTCAGGGATGATTAGCACGCTGTAATATAGGGATAATAAATTTAGACTTTTAATAAATTCTCTTCTATTAGTCTGTACTACTACTACTACTACTAATAATAATAATAATAATAATAATAATAATTGCTTTATTTTAAAATATCTGTATAAGTCATGGGCGTATTAAATGTGTAGCATCTCACAGAGTACCCTAAAATGATATCAAAACAGAATAACATGCTAATATATACCGCTGCATACAACAATTTTACGCATCTTTTGACGCAATCATCTACTAAGTATTGCCACCTAGCGGCCTTACTCAAAAGCATTCAGAATACTCTTAAGTCATCTGCAAAAGGGTTCATAAAACATCAGGTCTCTGTGTAAGTTAATATTTATTTTGTACCCTAATTTCTATGTCTATTTTAAAAATAGCTTAAGACCCATTCTATACGCGTTTCCGTTAACAGTACTCAGCTATGCAGCATCATTACATTTTAAAATAGGTTAACACCCATTCTATACGTGTTTCCGTTAACAGTACACATCTATGCAGTCTCATTCCATTGTAAAACAGCTTAAGACTTATTCTGCCCCTACAATATTTATTCTGAAACTAAGTATACCAAAAGAAAAGGCCCTCATTCTATTCTAAAACATGTTAAAATTCATTCTGCCCCTACAATAATTATTCTCAAACTAAATATACCAAAAGAAAAGGCCCTCATTCTATTCTAAAACAGGTTAAAATTCATTCTGCCCCTACAATAATTATTCTCAAACTAAATATACCGAAAGAAAAGGACCTCATTCTATTCTAAAATAGGTTAAGATTCATTGTGCAACTACAATAATTATTCTCAAACTAAATATACCGAAAGAAAAGGCCCTCATTCTGCACTCAACACTCTGTAATTAAGCATCAAATAACACTACCTCATTAGTAACTCCCTAACTAGTCTTTGAATATCCTTAGTATGCCCTAACTAGTCTTTGACTATCCTTAGTATCCCCAAACCAGTCTTTGACTAAACCTTAATAAGCATATTTGTCTGTGATTATCATTAGTATGGGGCTAATATGTCTCTAAATAAGCCATAATCATCATATTTGTATGTGACTATCCTTAGTATCTCTAATTAGTCTTTGACTAAGCCTTCATTATCATATGTTGTGTATGACTATCCTTAGTATATCCTATCTAGTCTGTTACTAAGCCTTCATTATCATATCTTGTGTGTGACTATCCATAGTATATCCTATCTAGTCTGTTACTAAGCTTCAATTCTCCCTTACTAAACTGACTTTACGTTCTTCCAAGTGCTGTAGGGGGCGCACATATTTTTAAATGTTTCGGAACATTTTTAATAACGAGTGTTATTCTAAATAACACGTGAGAACTTAAGCTGAATTTGCAAGAGCAAATGAACCGGTAAAATAAAATAAAAAGCGAAAAAAATAAAATCAATGAGAGTCACAAGGGGGCATCATTCCAAATGGCAAACACTATTGCAAACGCTCCCTAATAGCAGCCGTAAAACATCTTATGGATATCATTACTATTATGGTCTTCTATTCTGTGTATAAAATAAGTATTGCAATAAACTATAAACTTAAGTATAGGGCTTTTGAAGGGATATATATTTATAATCAAAAAAGAAAAATCAATGTACTACGCTACAATGGCAATTTTGAACGCAGTTATTATTCATAAAGAAGTATTGCTCTTCCATCATGGTTTGCGTGAACGTAATATACCATTTATTTTTATTTTAAAAACTAAGTATTTCATTTACTTTTTGCTACATGTACTAAAAGTATAGCATAAAAATTACAATTTCTTAGTAAAAACACATTTATTAATCCCTCCTAATTAATAAATTTCATTTTAGTAAAACCTAGTCTAAGTGAGGACTGCCAATTCGCAAAATGTGCATACGGTATCGTAAGTCAATTAGTGGGGCCTCCTACTGGGTGAATTCTAAAACATGTTATGATTCATGCACTGCGTAGCATGAAAAATTTAACTGATCTACACCTAATAGAACATGTAAGTACAATGTTTTAGTCTTTTGTTCTCCCAAAGATTAAGGGCATAAATTTATTAATGTAATTTTGTTTACGAGAATTTTATATTTCAATTATTTTTATGTATGTATATTGCTTTATATTTTTCACGAAGTGTGCTAAAATACTGTATAGCACACACATGTGCATGTTCATTGATAATACATCATGAGTTAATTTTCTTTTAAAATTAATTAAACATTTTTCTCATCTAACGAGCTTATTTTTAAAGGTTTTGCATTTTTCTAACCAAAAGTATGCATTGGTATAAAATTTCCTACAAAACTTCATACAAATTTTAATCACCAATCACTTAAATGTTTCGGAACTTTTTTTACTCGTTCACACAAATTTTTATCAATGAGTTCTTCACATGATCACACGCTGTGTTTGGAATTTGCAAGAACAAATGAACTAGTAAAATAATACCATCCATCAAAATATAACTTGCTATGCAATGCAATAAAATTAAGACCAACTTGTAATAACTGGCCACCAACAGTAAGTAAATGCTGCTAATTCAATACAAGTATGTGCGTGCTCTAGCAAAAGTAAATAATTAATTTATCTACGCTAGTAATAGCGGGGAAAAGTACTAGCTATCAAATAAAAAATTAAATGTAGTATTTCCTTGATGTTAACGTGCGCATTTCCCAAACAAGTGCGATGCATGGGCCGTCCTATTATGTTTTTTATTGCATTTAATTAAAAAAGGTTTAACACTGTGTGTTATCACTAAATTTCGCGTCGCTGAGCGAGTGTTAGAAATACAAGGTATCCCAAAAAGCGCGCGGAGTTAATGATTTACAAGGGCGCGTTAGCGACTATGCTCCGGTTAGGTTAGTAACGCAAAACAAACCAATATCACAATGTTCACTTTTTGTGAACAAAATAGTAATAATTTTCAATGCGTTTCAATGTAACTTTCTAAAGGTTGTGCTACTTAATGGCGGGTGTTTTGAGCATTTTACAAATATTAAGATTTTATAAATGAGTTAATAATAATTTACAACAAGCTTTAACATTAATTTTCGCGGTGGCTCGCATTATTATATTTTACCGGATCATTTGCATGGCGAATTCAGCTCATTTGTTCTTTTGTTTCCTTTGAAAACTCTTTGTTAAAATTAATTTGAAAATATTAAGAACTTGTTTTAAAAATGCATCCAGCTTGTGCTAGGTGTCCCACATTAATTTTTTCGCGAAAGTAATTTAAAATTATTTCGTGTAAATCCGTAAAAAAAGTAAACGAGTAAGCAAGCAATAATTCTTCCGTTAACAAGTATACTAATTAAAAATTATATCAGCATAGCAAGCACGCGGGGCACATTTTCCGAAGTGGTGCGCGTTAGTGCCTGTGAGTGCACCGCCAGGTGCATGTTTCCCAGCGATTGCGTTAGTAATTATGCGCGTGCCATATAATTTCTTTCTGTCCAATACAATAATAATAATAACTTCAAAAAATAATCAAATAAAAAGTAACTTACTATTTTCGCTGGTCGTCCAAACTTTTTAAAAATCGCAAACACACACAGTCACACGATTAATTACTATAAAAGGCACACTCAATAGTAACAATTATATTATATACAAAAAAGGGAACGAAGGGATTTATATAAGTACTTTATTTCATATAGGCGGGACCATTTTTTCATAAGTCAATATGCTTTATTGTATATAGGCGGAGCATTATTTTCATAGATCAATGACATACTCAATGTTCTTACCGCGGACATTGAATGCATACACTAGTGATTAATATTTGTATTACAATTTCAATTTCAATAGTTTATTGTCCAGTTCCGGGCATTGATCTCTGAAGTTACAGTTTATTTTTTTTCGTATTAGATTGCAATAGCAAAACAAATAATTTCGCTGTTGTCGGGTTATCTCTAAGTAATAGTTTTTCGAAAATTGTTTATATATATATATATATTTACAAATACAAGTTCACTTTGTATTCCATGTGACTATAAGCTAGGTCAAGCGTTCAATAACCCATGTGTGTAATCAGTTCTCGTGATTTTGACTAATCTATTTTTCTAAATACCTGTGTTCTTATCAATTAAACTCGGACACATGATCCCGTGCTCATTCTGTGATTAACTCTGTTAGATATCAGTCATGCTTCCAGATAATAAAGGTTTCTAACCTTTATATCGCACACATGATATCTGTCAAACAGTTTCCTCATTCTGATTAAGTTCATATGACGTCACTAAACCCAAGCCATACGGTTCTCGTTTCGTTCATTTCGATTTAAACGCCTCTCAAGGAAGGATCTCTGTGCCATTTAGTCTTAAGCAAACAAGTAAGAAATATGTTTTTAATAAAGTTTATATCCCATCTCACAATAATTTTCGCAACGTCTTTTCAAACGAAGAATCCATAAAAATGTCCCATCTCATAATAATTGTCGCGATCTTTTCTTTAATATGTTCACATACTGTTCACATAAGTACTGTAAGGTTCTCGGTTCAATTCCTGCCATTGCCTAGTGTATGGCTTGCCAATACATAAGCTAGGTTCCATTTTAGTAGGGTTTAGGAGAAGGGGGTCTTGCTTTTAATATTTCAACAATTTATTAATATAATCAAATCACACCGTGTGTTCATATACAATAATGTCATAAGGTAGGGAGGGCTGCTTTTAATATTTCATAAGCAGGGGTCATTACATAAGGGAGGGGTCCTGGTGGGGCCTGCTTTTAATATTTCAGAATCATACATTCTTCAGGGACCATTGGTTGGGTTTTACATGTAATACATGGTTCACCAATGGGTGGAGGTCATGCTTTTAATATTTCATAAGCAGGGGACATTACATAAGGGAGGGGTCCTGGGGGCCATTTTCTTTTATCTGCTCACATGCTGTTTGTATGGGTCCTGGGGGCCATTTTCTTTTATCTGCTCACATGCTGTTCGTATGGGTCCTAGGGGGCATTTTCTTTTATCTGCTCACACACATAGTGTATGAGTATAGCTTGCTATATTTTTCACTTCTCACATATTGTTTGTATGGGTCCTGGGGGACATTTTCTTTTATCTGCTCACATGCTGTTCGTATAGGTCCTGGGGGCCATCCACTGTCGTCCTGGGAACCAGGGAAGGGTCATGAGGACCATTCTTCATCGAGTAAATTACGAGAGAATAAAAGACAAAGGTCATTCAACTACCACCAGGAAAAAAACCTCACTCAATTTCATCAGACTCTTGAATCAGCTTCCTCATTGTGAAACACATCATGTGCTCTTTATCAAACATTTGATATCAAAATTATCTTGTTTATATTGATAACAGGCAGTCTCTTTTATGTTTATGAGACTAAATCAATACTGCTTACTTATCTTTAAAATTATGATTTCGTCATTTCAAAACGTAGAACGAGAAATAAATGTAATATTCTACCTAGGTATATGTTAAGGAAACCTTTGAAACAGTGATGATTTCAGGGCATGACCTGTGGGAGAATTTGAGACCCCGTCGACATAAATTCGTGGCCATATCTTCGATCATGCTCAAAGTGGACTAATAAAGTTCTATCAATTTCCTCTCATTCATATCTTGACCATTACACAGGAAGAATCTTCTGAAATCATCAATGCTTATAATTAGTTTTTCATTACAAATCAAAAGATAATAATGAAATATTGAACATACTTAATATTTTGTTTTCAATTTTGGATTTTAAATTTGCAATTCATATAATGTTCCCTTCTAATTAAATTTGAGAGAAAAGTAGTTGCCAAAGATTTATTCAAAGAAATGTTTTCAGTCCTCTGATGAAAATAAGGAAGACACTTTTAAGGAAAAAAACAAAACGAATACTTCCTACAGGATTTGAACACATAAACTTATGATTGATAGAATATTGACCCAAACCGCTTGACCAGATCGTACGATTTCATTGAGTTTCTTTAGACTTTAGTGTAAGTAGTTTCCTGCTCCACATCTCTTTTTTTGTTTATGTCGATACCAGTATAAGTTTGTGGTGAATATTTGGGCGTTACAGGTCTTGCAATGCATAAAGATCTTTTTCGTATAAACTGTATTCAGTTTTACGTCCTAATAACTTATATGCAACAGGTTGAATCTGTGAAATGATTGGGGGAGTGATCGTAAATGTTTTCATAGTTAGAAGCCTGGATATGCAAACCCGCTTAACGTGGGGATTTACTATTGTGAAATTTGGTATATTCTTCAAGTATATTACATAGACAGTATAATTATTATCAATGACACTACTACTACTACAACTTTTATTATTATTATTATTATTATTATTATTATTATTATTATTATTATTATTATTATTATTATTATTATTATTATTATTATTATTATTATTATTATTATTATTAATTGTAACAACTCTGTATGTAAACGTGAAACATAGGCGGTTTGTATTTGAATATCAAAAAAACTAGTTGAATGAGAACCTCGGTAGTCGTGAAGTCTAGGAGTCAAGGATATTGTTCACTAGCTTTTGAATTTGGGTTGAAAGTCTAGGTTGAGTATTCGGGCTCGAGCAAACACTGTTAAAAGTTATAGGGCACTGGCCAAATATCTTCAAAACTGCTCGGTCCGGGTTTAGAATTGTCAACGACTCGAGCAGCTCGGCTCACAGCTCATTCACTATCGACCCGAACCGAGAAGTGAGCCGAGCCAACAGCTCACCCAACGACTCGGCTAGAGCCCTCGGCTCAGTTGAGCCGAACCGAGCAGATGGCTCATCCCTACCAAGCCAGCTCGAGCCGATGGTTCACCCCAAGTGAGCCGGCTCGAGCCATCCTCTCAGTTGAGCTGAGTCGAGGTGAGCTTGTTATGAAAAATCTCTTGTGGTTTCGCTATCGAGACGAGACGAGATGTGAGCAGTGTCCCCTCTTGTGAGCAACACTAAAAGTATTCCATATTACTGTTTAGTTTACATTTCTCATGGCTTTCGTTTTCCAGTGTAATCAGGCCATGATTTCAAGACGAGTTAAAACGAACGAACCATTCATCAAACTCAACTGAACTCGAAACTCGACGGGAAAAACTGAATCGGCTCGGAAATCGACTCGAGGTTTTTACCTTTGACTTGACTCGAAACTCAATTTGAATTAGAGTCGAGTAGAGTTTTAGCTTGACTCGTGCTCATCCCTATGCGTTAGAAAAAAATTGTTGCTTATTATTAATCTGCTAAACTAATTATATAATAATAACAATGTTGTTATGTAAAATTAAAAATACAGAATATAGAGAAACATAACACTACAGCTAATAAAATGAGAACACATGAACTGGGAGTGAATCAAAACTTGCCAGTAACTCTAAAATCGATACATGCTTTTTAAAGCTAGTTTCGAACTCTATAATCAACGGGACTCTAGGATAAGCAAACTGATCTGAAGGAACCCCAATATTACATACCATCAGCAAACTATTTTCTAGTAATAAAGTAGGCCTGCTCATCAGAACACAGTTTATTCATATTAACCCCTTACTATAAATCGTTAATTATGGCACCCTAGTTGTTGATAAATATTTATCGCCAGGGCAGTTCAGACTGTTTACTTTTAAATTTTGTCCACCTTCATCCTCAGCTCTTAAGAAAAAAGTATTCTTTCAAATGTTCAAACGGTAAATTTTTTTCGTTCTCCATCTTTATAAAAATAACACTAATCAAAGTAAAATAGAGTACCGGTATCATTGAACTCCTAGTTCACTCACTGAATGTATTGATTTGGAGCTGCCAAAATTACGACTAAATCTTCCAGGTGCTTGCAATCAGTGCACGTGATTTCCCTAAGGCTGTCTTCATCTTCCAAAAACAGCAAGTGGCACTCCGAACTTGGGAGCACATGGTATTTTCCTCCATCCAGATATAACCAATGCCCTCAATTTCCTTCGTGCAGCTGAAACCGATTTTCCTCCATGCCGTTACACAACGACAATTAGTCTAGTTGTCTACCTGTCGAACTGCTGAGCCAAAGACGAGGGATCGAATCTCGGAGAAGGACATGGAATTTTTTATTGCTTCCAGAATTATACATTTCACACATAATAAAATGAGCTTTCAAACAGTTTGTGTTTCCGTGGAGAAGTAAGAATTTATTTCAAGTTAAACTGGTGAGCAGTGAAGCAAAACGAATTGGGCTCATAGTTGTCCGAAAACCTGACGGTTTGAATAAATCATTCGACACGCCTTTAGTATGGAGTTAAAGAGCTTTCCGATACGTATAAAGAAATTTCACCGACCTAAAATCCATTACAAAATAGGACCTACCAGAAGCTTGAACACCACGTCTGCGTCACTTCGGTGAACGCTGTATCGAAACTTCCTATATAAATTTCACTCAAGTGGCGTCTAGTCAGTCGATCGTACTTGGTTTGTTAGCTAACAATATTGAAGGGGTATAGACGAACAATATGCAAAATCCATTTTTCAATTTTGTCAGGAAACGAATAAAATGTGACGCCCTTATGTTTCAGAATTGTTGAACTTTTGGGGGGGAGCAAGATTTCACTCATCTGCTGTAAGTAGTGACTACTGCTGTTAACCATTGCTTTCTTTGATTTTTCATTTACACATCGTATCCTCTTTCAAGTTCAGTTCCACATGCCATTCTATTTAGTTTCATATATTCTGTTCGATTACATACACATTTCCAATGTCTTACAATATGTCCAAATTAGCAAAACGGTTGTCTTGCTTTCTTTCTAACAATGATTATTTAGATTTCAAGAGAGTTAATTTTAAATAAACATGCAACCAATTTGTTAATTACTACGAGCATTGAGTTCTTCCTCATTGTGTGTTAATATATATTCTTCAGTGTTTACATTCTAATAATAATAAATATTTATGCCAAACTTAGATATAATTGCAGTATACGAAGGTTAAGTGGGTAATAAAGCAGTTAAGCCAATATCTTACTTCAATCTGCATCGTAGATTACAATTATCGTTAAAACAAATTGAATATTCGTATTCAAAATCGATTTTATGTAGGTAGGATGGATAGGGATGCGCGAGACAAGATTTGAGGTTTTCTCGTCTCGACAATATGCTGTAAAAGTGACGTCTCAACTCGAAAAATGTATATTTTTGTATTGGAAGAGCTGTGTCTCGACTTGAATTTTGTCAGGAGAATTATGTCTCGACTCGACTCTGCGCATCTCTAAGGATGAACAGTTTGAAGAACCCAATATTCCAAAGCTGGCGGGGTAACCAATTACACCATTACGCAACATCTATTTCAGATACAACCATTATTATACACTTCATTTTCACAAGCTTCTTCTTATAATAACTATATCGATTTCCTACTTAAATTCAATTATAGATATTTTTTCTTATGTAGCAGCTAATATTCATGCTATACGGTATAAAACAAGTACACATTCAATGTAAATAAATAAAAATATAAGATTTTACAGATTACTGGCATTGCGATTTAATCCGATTTTAAGCAGTACATATTTTCTAAATAATTGTTCACATTGTTTTATAAGAATCCAGATTATGAGGTACCCTAAGGTTTTGTAATGCAAAAAATACATGCATATATAAATATATATATATATATATATATATATATATATATATATATATATATATATATATATATATATATATATATATTTACATCAGCTAATGATTATGACACCAAACACTATTCGAAGCTTTCTTGCACCCTCTGGAAAACGTGAAGTATATTTTTTTATTTGCATATAATGTTATTGTAGACTGTTCCCATAATGCGCAACGACTTCGATTTTACAAAATTTGAGAAAAAAATTCACTTTTTATTTTGTGGTCAATTTGAAGGCATTTTGTTATACTACCCTTAAGAAACTCATATACATCATATTACGAATCAATCATTATGGAACAGTTTCATGTGTTACACACAGCTTTGGTACCAATCTTTGAAAGTTTCATTTACAACTTTTTTCCTTTTTCTTTTTTAACAGATTTTGTGAGTAATGGTGCATTCAGTATAAAGGTACAACAAGCTTTTCTCTCTCTCTCTCTCCATCTCTCTCTCTCTCTCTCTCACTCTCTCTCTCTCTCTGTGTGTGTGTGTGTGTGCTTCTAGTTTCCGGCGTAAGCGTGTGTATACTACTAAGTACACTTTCGTGTGTACATATGGTAGTGTGTGTGTGTGGTAGCGGTATATGAAGTATTAATTGGGATCGCGTAGTGGAACTTATCGATATTAGTACGACAATACGAGCGGCCGTTACTTCACACGGTAACTTTGGACGAAAGCGATTTTTTTTTAATTTAGGGAGTTCCTTAATGGAGGTGATTTGCCAACTGGAAGTGTTAGAAAGGGGTCATTTCCGATTTTAACGTTGATCACTATAGAGCTTAAAAAATTTGGACGATTACTGTGTTTGAGTTTCATCATAATCTTTGAGTCTACGTCTCATATAACCTCGATGCAGAAAGGAATCCTAAACTTAAATAATTAACTAACTCGAAACCGATTAGAGCACAAAACTCACGGTTTCGGCATAAAATTGGCACAAAAATTTGGAATAGAAAAAGTATCAAGTACCCAGTTGGAGGGGGAAGGAAAGGATGGGAACACGGACATAAGACCATAAAACACATTACTGAAATGGCAGACAGTGATGATTATAGAGGTGGCTCTTGGGCCTAGAGCTTCGAAATTCCCTCTATGGCATTTCGCGAGCGTGCACAATCTGAGTTACTAGAATTTTCACAGTACTATATTCAGCCATCGTTTATTCAATTCCCCCTTCAAAATCTGAAATGAACATTGCCTGCTATCGTGCTCAATATCAATAACATGTATTTTTGCAGTACTGCTTTTCACGTCCATTTAGAGAGTCCCCCCCCCCCCCCGACCTTTCAAGACTAAATCGGAAATAGTCTCGTTTGTACATCGTTTATACAGGAATGTGCAGGAAAAATTTTCGTTTGTACACAATTAGGGGCGCCGCCAGAACGAAAACAAAGTGGGGACTGTCAAAATGCAAGGCCCCCACCATGTCAAATTCAATCACAAATTGTCGGAATCGTTTGTACACCGTTTGTACAGAAATGTGCAGGCAAAGTTTTTGTTTGTACACAATTAGGGGCGCCGCCAGAACGAAAACAAAGTGGGGGCTGTCAAGGTGGTAGTTCACCACCATGTCCAATTCAATCACAAATAGTCGCAATCGTTTGTACATCGTTTGTACAGAAATGTGCAGGCGAAAATTTCGTTTGTACACAATTAGGGGCGCCGCCAGAACGAGAACAAAGTGGGGGCTGTCAAAATGGAAGCCCCCACCATGTCCAATTCAATCACAGATTGTTGCAATCGCTTGTACGTAGTTTGTACAGAAATGTGTAAGCCAAATTTTTGTTTTACACCATTATGGGCGCCGCCAGAAAGAAAACAAACTGCGGGCTGTCTAAGTGGTAAGTCATCACCATGTCCAATTCAATCACAAATAGTCGGAATCGTTTGTACATCGTTTCTACAGAAATGTACAGGAAAAAATTTCGTATGTACACAATTAGAGTCGCCCCCAGAACGAAAACGAAGTTGGGGCTGTCAAAGTGGAAGCTCCCACCATGTCCAATTCAATCACAAATAGTCGCAATAGTTTGTACGTCGTTTGTACAGAAATGTGTAGGCCAAATTTTCATTTGTGCAACATTAGGGGCGCCGCCAGAACGAAAACAAAGTGGGAGCTCTCTAAGTGGTAGGCCATCACCATGTCCAATTTAATCACAAATAGTCGCAATCGTTTGCACGTCGTTTGTGCAGAAATGCGCAGGCCAAATTTTCGTTTGTGCACAATTAGTGGCGCCGCCACCAAAGAGAAAAAAATTGAGGGCTGTCTAAGGGGTAGCCCCCACCATGTGCAATTGAAGCACCAATTCTCGCAATCGTTTGTACATCGTTTGTACAGAAATGTGCAGTCGTAATTTTCGTTGTACACAATTAGGGGCCCCGCCAGAACGAAAAGAAGGTGGGGGCTGTCTAAGTGGTAGCCTCCCACCATGTCCAATTTAATCACAAATTATCGCAATCGTTTGTACATCGTTTGTACAGAAATGTGCACGCGAATTTTCGTTTGTACACAATCAGGGCCGCCGCCAGAACGAAAACAATGTGGGGGCTATCTAAATGGTAGAAACATTAAAAAAATGTGTCACATACTATGGAATATTTTTCTAACAAGACTTTGTACACACTATTGTGTCGATTGGTATGTTCGCACTATCGTATGATTCACTAATTGATTTTATTCTACCGATGATAGAATTAAATGTTTGTTTCATTTTTATATCTATATTTTTACTTACAATCATTATTGCTGATTTAGTTTATCACTCCTCGGCTCTTATTATTAAACTTATTCATTATTTCTTACGTGAGCTGAATCCTTATGAGAAAAATGCATTTTTTCTTTCTAACTTCCGCAGAAACCGTTATTCTCATCTCGTACAGGAAAGTGATAAGTGGAAGATATAACAAATTCACAAATTAGATTGTTAAAGGGAAAATTATAACACAATATCTTGATTTGTTTGAACATCTTCATTAAACTCATTTTGCAGAAACTATAGAATGCATGGTGCAGTATTTTGGTGCATTCAGCATTCTCATTTACGAGTAGGGTTGCTAACTGGCCGGTATTTCACCGCTCTGGCCGGGAATATTGCTGTGATATTGATTAAGGTCGGTGACAGGTACAAACTTTTTGTTAACCCCCTTCTGACCGGTATTTTGGAATCTGCAATCCAGAATATAGAATTGAACATCGAAGTTTTTCAACAGCGCCCTTACAAACACAAATTTTCGTTGTATTATGCATTATCGATATGTTTTTAATCTATGGCAGTTTTTTTAATTTATTTAGCATAAGAAATTTGATAACACTTAGAGTTTATTTTAAAAGAATTTTATACATTTATTGAGAGTAGAAAATGACTTTTTAAAGCAATTTCCTTTGTTTGAAGTGTAAGTTTATAGAGTAAATTTTATTTTGTGAACCAACAATTGTTACATAAAGATTAATATTCAGTATTATTAATCTGTTTCGTTAATTTTAAACAAGTGGCAACTGCTGGTAAATAGAGTAACGATCAATACAGTCTTCAGTTTCTCATTTGTAAAGAGAATTTTGAGGGTTTGCCGGTAGTTTTGTTTTCCTGAGTTGGCAACCTATTTACGAGGTTTTGTTTCAACTCTGCTACGTAGTGGCTCCGTACTGACACTCCGCATGTAAATAAGTATGTAAGGCTACCATACGCCCCGGTTTCTTAAAATTTGTCCCGGTGTGCAGAAATTTTCCTTCTTGTCCTGTTTTTTCTTTATTATTATTATTATTAATTACATATCAAAATTTCTGAGAAGATAATAAAATCAACGTATTCCTTTTGCTTTCAATCCCGACAATACTATAGGAACAATTTCATTCTAATCTTTATTATTATTCCAATCGCTGCTTCCCCGGATATAATATGGAATGTTTAAATCCTCCTAACTGGATTTCTTATCACCAAATTAAGAATGTATACCCCGAGGTGGCAACAAATTCTTGTGACGTTGCAGACCATCCCCGAAAATGCTTTTTTTTCTGCTTCAGAAAAACAATTATGCAAATTGTTTTCTTTTAGTTCGTATTTTAGGTTAACAAAAATAAATAAGTCCATTGAAATTTGGAAACAACTTAATATATATGGATTTTTTTATGGACATGTAGAGCATGTGAGGTGGTATGTGTAATAATATAGAAAATATAATTTTTGCCTAAATATTGTATGTTCACTGATTGCGTTTATATTGTATAACAGCTTCTAGCTTCTATAATAATTTTTAGCACTGTTGATTAAGTATGGACTATATTATTACATTATTTTAAGTTGTGTACTTAGTGCGATGCTGTAGTAAAATTCGAAAGATAATATTAATACAAAATGCAATATATACTACTAATTTGTAAGATGTCCCGTTTTTTCTGTTTTCAAAAAATATGGTAGCCTTAAAGTATGCTAAACCATACAAAATAAATTGTACTGTAAATTGTACCCCTCTGATAGTGCTCTCAAACGTGTCGGGTTACGGGTCGGGTCGGGTCAGCTCGGGTCGGGTCAGTCGGGTTGCCGGGTCGGGTCAATCGGGTCAGCTCGGGTCGTCACATTCTTAACTTATTTTGAAATACTATAAGGAGCTTTGTTGTAGAATTCAATTCGAAGTCGGTGAATGAATGATAATTCTGAGTAATTGTAGCTGAAATAGTAATAAAATTTTAATTTAACCCTATATTAACTTATTGGCAATGTAATTGTAATCAATATTAAGACTGACTTTTTTCTTTCTGCGTTTTTATGTCAAGTTAAATGTCACATTAAGTGAAATTGAAAGGAAATATCTAGTTAACGTCCCACGTTATGCACCAACGCTAAGAGAGACAGTGATGATGAGAAATAATTGAAGTGGTTGAATGAACAAAGTGGGAGGAAATGGCAGAACACCGAGAAAACCCACGCACACGGTGTTTGTCCACCAGGAAACTTTCTTGGTACGAGCTGGAATCAATACCCATGGACCTTCGGGTCAAACATCTGCCTTTGGGCAGGACATATTCTTCTTCTTCTTCTTCTTCTTATTATTATTATTATTATTATTATTATTATTATTATTATTATTATTATTATTATTATTATTATTATTATTATTACTTTAAGAGTGACCAAAAAAGTTCCGCCGCCTTTTCACCAACACCTTCGAACATTGATATGTAACCTAAGACGTACCTGGAATATCAAAAATCGTCTCCATCAGCCTCGACGACCTTCTGCCGACGTTCTGGAAGGCTATGGATTCCATCGCAGTCGAACTTGGTGGGACGTGAAGTGAAGAAGGTATCAAGTGCATATTGAACCTCTACTAGCGATTTGAATTGGCGTTCTCCAGGTTGATTGTCCAAGGAATGGAACAGGTGATAATCGGACGGTACAATGTCCGTGGAGTATGGCGGAATGAATAGTGTTTCGCATCCAGGGCGTAGAATGGTGTCCTGGGTCATCTTAGCCACGTGGGGCTTAGCGTTGCCTTGTAACAGGAGGACCCCTTTGCGATTCAGAAGTGCTGGATCCAGAAAGTGAAAATACATAGTTGCATTGATGCTCTGACCAGCTGGTAGCAGGTTCCGATGGACGATGCCGCGAGCAGTCCATAAAATGCACAGGAGAGCCTTATTCTGGTGTAGTGTTGGCTTGGGCTGTTTCTGAACCGGTTCAGGGGATGCTAACCAACGATGACAGCGCCGTGGAGCTTCGTACAGGACCCACTTCCTATCACATGTCAATACCCTGTCCAGAAATTGCTTCTTCCTCAGACGAGACACCAAAGAAACACAGGTGTCTGCTCGCGTTGCTTTCCGGACCCAAGTCAAATCATATAGGACCCATCAACCCAACTTGCAGTGCTTCCCAAGTTGATGGTGATGGTGCCGAATTGTTTCTCCACTCACACTGAATTGTAGTACCTGTTCCTCACATGTCTGTATTCGCCTCAATTGTTGCCTGAAGATCTTTATTTTGAGCATCTGTTTGTCTTCCGGTACATGGTCCGTCTTCGAGTGTTTCGTCACCGTCCTTAAACCGTCCTACCGATGCATTCTCCGCGTAGTCACGACACCCTCACCAAAGGAATGTCATATCGTCCGCCCCGAGGAGCAGCAATTTGAACTCGCACATCAAACAAGCCCTTAGGACGCTCTGTGAAGGTCCCATGTTCAGTCTGTCCTTACGCACGTTCACGGTGTATCTGAACAGCCACAACCAGGTAGTATGTTGGATATATTTACTAGTGTTGGTCACGAGACCAGGTTTGGGGATACTCATCTTGAAAATGTGTCGTGAAGGTAGTCTCGTCTCGAAAAGTACATATGTTTCTATTGAAAGACCTCTGTCTCATTTCGTATCCCTTCATTAAAATTCTGTCTCGTCTCGTCTCGTCCAACAACTGACCTTCGCCTTATATCCATTCGCATTCAACTCACGGTGTGAGGGCCAATTGAACACAGACCTCCACAAAGAGACAGAACTTTCTTGGTCACCTTCGGATTATTATTATTATTATTATTATTATTATTATTATTGCTGCGGTAGTGATTTGACTTTCTCCGCAATAAAATACTTGCTAATTTTATATAACGTTGCAAATATCTTCTAGATAAATTAACCAAGAAAATTTAAAAGGTAATTCCCTACAGAATGATATTTCAGTGCAATTAGTTCCTTATGATTCTATCAGACAGCAACACTATTTTTAAATGGAAAAATCGGAATGTTAACGTGATGAAATTTTTGTTTATTACACAGCAAAAAATATTAAAAGAAGTTCTATACACATTCGTTACTATAAATACATTTTGTCTTCAGAATTTCAAATTTTATTTTGACTTTCGAAGTTGATTGCCTAAATTTTAACCTTGGAAATTTGGATGTGGAGGAAAATAGATAAGTTTAGCAGGGTAAAGAGGAAAACGAATTAGGAAATGCTGAAAAATGAAAGAGACGAGAGCAATATTGGACGATATAAGGAAGCGAAAAAATGGACGGATCACAAGTTTCGATCTTGCTAAGGGATTGCATTCTGAGAGATGTAGTAGAGGGGGTGATATCAGAAGAGCGAGGCTGGCTGCTGGCAGCTTTGTACGGTTCTAGTTCACTCAAACTGGTTAAATTGTAAGGTCAGGTCACTCGGGTCGGTTGTCGGGTTAGGTCACCTCGGGTCGGGTCACTTCAGGTCGGGTCACTCGGGTCAACTAGGGTCAGCTCGGGTCGAGTTGTCGGGGCGGGTTAATCGGGCCAGCTCAGGTCGGGTTGTCGGATTGAGTCAATCGGGTCGGATTGTCGGGTCGGGTCAATCGGGTCGAATCAGGGTCGGGTGAGTCAATTCAGGTCACGGGTCGGGGCGGGTCGGTCTTCAACACATGTAATTTCCACGAAAATTACAATATATCACGGTTTATACCTCATTGGACTTCCAATAGAACATGTTTTCAATGATGTGTACACCATGTCGCCATTTTTGTATGAGGGAATT
The DNA here is from genome assembly GCF_964235325.1 of Thermobia domestica. Taxonomy (NCBI): domain Eukaryota; kingdom Metazoa; phylum Arthropoda; class Insecta; order Zygentoma; family Lepismatidae; genus Thermobia; species Thermobia domestica. The sequence goes on from NC_137470.1 coordinate 108,877,619, forward strand.
TCTAGAGGGATTTTGTGGGAATTTGATGGAGTGTAGATTCCTGTGTGTATGTGTGTGTGATACCTTACAGGATACAAGATGCCGAGGAAGTGTGTAAATCAACCGGACAATTTCTGTTATGTATGTAGGGAGCTGACATTTAAATCGCAACGCCGATGTTTTACTCCACTTGTGAGGAAGTGTTGTCAGTTATATTTTGGTTGCTCTGTAGGAGACCAAAATAAGAATTTCGCTCCTCACTACATTTGTTGTACTTGCGTGAAACGTCTGACTGGGTGGGCAAATGGTGAACGAAATATGAACTTTGCAGTACCGATGATCTGGAGGGAAACAAAAGATCATTCTTCAGACTGCTACTTTTGTATGACACAGATGAAAGAAATAACCTGTAAATCTAACCACACAGTACAGTACCCTAATTTGCCATCAGCAATTAGGCCAGTTCCACACAGTGCAGAATTAGCTGTACCAGTACCTCCTCCTCATCTTACGGTAAATGAGGATTACGTACTTGAGGCAACTACAGAAGTTCCAAATGAAGAAGATGATCCTGCTTATGTACGAAGCACTACTATATTGGATCCCCATCTCATAACTCAGGGTGAACTAAATGATCTCGTACGGGATTTAAAACTCTCCAAGATACAGACAGAACTTCTTGCTTCTAGACTTAAAGGCTGGAATCTACTCTATCTTTACACTAAAGGGGGGGCGCGGTGGCTCAGTGGTAGATCGTTCACCTCTGGTGCTTGGGGTCCCGGGTTCGATCCCAGCCTCCACCAAGCGAACTTTGTGGTGGACAAACACCGTGCTCGTGGGTTTTCTCGGGGTTCTGCCGTTTCCTCCCAGTTTCTTCATTTCACCATTTCATTCATCTCTCATCATCACCGTCTCCTTTAGCCTTACCGGCATAACCGTGGGACGTAAAACTTAAAGATTTCATTTCATTTTTACACTAAAGTGTGTATTTTTTTAAACCTTAATACAGAGTTTCAAGACTATTATTCTCAAGAAAATGATTTGGTGTATTGTAATAATGTCTGTGCTGTGATGGATACATTTGGACATGCACATATAAGTACAGAGTGGAGATTGTTTATTGTCTCTTCCAAAACTAGTTTTAAGCCTGTCCTTTTGTACAATAGCAAAAAATTTCTTCAGGGCCTTTGGTTTATGCAACTAATATGAAGCAAACTATGAAAACATCGAAATAGTGTTAGAAAGAATTCAGTATGAGAAATACAAGTGGACCGTTTGCTGTGATGTAAAAGTCATTTCTTTGTTAATGGGTTTTCAGCTTGGTTATACGAAATATTGTTGTTTCCTCTGCGAATGGGGCAGCAGGAACAAAGGGGAACATTACATCGAGAAGGAATGGCCAACGCATGTATTAACTCCTGCACAGAAGAATGCTGTTTATTCCTCACCGGTGAGCCCTGATTATATAATTCTACCTCCTCTTCACATAAAGTTTGGGCTCTGCAAAAACTTTGTTAAGGCAATGGACAAAAGCAATGCAGGATTTTGTTACCTCAAGGAAAAATTTCCTCGGGTTAGTGACGCTAGGGATTTTTGTAGACCCCCAAATAAGATGTTTGATTCGTGACCAAAAATTTGAGGATCTCTTAACTCTCGTTGAGAAAGCAGCTTGGTGTTCATTTAAATGTTTAACAGAGAATTTTTAGGAAACAAGAAAACCCCAAATTACCGTGAAATTGTGAGTGATTTCCTGCAATCATTCAAAGAAATGGGCTGCAACATGTCCCTTAAAGTTCACTTTCTAGACTACCCCCTGCATTTCTTTCCTAAAAACCTTGGTGCTGTTAGTGGGGGGGACTATGGGGAGCGTTTTCATCAGGACATTTCCTCCATGGAGAAGAGATACCAATGACAGTGAAGTTCAAAAATGCTAGCTGATTACTGTTGGACACTCAAAAGAGAGGTTCAAGAAGCCAAACACAGAAGAAAGTCGACAACTAAAACATATTAGTTGAGGTAAGTAAGTTTCATTTATTAAGAAGATACCACTCACTTCTTTTGTATTATTTATTAAGTAGATATAAAATTGTGACACGGTGTATACATCATTGAAAATATGTTTTATTTCAAATCCAATGAGATATAAACCGTGCTTATATTGTAATTTTCGTGGAAGTTATATGTGATTTTATCTGCACTAATGAATATGGTAAAATGAACAGTACACATAGCATATTTTTTTATATAAATATGTTTATTTCTCTAGAAAGAATAATGCTATTCTTATGAAACTTCCAGGGCTTACTAAGTATAAATCAAGCTAACATACAATATAATTCGTGCATTTATGTACCTAAGGTACACGAGCTACAGGTATGAAAATGGTTTAAAAAACAGGAAATTTGAGGAGAAATTTCCCGAAAATCCCCCTGTCAACTGAGGATGATGCAGTAAAACTGATTGCAGATTCAAATTCTACGTGAAAATTTCTATTAGAATCAGGTATTTTCTTCCGTGTGCCAGAGAAAAAGATTTCTTTTTGTCGACTAGTGTAATAGGTACCACTTTCAATCTCAGCAACCGTTATTCAAACCGGTTAACGGTGATAGCTAAACAGCCAAAACTGTAATACATATCTGTAGCCCCACCCCCTTTCTTACTTTCTAGGTTAAGTATCAAAAAACGTTAAAACACGATACACTGGTTTAACATTTGAAATGAGAAGTCGAAATAACAACTTTCATATCTCTAACTTCGAGCAATCCCGAGATATATACATAATTACAATAATTACAATTCCCATCCCTTTTCTTCAATTCTTGGTCGAATATTAAAAATACTCAAATCCGTATATTATTTAGTACAAACGAAAATTTTAGCTGCACATATCTGCACAAACGATGTATAAACGATCGCTACAATTTGTGGTTCAATCGAACATGGTGGGGCTAGCACTTAGACAGCTCCCCTTTCTTTTCCTTCTGTCAACGCACCTGATAGCGTAGAAACAAAACTTTCGCCTGCGCATTACTGTACAAACGATGTACAAACGATTGAGATAATATTCTTTTGAATCGGACGTGGGGGAGATGCTACCAATTAGGCAGTCTATACTTTGTTATCGTTTCGGCGGCGCCCCATTTACGTGCAAACGAAAATTTCAGCTGCACATTTATGTACAAAAACGTACAAACAAGTGCGACAGTTTGTGGTTGAATTCAACATGGTGGGAGGGCTACCATTTAGGCAGCTCCCTACTGTTTTTGTTCTGGCGGTGTCCCTAATTGTGTACAAACGAAAATTTTGCCTGCAGATTTCTATACAAACGATTGCGAATATTTGTGATTGAATTGAACATGGTGGGAGGGCTACCATTTAGGCAGCCCCCACTGTTTTTGTTCTGGCGGTGTCCCTAATTGTGTACAAACGAAAATTTCGCCTGCAGATTTCTGTACAAACGATTGCGAATATTTGTGATTGAATTGAACATGTTGGGAGGGCTACCATTTAGGCAGCCCCCAATGTTTTTTTTCTGGGGACGCCCCTAATTGCATACAAACGAAGATTTCGCCTGCACATTTTTGTACAAATGATGTACAAACGATTGCGACAATTTGTGATTGAATTGCACATGGTGGGAGGCTACCATTAAGACAGATTCCACTTTGTTTTCGTTCTGCCGGCGCTCCTAATTGTGTACAAACAACACTTTCGCCTGCAGATTTCTGTACAAACGATGTACAAACGATTACGACTATTTGTTACTGAATTGGACATGGTGGAGGGGCTACCATTCAGACAGCCCCTACTTTGTTTTCGTTCTGGCGGCCCTCCTAATTGTGTACAAACGAAAATTTCGCCTGCACATTTCTGTACAAACGATGTATAAACGATTGCGACGATTTGTGATTGAATTGGACATGGTGGGCTGCTACCATTTAGACAGCCCCCTCTTTGTTTTTGTTCTGGCGGCGCCCCTAATTGTGCACAACGAAATTTTCGCCTGCACATTTCTGTACAAACGATCGAGACCATTTCCGATTGAGTCTGAAAAGGTAAGGGGGAAACTGTCTAAATGGACGTCTGCTTTTCACCTCTAGTGTAATGAAATTCTTCCACAAGAAAATCTGTAATCAACACTCTCAGTATCTAAGTCCTCGACTAAGATACATTTACAATTACAGCTTTATTTTCACATTTTTTTCAAACAGTTAACCAATTTCAAACCGTATTATAATTCAAGGTACTTATCATATTTCTATCGTAAACAAGAATAAGTAGTCAACTTCTTAAATACTTCGCTCCACAGGAACCCGTTCAGCGCGTGCAACAAGCAAAAACAACATGTTTGGCATCTCACAACTGACAAAGGAGAATAAAGAAAAGCAAAAGCAGCAGAGCAGTGCCTTATCGCAGTCAGAGCTGACAACATAGTTTCGGTCGTCACTTACGCCAATAGACCTACTAGCAGTGTACAAGAGTTATACAGTTACAATATACGTTGTGCCACAGTAGCGTTACAGGTGGAATGTGCACGAAATACAAATCAATATGCTTCTTACAAGTATCAGTCACTGTTGCACCCTCTTTACATTCTACACATCCTTTCTTCTCCCACTTTTTGACCCTGGCAAGCAGAAGTGCCAGGCTTTCCGAGTTCACAACAATAAACTGTTTGTGTACAGAGTGCGTTTTCAGTTCTTCGAGTGACTCTTCGCGCGAAGAACAAGGCTGATAATCGGGCTACCGTATACGGCAGCCAGAAACACCCGGTTGCAATTTTAAATGTAAAGACAAATATAGAGCCTTGACAATGCCGTGAGGATATATATATATATATATATATATATATTATATATATATATATATATATATGTGTGTGTGTGTGTGTGTGTGTGTGTGTGTGTGTATTTTAGGGGACTTCTGGGCTTGATCCCTTCCCCAAATTTTATGTTTATTCAAATAAAATATTGTAAAGTGAATGAAATATCTTGTAGAATGTTCACATTTCCAAGAATGAAGTTAGCAAAGTCCCCCCGAAATATATATATGAATAATTTTCATTTTGGACGTGTGGTTTTAGGTAGGTCTATTCAACTGTGTTCACATTTCTCGTTTTAGCGTTTTCGTATATGAATTATGGACATGGCGGTCTAGTAAATGGGACAGGGATTTGAAAAGTGACAGTTTGTCGGATAATGTGTTTCCAACCACTTCACAGTAGAAATTTATATTTATAAAAAAGTTCTCATATATTTAAGAAAAAAGGAAGAAAAACTTTAACTATACGCACGGAGGCTCGAACCGTCGCCTATCGTTTCAGAAATGTCAGTAGCAGTACTAAACCCGCTTGACCACAGACGCAACTTGCAAGAGCTTTTATTACAATATTAATAATAGAATCGCTCCAGCACAGGTTTCTACTTGGATGTTTAAATATCCATTTCCTGTCGTTTTCAGCAATTTCTGCTTAAGATAATGGTTGATTTTGCATATTGGAACTGTACATGAGGTGTGCAATCAATATTAATCTAAAAAAAGTAGTTTGATTTTGTTTTTACATTTTCACATCGCTCGGATGACAGTACGATTTGTAGCTAGTGTCTATATAAAGAACGGCGGGAACATGCAATTCCCTGTGTATAGATCTGCGGGAATTGTGGCGGATCTATGCTCACTTTTTCGGACTTCGAAAAACAAACTAGGTTGTTTATCATCGCTACCACTGATTCACCCTCGCGGTCGACCTCTAGGTCGCAATGTAGCGTACATATTCCGCATGCGCATACCCATTTGAATCCATGTTTTTGTGCCAGTATCGAGAGTGACGCCTAGACCTCGATCGGGAGGTCTCTTCAGTATCTTTCTACCCTTGGGCCTTATTTTAACAACTTGTGCCACTGTCCGGAGGTTCCAGACCTCCTGGCTACGCCACTGCTTGGTAGCATGCATTCTTCGTAAACATCATCAGTCTCTCTGTTTACTTCTACATTCAGCCATAATTTTATTCCTTCAAGCCAAAGAGAATACATTCGTTCTCCTTCGCATTTGGCGTTCTTAAAAATAAAATTATGTTATAATTAAACGTGCGATTTTGCCATTTTCAATGTAAATTTCTGTCCCCTCCTCCGCAAAACAAATCTCATGGGCGCAACTTGCGTGTATGGTCCCCCTGTTCCAAATAGAAAAATTTAATTTCGATATTTTCTGCAAAACTATTGTGCAGAACAGCCATGAATAAATGTTTTGTGCTGCTATATATAAATGTATGAAAATTGTTAGGAAAGTTTATGGAGGGGTGGAAAATATTCTTCTCAGGTTGAGACAACATTAATTAAGTCAGTGTCAGGGAAAGAAAACCTACAGACGGGAAATTTCCTTAGTTTTGCCCCTCACAAAAAGTTTTGTTAGTAACAAACGTTCTGTGTCTGACGTATGACTGCCTGTCGTTCAGCTTAGCTCCGTGGATGAGTGAGTAGAGTCGTTGGTTGGTAATCGGAAGGTTGATAGTTCGAGTTCTGTTCAGGCCACTTCAATTTTTTCATTGTTTGTTTCCCATATCTGAAGATGTTTCTTCCCCTCTGTAGTCATCTGATACTCTCAACTGAGTTCTCCACTTGAATTCAACAATTGGTAGTGGGGTGCTCTCAGGTTCAAGTGAGCTTTTAGATGTCTACTTACCAAATCAAACTTTTCGACAAAATATGGATGCTATCCGATCATTTTGTCTCAAATTCTAAATTTGCACATGTGACTGTATCATCTTTCATCATATTTGCATCTCTCGTTCTCCAAGGTCATCAGCTATGACATAAGATGGCTTGGGGGCAAAGATTGAAATCATAAAAGTGCTATACCAATGGGCTCACTCTCACTAAGCATTTGATTAAATGTATGTGTTTTCACACTGATGGAGGGGAGTATCCGCTCTTCCTACCCCTCTGAAGTGACGTAATATTTGTCCAGACTCTGGAAAGTAACTTCAGATCAAACGACAGAAAGAGTGTTCATTCCAACAGCAGCAGGATTGGACTTCAATTTTTTGTTTCAATTTGTCTTCACAAATAGGGCAAATATCAAGTAATATGTTTACCTTAAGAACTACACGTCTAAGATTTTTTCATTTTGGAGAAATGATGCTGTAGACAGTAGTGGGAATTTCGCCCTAGTGTACGGGCATTTTCAGCTCCTGGCGATTATGCCACCCGCCTTCCTTTACTACTAATTTGGTTGCATACTTCCAGGTAAATGCTTGGGACTCAGTTCGTGGAGCACTTTAGCTGTAAATCTCAGCTCCGTTAACTTGTTCCCCCCACTTTTAAAATTTACTCAGAAAAGAACGTCAAAGTCTTGTACTACTTTTGTACCGTTTTGTAACGCCAATAAAAAGTTTTGTACCACGTCCATTAACCAGTAATGGACGATTCAAAGTGGGGGAACAAGTTAACGTCTGTTCCCCCATCATAACGAATTTCACCGAAAATAGTGTCAAAATTTTGTACTAGTTTTGTACCGTTTTGTACCACCAATAAAAAGTTTAGTACCACATCCATTAGCCAGTAATCGACGATTTAATGTCTGGGCTCAGCATTAACTTGTTTCTTCACCATAACGAATTTTCCTGAAAATAGTGTCAAAGTTTTGTACTTGTTTTGTACCGTTTTCTACCACCAATAAAAAGTTTTGTACCACATCCATTAGCCAGTGATGGACGATTTAAAGTCTGGACCTAGCGTACTGGTTCCCCCACCATAACGAATTTTCCCGAAAATAGTGTCAAATTTTTGTACTAGTTTTGTACCGTTTTGTATCACCAATAAAAAGTTTTGTACCACATCTATTAGCCAGTAATGGACGATTTAAAGTCTGGACCTAGCGTTAACTTGCTCCCCCACCATAACGAATTTTCCCGAAAATAGAGTCAAAGTTTTGTACTAGTTTTGTACCGTTTTGTATCACCAATAAAATGTTTGGTACCACCTCCATTAGCCAGTAATGGACGATTTAATGTCTGGGTCCAGCGTTAACTTGTGTCCTCACCATAACGTAGTTTCTCGAAAACAATATCAAAGTTTTGTATTAGTGTTGTTCCGTTTTGTACCACCAATAGAAAGTTTTGTACCAGTCCCAAAATGTCCCAAATTCAAACTTCTAATTTGGGATACATATAGAAATCTCAGTCCCATAAACACATATATCAATGATAATGGTCTCCTTAGATAAAGAAAGTTTTGTTCTGTTTTGTGCCAGCAATAAAGAGTTTTGTACCTGTCCCCAAATAACCCAAATTCCACATTCTAATGTAGAACACTAAGGTCAAGTTGGAGATCCACATAGCCGGATTTCTTTCAAAATCGTCTCATTCGATAAAGAAAGTATTGTACTGTTTTGTACCAACAATAGAAAGTTTTGTGTCTGTCCCATAATGTCCCAAATTTCATCTTCTAATGTGAAATGCCAACAGCCATATCAGGTTTCTAAATAAGAATTTACAAATAAAGGTTTTACAAGGGTTTTGTACTAGTTTTGTACTGTTTTGTACCAACAATAAAAAGTTTTGTACGAGTCCCAAAATGTCCCAAATTTTAGACCGTACTGTGGAACTGCAACTTGCCCTGTAAGTTCTACATTCGCCGATTTGCATCAAAGTGCCCTCATTACATAAAGAAAGCTTTGTACTGTTTTGTACCAACAATAAAAAGGTTTGTACCAGTCCCAAAAAGTCCCAAATTCAAACTTCTCATTTGGAACACATAAACAAATCTCAGTTCCATAAACACATATATCAATGATAATGGTATCATTAGATAAAGAAAGTTTTGTACTGTTTTGTACCTACAATAAAAAGTTTTTACTTGTCAAAATATGTCACAAATTCACACTTCTAATTTTGAACAAATTAACAAATCTGAGTGCCATAAACACATATATCAATGATAATGGTCTCATTAGATAAAGAAAGTTTTGTGCTGTTTTGTACCAACAATAAAAAGTTTTGTACCTGTCCCCTAATGTCCCCAAATCCACATTCTAATGCGGAACACTCAGGTCAGGTTGAAGTTCCACATAGCCCGATTTCTTTCAAAATCGTCTCATTCGATAAAGAAAGTTTAGTACTGTTTTGTACCAACAATAGAAAGTTTTGTATATGTCCCAAAATGTCCCAAATTTTACCTTCTTATGAGAAACGCAAACAGCCATCTCAGTTTTCTAAATAAGAATTAGAGATAAAAATTGTACCAGAGTTTTGTACTAGTTTTATAATGTTTTGTACTAACAGTAAAAAGTTTTGTACCAGTCCCAAAATGTCCCAAATTTTAGATTTTAGTGTAAAAATCCAACTTAACCTCTGAGTTCTACATTTGCCGATTTGCATTAAAGTGGTTTCATTACATAAAGAAAGTTTTGTAGTGCTTTTTACCAACAATAAAAACTTTTGTACCTTTCCCCAAATGTACTAAATTCCATCTTCTAATGCGGAACACTAAGGTCAAGATGGAGTTACACATACCCCGATTTTTTTCGAAATAGTCTCATTAGATAAAGGAAGCCTGAATTTCGGACATTTTGATACTGGTACAAAACTTTTTTATTGTTGGTACAAAACAGTTCAAAACTTTATCTAATGACATCACTTTAATGCAAATCGGCAAATGTGGAACTCAGAGGTCGTTGGAGTTCCGCAATAAAATCTAAAATTTGGAACATTTTGGGACATTTTGGGACAGGTATAAAACTTTTTATTCTTGGTACAGAACTAGTACGAAACTCTGGTACAACTTTTGTTTGTAAATTCTTATTTAGAAAACTGAGATGGCTGTTGACGTTTCACATTAGAAGATGAAATTTGGGGGCATTTTGGGACAGGTACAGAACCTTTTATTGTTGGTACAAAATAGTACAAAACTTTCTTTATCTAATGAGACCATTATGATTGATATATGTGTTTATGGGACTGAGGTTTGTTTATGAGTTCCAAATTATAACTTTGAATTTGGGACATTTTGGGACTGGTACAAAACTTTTTATTGTTGCTACAAAACAATACAAAACTTTCTCTATGTAATGAGGCCACTTTGATGCAAGTTGGCGAATGTAGAACTGAGGGTCAAGTTGGAGTTCCACACTAAAATCTAAAATTTGGGATATTTTGGGACTCGTACAAAACTTTTTACTGTTGGTACAAAACGTTACAAAACTAGTAAAAAACTCTGGTACAACTTTTATTTGCAAATTCTTATTTAGAAAACTGAGATGGCTGTTGGCGTTTCACATTAGAAGATGAAATTTAGGACATTTTGGGAAAGTACGAAACTTTTTTTTACATAGTAGATAAAAGTAGATAGGGACTGGTACAAAACGGTACAAAACTTTCTCTATCTAATAACACCACTTTAATGCAAACACGCAAGTGCCGAACTCACAGGTCTAGTTAGAATTCTAGAATGCAATTTAAAACTTGGGACATTTTGGGACAATTACAAAACTTTTTATTGTTGGTACAAAACTAGTACAAAACTCTATTGTAATTTTTATGTAAATTATTGCGTAAAACTGAGTTGACTGCTGGCGTTCTACATTAAAAAATGAAATTTGGGACATTTTGCAACAGGTACAAAACTTCTTATTGTTTGTACAAAACAACACAAAACTTTCCTCATCTAACAAGCCGATTTTGAAAGAAATCGGGCTATGTGGAACTCCATCTTGACCTTAGCGTTCCGTATTACAAGATGGAATTTGGGACATTTGGGGACAGATACAAAACTTTTTATTGTTGGTACAAAACAGTACGAAACTTTTTTTATCTAATGAGACCATTATCATTGATATATCTGTTTATGGGACTGAGATTTGTTTATGAGTTCCAAATTAGAAGTGTGAATTTGGGTCATTTTGGGACAGGTACAATTTTTTTTATTGTTGGCAAAAGTAGTACAAAACTTTCTCTATCTAATGACACCACTTTAATGCAAATCGTCAGAAGTGAACCTCAAAGGTTAAGTTGGAGTTCCACATTAAATCTAAAATTTGGGACAGATAGAAAACTTTCTATTGTTCGTACAAAACAGTACAATACTTTCTTTATCTAATGAGACGATTTTGAAAGAAATCGGGCTATGTGCAACTCCAACTTGACCTTAGTGTCCGCATTGGAATGTGGAATTTGGGCATTTGGGGACAAGTACAAAAGTTTTTATTGTTGGTAAAAAGCAGCACAAAACTTTCTTTGTATACTGAGACCACTTTGATCCAAATCGCCAAATGTAGAACTCAGAGGTCCAGTTGGAGTTTCACACTAAAATCTAAAATTAGGGACATTTGGGACTCGTACAAAACTTTTTACAGTTGGTACAAAACATTACAAAACTAGTACAAAACTCTGGTACAACTTTTATTTGGAAATTCTTACTTAGAAAACAAAGATGGATGTTGGCGTTTCACATTAGAAGATGAAATTTGGGACATTTTGCGAAAGATACAAAACTTTCTATTGTTGGAATAAAACAGCTCAAAACTTTATGTAATGAGACGATTTTGAAAGAAATCGGGCTATGTGGAACTCCAACCTGACCTTAGTGTTAAGCATTAGAATGTGGTATTTGGACATTTCGGGACAGGTAAAAACATTTTTATTGTTGGCACAAAACAATACGAAACTTCCTTTATCTAATGAGACCATTATCATTCATATATGTGTTTATGGGACTGAGTTTTTCTTTATGTGTCCCAAATTAGAAGTGTGAATTTGGGACATTTTGGGACTAGTACAAAACGTTTTATTGTTGGTACAAAACTTTCTTTATGTAATGAAGCCACTTTGATTCAAATCGACGAATGTAGAACTCAGAGGGCAACTTGGAGTTCCACACTAAAATCTAAAATTTTGGACATTTTGCGACTGATACAAAACTTTTTATTGTTGGTGCAAAACAGTACAAAACTAGTACAAAACTCTGGTATAAATTATTTTTGTAAATGTCGATGTGGAACACCATCTTGACAGACCTGAAGCTGGTAGTGGTTCCAAACATTCAATCGTCCATTACTGTCTAATGAAGGTGGTACAAAACTTTTCATTGGTGGTACAAAATGGTACAAAACTTCGACACTATTTTCGTGAAAATTCGTTATGGTGGGAGAACAAGTTAACGCTAGGTTCAGACTTTAAATCGTCCATTACTGGCTAATAGATGTGGTACAAAACTTTTTATTGGTGGTTCAAAACGGTACAAAACAAGTACAAAACTTTGACACTATTTTCATTAAAATTCGTTATGGTGGGGGAACAAGTTAACGCTGGGCCCAGACTTTAAATCGCCCATTACTGGCTAACGGATATGGTACAAAAATTTTTATTGGTGGTACAAAACGGTACAAACCAATACAAAACTTTGACACTATTTTCGGGAAAATTCTTTATGGTGGAGGAACATGCGTTCACTTGTTCCACCACTTTGAATCGTCCATTACTGGTTAATGGACGTCGTACAAAACTTTTATTGGTGGTACAAAACGGCACAAAACTAGTACAAATCTTTGACATTATTTTCAGGAAAATTCGTTATTCTGGGGAACAAGTTAACGCTAGGTCCAGACTTTTAATCGTCCATTACTGGCTACGTGGTACAAGACTTTTTATTGGTGGTACAAAACGAACAAAACTAATACAAAACTTTGATATTGTTTTCGACAAATACGTTATGATGGGGGAACAAGTAAACGCTGGGCCCAGACATTAAATCGTCCGTTACTGGCTTATGGAGGTGGTACCAAACTTTTTATTGGTGATACAAAACGGTACAAAACTAGTACAAAACTTTGACATTGTTTTCGAGAAAATTCGTTATTGTGGGGAACAAGTTAACGCTAGCTCCAGACTTTAAATCGCCCATTACTGGCTAATGGACGTGGTACAAAACTCTTTGTTGGTGGTAAAAAACGATACAAAACTAGTACAAAACTTTGAGATTAATTTCGAGAAAATTCGTTATGGTGGGGGAAGAAGTTAACGCTGGGCCCAGATATTAAATCGTCCATTACTGGCTAATGGATGCGGTACAAAACTTTTTATTGGTGGTACAAAACGGTACAAAACTAGTACAAAACTTTGACACTATTTTCGGGAAAATTCGTTATGGTGGGGGAACAAGTTAACGCTGTGCACAGATATTAAATCCTCCATTACTCGCTAATGGATGTGGTACAAACATTTTATTGGTGATACAAAACAGTACAAAACTGGTACAAAACTTTCATATTGTTTTCGAGAAAATTTCGTTATGGTGGGGGAAGAAGTTAACGCTACGTCCAGCCTTTAAATTGTCCATTACTGGCTAATGGGTGTGGTACAAAACTTTTTATTGGTGGTTCAAAACGGTACAAAACAAGTACAAAACTTTGACACTATTTTCATTAAAATTCGTTATCGTGGGGGAACAAGTTAACACTGGGCCGAGACTTTAAATCGTCCATTACTGGCTAATGGATATGGTACAAAACTTTTTGTTGGTGGTACAAAACGGTACAAAACCAATATAAAACTTTGACATTATTTTCGGGAAAATTCTTTGTGGTGGAGGAACAGGCGTTTACTTGTTCCACCACTTTGAATCGTCCATTACTGGTTAATTGACGTCGTACAAAACTTTTATTAGTTGTACAAAACGGTACAAAACTAGTACAAAACATTCACTCTATTTTTGGGAAAATTCGTTATTGTGGAGAACAAGTTAACGGTAGGTCCAGACTTTTTAATCGTCCATTACTGCCTAATGGACGTGGTACAAGACTTTTTATTGGCGGTACAATACGGTACAAAGCTAATACAAAACTTGGACATTATTTTCGGGAAAATTCGTTATGATGGGGGAACAAGTTAACGCTGAGTCCAGATATTAAATCGTCCATTACTGGCTAATGGATGTAACACAAAATTTTTTTATTGTTGGTACAAAGCGGTACAAAACTAGTACAAAACTTTGACACTATTTTCGGGAAAATTCGTTATGGTGGGGGAACAAGTTAACGCTAGGTCCAGACTTTAAATCGTCCATTACTGGCTAATGGATGTGGTACAAAACTTTTTATTGGTGGTACAAAACGGTACAAAACTGGTACAAAACTTTGACACTATTTTCAGGAAAATTCGTTATGGTGGGGGGAACAAGTTAACGCTGAGCCCAGACATTAAATCGTCCATTACTGGCTAATGGATATGGTACAAAAATTTTGATGGTTGTACAGAACGGTACAAAACTAGTACAAAACTTTGACATTATTTCGGGAAAATTCGTTATGGTGGGGGAACAAGTACGCTAGGTCCAGACTTTAAATCGTCCATTACTGGCTAATGGATGTAGCACAAAACTTTTTATTGGTGGTACAAAACGGTACAAAACTAGTACAAAACTTTGACATTCTTTTCTGAGTAAATTTTAAAAGTGGGGGAACAAGTTAACGGAGCTGTAAATCTCCATATGGCTGTACCACTCAGAAGTGTCCTTCACTGTACCTCTACCAGAAATATATAACAGCTTACATTGAGAATTTATGTCCGTATACTCTATATTATAAGAAAGGATTTACTCGGTATATTTGATATTTCACCGTAAAGTAATGTATAAAGTGTTACATTTACTATTAGTATGAGTGTATGAAAATTTGGCGGCAGTTCTATGAATAGCAGTTCTACCATCTTGTGTCATTATTTGTACTACAGAAATGACTTACAATAATATATTCATTTAAATATCAGAAAATGCATAAACTTCCGTAAATAAACTTTCCTACACATTTCTCTAATATTTCATGTATAATACATTTTTTAATAACTGTTTGCTATTTCTTCGGACGTATTCAAAATTGTTAAGACTTTTCTTTCGTAAAATGGCAAATGGCGACGTTGCTGTTTGTGCTTCCAGTAATGCAGTGTTACCAGTATATAAGTTCTGGAGGGTTAAATTTACCTTGTGTGAAAATCGTTGATAACAGCAGTGTTTTAAATTAAAATAACCTTCTTGAATTCGTTACCTTCTTCTAACCTACTTTGTAGTTTAATAACAACCAAACACTGGATTGCTTCTACGCATTTTCCAGTAGCCTTTTTTGATTGATTACCGGTGACCTCGCAAAATTAACCTTTTTTATCTCAGAAGGGTTGTTACAAAGTATTAACTGGCTTTAGCAGCCAAATTAGCCATTAACCACCACTAGGTTACCGCTCATTTTTCTCAGTGCAGAATTTGCTACGACAAGAGATTTTGAACCGAATAGTAACACGAATTCCCTGCTTTTATTCGACATTTAATTTCTTCGTGAATATGGTTTCCGTCTGTTAATATTGATCCTAAATATTTGAAAGTATCCACTTTATTAAAAGTATTATTTAATATTTTAACGCATCCGTAATTTGCCGTATTACGGTCCCGATGCACTTCCATGTATTTAGTTTTCTGTGCATACACTTCTAAATCCATGTACCTGCAAGCGTCTAATAAGGCAGCAAGACTATACGAGAAGTAAACTACAGCTTACAGTAGGCCCTGAACTACATGAGCCCCCGCCGGGAATCGAACCCGGGTTTTCCATGCCAAAGATACGTATAATAGTAATAATAGTATATTTGATTTTGAGTTTAGCGCCCCTTTCAGCAGAGAGGCTATTTGAGAAGTGAACCTAAAACTTAACGTGTACCCCTAACCATATGAACTCAAGCCGGAAGTCGAACTCGGGTCTCCCACGCCAAAGACATGTATAATAATAATAATAATAATAATAATAATAATAATAATAATAATAATAATAATA
>NC_137470.1:109498407-109663158 GCF_964235325.1 Thermobia domestica
CATTTACCAAGATTACTGATTTACAACAGAATGTACCTCATAGAATCTTAGCTAGCCAAATGATACCTACAAAGTTTGGATTAAGAATCGTAGTGAAGCTTGAAAATGATAAGAATATAATTTTACCAGCAAGATATTTTCCCATGGAGGCATCAAAACAAGAAGAACTGCTGCGTTTCTTAAATACTGGATCTGTATCTTTATGTTACAAAGGATTCTTGGGTCGAAGTCATCAATTTGAATTTAGTACACAGCAATTGTGATGAAATCATGAATTCAAACGTCAGCACATTAGACATAGTTGTATGAATTTGGTTGGTCAGCATGACGTCAGCAACTGTGATGAAACCATGAATTCAAACGTCAGCACATTCCTTCCTATGACGTCAGCCGTAGTTCTATAAATTAACCAATACACTGTCATCCCACGAAATCATTTGAGCAAGTGCTTTTCAGGAGGAAAGATGTGTACTTCTAACGATAAAGAGTTCATCTTCGCAAGCTATTATCCAATAAATATATTTCAAACAAAACATGTGATGATTGGTATCAGTGCTAGAACATTTGAACCTGTGATTCGATTGGGCAAAGCAAAACAATTTGGTGTACAACTGACCTGTGAAGAATGGCAAATATTATGTTCACGAATCGACCAAATGAACGATTATTTTCATGATGAGCTAAATGTGACCATAGTCAAATCATTAGGCTCAAATCATGAAGTGGTGCTGCGTACAGTCCTCGAAGCGAAGATGGTGCTGTTACGTAAAAAGAGTACATTTCATGCCCCTCGCAACATGGTGTATCTAACGCAAACAGAATGGAACAAATTCATCAGCGTATTTCAGTGTGTGAAACATGCAGTGGAAGTGTGCAACAAAACAAGTATATTCTTGAAAAAGTACTATTTTGAAAAATGTGTCATGCATATTGTACAACATGTATCTAGATATTGTGATGGTTGTCAACATCGTTCGTGGGTGCATACATGTATTGATAAACAGTTTATTTGTGATCAAATGGACATTGAGTTTCCACCAATTGATATTGCAATAGACCTTAAAAGACTTCAATTGGAATTAAAATTATATGCTAAAGACAAACTAGTGCAAGAAGTTCAAAATGCATTGTATCGACAATATCCAGATCATATATCTGGTATGGATGTATGTGGAGTGTAATAAAATGATTCATTTCAATGAATTGTGTTTTTTTTTCATTTCAAGAACAAACCCCATGTTCTGACGTGTACTATTGCATCATAATGTTACCAGAGGTTTTAGTTCTAAACAGTTCCGGTTCTTTACTAATGAGTGCACAAACTTTTAAAAAATGTCAAACAAAAATTTCAAACAAAAATTTTCAAACAAAAAAATTTGAAACAAAATTTTCCAAACAAAACTGTTCAAACAAAAATTTTTAAACAGAAAAAAATTTGGAAACGAAAAATTTCAAACAAAAAATTTCAAACGAAAAATTTTAAGCAAAAAAAATTGAAACAAAAATTTACAAACAAAAAATTTTCAAACAAAATTTTGAAACAAAAATTTCAAACGAAAAAATTTCAAACAAAATTTTGAAAAAAATTTCAAACAAAAATTTCGAAACAAAAACTTTTAAACTAAAAATATCAAACGAAAAAATGTCAAACGAAAGATTCAAACAAAAAAATTCAAAAACTTTTTAAATGTTAAAACAAAACTGTATGCAGCAAAGATTTGAAACTCATCAACCAATCAGATTGCACGAAAGATAGTGATCAGCCAATCAGATTGCACGAAAGATAGTGATCAACCAATCAAATTGCATCAACAATAACTTTGCCAGTGTTGTAGCATGTATTCCCTTAAGACTATGAGTCATAAGTTTCAATAAGGTTAGCTATGTATCCCTGTACAATACCTCATCAAGGACAATCACGTGGTACAACGTCTTGCTTACGTTTATATTTGGCGGGAATAATCAAAACCAATGACGCATTCTCAAATTATCCTACAAAGTTTCAATGTACCAATGTCCTGGACTCCTAATCCCATCATAGGTCAATAACTGATCACGTGATCATACTCATATTTGACAATGATTTACCCAATGAATGAGATACTATCCAATTACCAATTATTGATATGACAATAAGAAATGTACCCCTCCCAAAATTTAAGATTGGTACACAAATACACCTGTGTCTTATGAAAAAGTAATAAATCCTGTAGTTATTCAATAATAAAGCCGGTCAATAACCTTTAAATTTTGAATATTTGGCCATAAGAGGAACACCAATGGGTCCTAGAAAACGTTTACCGAATTTTGTTATCTGATAATTCCCAAATTTAAAAGGGCACATAAACATATAAAGGTAATAAACCATATAACGTGCTAAATACTTATCAAAGGGGTCAATAACCTCCGAAATTTGATTTTTGGTAGTTCTTTACCCATGAAAGGGAACGATGTGGACCATCCAAATTTATAGTGGTACATATTTGAAGACCTGTACGAAGATACCAAATGCTTATATTAAACAATTTCTAAAACTGAGTGGATGAGCCAAGATACCCCTCCTAAATTTTAAAGGGTGCATCAATGTACCCATGTCTTATGATAGGAAATGAACCTATATACATGACCATATAACCATATACGGTAATAAGATCACATCAAACAGAATAAATTGGGCCAAAAACCAAACACGTGATACAACATATTGATTATGTTTATATTTTGGCAATTTTTTTACCCATGAAAGGGAACAAGGTGGACCACCCAAATTTAGCATGATACATATTGAGGTCATGTACTATGATAGCGAATGCTTAAATTGGAAAATTTCCAAAATTTAAGGGGGTTGGCATTGGTACCCCTCCCGGGGTGCATCAATGTACCTATGTCTTATGATAAGAAATAGACCCCTATACATGACATTATAACCATATAAGGTAATAGGACCTCATCCAAGGGAATAAATTAGGTCAAAAACGAAACACGTGGTTGTACTAAAATTTGGCAATTTCGTACCCGTGAAAGGGAACGAGATGAACCACCCAAATTTATAGTAATACATGTTAGGGTCCAGTACTATAATACCAAATATATAAAATGAGCAATTTCTAAAATTTAAGGGGTGGGCCAAGGTACCCCTCCCAGAGTGCACAAATGTACCTATGTCTTATGATAGGGAATAAACCCCTATACATAACCATATAATCATATAAGGTAATAAGACTACATCAAACGGGATAAATTGGGCCAAAATACCAAACACGTGGTACAACGTATTGCTTACGTTTATATTTTGGCAATTTTGTACCCCTAAAAGGGAACGAGGTGGACCACCCAAATTTATCATAATACATGTTAGGGTCCAGTACTATAATACCAAATGTTTAAATTGGGCAATTTCCAAAATTTAAGGGGTGGGCCAAGGTACCCCTCCCGGGGTGCACAAATGTACCTATGTCTTATGAAAGGAAATAAACCCCTATACATAACCATATAACCATATAAGGTAATAGGACCTCATCCAAGGAGATAAATTAGGTCAAAAAAACCAAACACGTGGTATAACGTATTGCTTACGTTTATATTTTGGCAATTTTGTACCCCTAAAAGGGAACGAGGTGGACCACCCAAATTTATCATAATACATGCTAGGGTCCAGTACTATAATACCAAATGTTGAAATTGGGCAATTTTCAAAATTTAAGGGTGGGCTAAGGTACCCCTCCCGGGGTGCACCAAATATCCATATCTTATGAAAGGGAATGGAACCCTGTATACGCCCATATAACCATATAAGGTAATAGGACCTCATCCAAGGGGATAACTTAGGTCTAAACCAAACACGTGGTACAACGTATTGCTTACGTTTATATTTTGGCAATTGTGTACCCCTAGAAGGGAACAAGGTGGACCACCCAAATTTATCATGATACATATTAGGGTCCTGTACTATAATACCCAATGTTTAAATTGGGCAATTTCCAAAATTTAAGGGGTGGGCCAAGGTACCCCTCCCAAATTTTTCAAGGGGTTCATTAATATACCCATATGTTATGAAAGCTAATGGACCACTGTATACGCCCATATAACCATATAGGGTAATAACACCTCATCAAAGGGGATAAATTAGGTCAAAAACCTCCGAAATTTGAATTTTTGGCAATTTTTTTACCCATGAAAGGAAACGACATAGACCCCCAATACTGATAGAGGTACATACTATGGTCCTAGGCTACCACACCCAATTTTTAGATTTGGCAATTTCCAAAATTTAAGGGGGATGGTCCTACGTACCCCTCCCAAATTTTTCAAGGGGTGCATTAATATACCTATGTCTTATGAAAGGGAATGGACCCCTGTATACGCCCATATAACTATATAAGGTAATAGGACCTCATCCAAGGAGATAAATTAGGCCGAAAACCAAACACGTGGTATAACGTATTGGTTACGTTTATATTTTTGGCAATTTTGTACCCCTAAAAGGGGACGAGGTGGACCACCCAAATTTATCATGATACATATTAGGGTCCTGTACTATAATACCCAATGTTTAAATTGGGCAATTTCCAAAATTTAAGGGGTGGGCCAAGGTAAACCTCCCAAATTTTTCAAGGGGTGCAACCATAGTATGTACCTCTATCAGTATTGGATGTCTATGTCGTTCCCTTTCATGGGTAAAAAATTGCCAAAAATTCAAATTTCGGGGGTTTTTGACCTAATTTATCCCCTTTGATGAGGTATTATTACCCTATATAGTTATATGGGCGTATACAGGGGTTCATTACCTTTTATAACATATGGGTATATTAATGCACCCCTTGAAAAATTTGGGAGTTGTACCTTGGCCCACCCCTTAAATTTTGGAAATTGACCAATTTAAACATTGGGTATTATAGTACAGGAACCTAATATGTATCATGATAAATTTGGGTGGTCCACCTTGTTCACTTCTAGGGGTACAAAATTGCCAAAATATAAACGTAAGCAATACGTTATACCACGTGTTTGGGTTTTGGTCGATTTTATCCCCTTTGATGAGGTGTTATTATCCTATATAGTTATATGGTCATGTATAGGGGTGCATTAACCCCTCCCAAATTTTTAAAGGAGTGCACAAATGTACCTATGTCTTATGATAGGGAATAGACCCCTATACATAACCATATAACCATATAAGGTAATAGAACCTCATCCAAGAGGATAAATTGGGCCAAAAGACCAAACACGTGGTACAACGTATTGCTTACGTTTATATTTTGACAATTTTGTACCCCTAAAATGGAACGAGGTGGACCACCCAAATTTATCATAATACATGTTAAGGTCCGGTACTATAATACCAAATGTTTAAATTGGGCAATTTCCAAAATTTAAGGGGGTGGGCCAAAGTACCCCTCCCAAATTTTTAAAGGATTGTACAAATATACCGATATCTTATGAAAGGTAATGGACCCCTATACATGACCATATAACCATATAAGGTAATAACATCTCATCAAAGGGGATAAAATCGACCAAAAACCAAACACGTGGTATAACGTATTGCTTACGTTTATATTTTGGCAATTTTGTGCCCCTGGAAGGGAACGAGGTGGACCGCCCAAATTTATCATGATACATATTAGGGTCCTGTACCATAATACCCAATGTTTAAATTGGTCAATTTCCAAAATTTAAGGGGTGGGCCAAGGTACCCCTCCCAAAAATTTAAAGGGGTGCACAAATGTACCTATGTCTTATGATAGGTAATGGACCCCTATACATGACCATATAATCATATAAGGTAATAATACCTCATCCAAGGAGATAAATTAGGTCAAAAACCCCCGAAATTTAAATTTTTGGCAATTTTTTATCCATGAAAGGGAACGACATAGACACCCAATACTGATAGAGGTACATACTATGGTCCTAGGCTACCACACCAAATTTTTAGATTTGGCAATTTCCAAAATTTAAGGGGGTGGTCCTATGTACCCCTAAAAGGGAATGAGGTGGACCATCCAAATTTATCATAATACATATTAGGGTCCTGTACTATAATACCCAATGTTGAAATTGGGCAATTTCCAAAATTTAAGGGGTGGGCCAAGGTACCCCTCCCAAATTTTTCAAGGGGTGCATTAATATACCCATGTCTTATGAAAGGTAATGGACCCCTGTATACGCCCATATAACCATATAGGGTAATAACACCTCATCCAAGGGGATAAATTAGGTCAAAAACCTCCGAAATGTGAATTTTTAGCAATTTTTTACCCATGAAAGGGAACGACATAGACACCCAATACTGATAGAGGTACATACTATGGTCCTAGGCTACCATACCAAATTTTTAGATTTGGCAATTTCCAAAATTTAAGGGGGGTGTTCCTATGTACCCCTGCCAAAATTTAGGGGGTGGGCCATGGTACCCCTGCCAAATTTTAGAGGGGGTGGTCCTAGGTACCCCTAGGTCATTGACCCTGGCCAGGGACCATGGGTCCTGAGGCAGGGACCCAGGGGCCAAAAAGTTAGGCCAAGTCACGCAATTACTACTCCCGTTACGGCCTAGAGGGGACCTTTGCTAAGTACGAAGTTTTATTGGCTCACCAGGCCGTACTGATATGAGCAAGGGGGGAGGCGAGAAGACTTCTTTCCGAACGACGAACTTAGGTTTCCGCAACTTTTTTGGTAGGAAGACTCAAGAAAGCATTTGCGATCGTGAAAATCAACCAAGGCCTACAGGTTCTACGCCCTGATCTTTGTGGGGCCCCTCGGGCCTTTGGCGATCGTGAAGTAGCCAACATGGCCAGTCCGGCACTGTTCATGACTCCTTTAAACTTATTCGCGAGAAACATTTAACTTTTTTTAATCTACACACTGCTTTGAGAATTTTTATGAGTAGTCTACCATCTAATGCAAGTGGAGAGCAATCTTTCTGGTTTAAAAAACAATAAAATCTGCTCTTGAAATTCAACATCGGATGGCAGAATTTCTACGTTGGTATAATTCACTCCTAATGCTGATGTCCTGAAGGAATTTGACTTTGACGACCTCATAGAGCAATTTGAGGCCAGGAAAGCAAAAATAAAGAAATTGAAGATGAGTTTTCTTTCAATTCGAAAGTGTATTTTATTTTACAGTGTAAAATATTTTTATTTTAGAGAATATTCAATTCACAACTTTAAATTACAGTAAAAATTATTATTTTAGAATTTCCTATGTAATGATCGGGTGCAAGGTATCATACACAAAACACGAGCTTAGCAATTATTATTGATATTATTATTGTTGTTGTTAATAATAAAGTAATAATATTGTAGGAACTAAAATGGAAACTTGCTTAGGAGCCCAAACTCCATAAATTTCCCACTGCTGAGAAACCATACTAGGCGTATGAGTGTCATTTCAACGTAAGGACAATTGTTACAGTCCCTTGAAGTTTTTGACCGTATCTTGATAAGTCTTTGGCCTACACTCTTCTTCCAACTCAATGTCATATTCCTCTTCTTTCTCTCCTCTTCTGTTCTCAGACTTTACTCATAATTCTTTATATTTATTCATTGTGTCTGTTTCGGCTTCCTCACAGAGATGACGCACAGCGGGGCGAAAGCGGAAAAAAGCTGGCCAAAATTAAAAAAACGAAAGTTAGTAATATAGGAATTTTTTATGTAGTTGGCTAGAGTGATGTTAGAAGGTCCCAAATCCATAAATAGAATAGGGTTTTTACTTTATTCCGACTACCCTGAGCCACTCTTAGGTAGACCCTTCAGCAGGTCAAATGCGTAGATAACAATAGAAGAATTGTGACGCGTCCGTTGAAACGGTTGTAACTTTCGAACGCGTTCATAGTTTTTAAATCTGTAAAGTTTTCCTATATCGTACTGGTAAGTAGAATAAGTGTATGAAGTGAACAATTAATAATAATGATGTAATAGTTTATAATTTGAATCGCAAGTCAGGCAAAATTTTTACATTGTTTATATATTTTATTAACTTAAAGCTTTGAAAACATTATGTGCACCCTCGTGCACCATGTTCATATTTTGTAGAATGATAGTCTGAATACCAATTAATGCTGTCGACAAAAACGCAGCTGCCAAAACGTGCCAATCTGACTTTGGTGCATGTTTTTGTAAGAACAAACAGAAAATTTATTAATTTAGTAATGTTAAGTATATCTGTATATATTATGTATAGACAAATGTAGGAACATTGACATTTATATAATTATAATATAAAATATAAAATAATGTAAATTATGGAAATAAAATTATTTAAAAATATAAATATAATATAAAATTAATAATACATATAAATCGTAATCAGCAATCAGCAACCTCAATAACCCCTTTATCGCCACTTTTGAGAACATTTCTACGACCTTTTCGACTTTTGCAAATTTTATTCCGCCATTTTGAATCCGCCATTTTGTTTTTTCAACTTTAGTTGCAGAATCGTAATCAGCAACCTCAATAACCCCTTTATCGCCACTTTTGAGAACATTTCTACGACTTTTTCGACTTTTGCAAATTTTATTCCGCCATTTTATTTTTTTCACTTTAGTTGCAGAATCGTAATCAGCAACCTCAATAACCCCTTTATTGCCACTTTTGAGAACATTTCTACGACTTTATAGACTTTTGCAAATTTTATTCCGACATTTTGAATCCACCATTTTGTTTTTTTCAATTTCAGTTGCAGAATCGTAATCAGCAACCTCAATAACCCCTTAATACTAAATTTCATTCAATTTGAATATAGTTATCATATTTTGGCCAGCTTTTTGCGTTTTCGCCCCACTGTGCGACGCTACAGGGGCTAGGGAATAGGCGCTCCCCAAAGAAAACTTTTTGTTATTTCATATACAGTATATTTTCATTTTTACAGACCACGCATACGCACGTTTAGCTTTCCGTACTTGCCACATTCATTTTTTTAACCCAATGTCTTGGGGTTATATAGTTAATCATACCCAAATCAACTTATTAACTGAATTCCAAGCAGACTCTAAATATCAAAAGGTGACTAATCTCGTGAGTAACGCTTAACGAATTCTTTCTGAACACCGCCCATAGTCTTAAATCCATAGTGCATTGGTATGTGTTAGGGAGAATCGAAGAGGAACCTAAAGGAAAATGCATTTTCGAGGGAAGAATTACTATAAAAATATATAATATAAGAAAGAACCTTTTTCTCATAGAGGCTATAGAAGATATATGCTGTCTTTGTCTTGAAAACACCTCACTTCGTTAGTAAATTGTAATCATAGATGTATCGCAAACTGCGATGCAGTTTTTCGTTTATATCGCAATTCTGTGATTTTGTATAGCAACCTACGATGCGATATACCTTTAAAAAATGCTGATGCGTATAGGAGGGAAAGAAAGATAGAGAGAGAGAGGGAGCAGAAAGTCAAGAAACACTATTTCTAATTTTGATTATTATTCCGTTTAACCCTATATTATTTGAATACTTGAAAAAGCAGAGTTCTCGGTTGATTACAATCTGACACTATCACAGCAATCACCCAGTTCAAGAATGCATGAAGGCATACACTACAGTTACTTCAGAATGAAGTAGATACATATTTAGCATAGTAGAGAACTTCTAACTTCAAAAAGCATTTGTCTTTGAGCGTCTATAGCACAAACAAGTAATAAAAACCATTCTCATCGATAGGTCTCTTTGTGTATTCGTTTCAGAAAACACTTAAAATGTTCGTATGTTTCAGTTAGCAGAAAACCTTGTAGAGTTCTAACCAATGAGAGTCCCTTCGGAGTTTATTTCGACAAAGAGCTCTACATCTAATGTACTCAAGTATTGTTGTTTGAATGCAAATATAACAAGATTGGATTTTCTATCGTGAAGCATTGATTCTCTTTCTCCTTTCAAAGCAAGAAAATGTGTTCTCACAGTTTGCTGTTAAAACACCAATTGCTAAAGCTCCTGCATTTCGAAAAGAACTTTTATACGGACAAAACATATCTAAGAACTTTAAAATATTATTGTCACTCTTCTTGTTGGATAAAATATTTACTTTAACAACTTTAACTTCTAAATTGAAAGCTTGTTTATTGCAGCCTAGAAAATTCAGAAATATTCCTGACTTTGGCAACAAACAATCGACAGATTTCAAATAGCCTACTGTCCATCATTCTCTGCAAATCTCTATTCAGTTTCTAATATTATGTGGTCGAATGCCTCATTAAAAATTGGTTTTATGCGAATTCTTTCATCTTGAGTCACGTTTAAAGATCCTTCAGCAACAAAACATTTTAAAAATGGGAAAATCTTCAATTGAATCTTTCAATTAGCTTCAATTGAAAGAATTAAATTTTAGTGCAAATCTTCTGTAATTTTAGTAATCCTTTGGCTGTAGTAAGCGAGTTGTCAAATCTAAACTATCTTTTCTGCTTCAAAACTGACAGATAAGTCCTCAGAACGTGATATGCTTCCCAAATGTATTTTTCTGTCTTGCAATGTACTGTTAGGTGACTCAAATGTTAATAGGATCTGTTACATTAGAGTGATAGTGAAACAGAATTCTAATGTGTAAAACTTTCCTAAAAGTCACATAGCTGCAATTGATAACTCAGTATCTCCTTAATAAAAAAAAAAAAACTTCAGAACAGATACTATGCATTCAAAATTTTCTTAAATAGTTTACATTGTTTCTAGGTGTCCAGTACATTGTTGATCCACCAGCATCGTAAGCTTTTGGCCTTTGTATATCTGTGACATTCGATCTTCTCTGAAGAACCTGTACAACAACTTGGAAAATTTAAAATACTTTTTCACATTAGGGATCGCTGAACAAGTAAGAATTATTACGACATAAAGTTGATGATTATAGTAATGAATATAAGGAACTGGTTTTTGGAGTTCATCTTATAATAGTTTTTGAACACCTCGCTTACATCCTGCCATCACACTAGCACATAAATAAACAGAAAGTGTAATTTTAATAATTTTCTGTTTATTACAAAATAAATAAATATATTACTTAAAAAGGAGTTAACAAGGAGCCAAAACAACATGGTAAGTCATCACTTACCGTTTTCATTTTTCTAGTCGCTGCTTTAACCTAGATTTTTTGGTAATTCATATTCTGGCCACACTGTAATTTCTATGGATGGCAACACTGAAAATTCTTCCGATTCCTATTGTCGGGTGCAGAATAACATTATCCATTATTGTGGTGAGTTACATTTCATTATCTCTTTTCACTTACGAAAAACGGACAAAAGAAAAATTGTTAGCTTTTGTATCATTTTTAGTAGTCTGCCCCCTTAAGGATAGATTCTTGCAGATCTTTGAGTTCACTTCTTCATTCCCTACTATATGGTAGCTTATTTACTGCGAGAAACTGCACTACCTTAGCTACACACTTAACATAGTATCTATTTTTTGCTATTTGTTCTGAACCTAGAATTATATTAACATTTTACCTTCTGAAGACTTAATTTAATTTCTCCTTAAATTAGAATTGCTTTTATGTGGCTTTTAGATGAATCATGCTTATCAATTTGTTTCCCCAACTGCAATGTAGACTTCCAATCGCAAAATCCTGTCACATTAAAAGCCTAAGCGGATTCATCTTTAAAAAAAAATTACAAGGAGTCCGTCGCTTGTGTAATGTAATTCGAGGATGAAGCTTTTGCACTTGACAACTTGCTCGGAATATTATCTACTGAATCTTCAATGTCAGGTATTTCAGTATGACTGTTCATGTTAGTCACTTTTGAGTTATTGGTTTGAGCACTTCGTTCTTTCGGCCGGCAAACAACAAACTTATTTATACTATCTTGAAAAATATGACTATGAGAAACATCACCACTTTAAACTCATAAAACTTTATTTTCTAGTGATGATGTTCACACGTTAGATGTGCAATCTAAACATCAACATAAAATAATATACTGGTACCTTGAGAATTCGAAAAAAAAACTTTAGATAACGTTAGTTTGTTACAAATTAAGAACTTTCTAAATTGATTCACTAGGTTATTGTAAATAATATTTCTTGATTCAGAAATGTGACTTTTTAAAATTTTTTTAATACCCCTAATTTTGAATCCAAAGTTTAAATTGTTTGCGTCATCTAAGATTCTGCAATAAAAATATTCAACAAGAAATGGTAGTTTTCCCAATTCCTATCTACATCTTCATGCAGTTTCCAAACTTGTGGCTTCTCCGCCTTTTAAAACGGTTTCCTCATCCTAAGGACAACAAGATGCTTTGACCTCTACCTTCTCATCCGGCCTCCGAGGGGGCATTTGGCACCTGATGGAGACTGACTCCTTATCAGTTGGTCCTCACCTACGTTTGCCGTCTAAGGCGTTGCCCGCTTTCTTCATCGAGATAAAGGCTAGGATTCTTTCTTCGTTTACGATGACATCCGAAGGCATTGTTCAAACCCTTCCAGTACTTTTAGAAAACAGATGGATGACACGATATATTGTGTTAACGTGTGTGTCTTTAACACGATTCTTTAGATTCTGGTACCATTTTTAACAATTCAGACAAACCTAATGTTCATCAGACACTTTTAAAGCAAACCCAAACACACATTGCAGAGATAATGCCAAATTTCCAACTTGTTTGAACTTTTTTCTGAATTCTTGCTTATTTCTGATTTCTTGTACGATTTTCTTATATGCCTTTTCTCAGAGTCACTACAGAATGCACGCTCACTGCTTTAAGTTTAAATTTGGAATGTTCTTATTCTTTGCACCTCTTAAGAAATTCTGTGCAAGGTACAGATTCTAGTCCAAGTTAAATTATTGCTTTCTAAAAGTACTGGAGAGATTTGAGAAAAGCCTTCGGGTCTCATCCTAAACGAAGGGAAAATCCCAACCTACACCTCCTCGCGGGAGAAAGTGGGCAACGTCTTTGGCGGCTAACGTAGGTGGGGACCGACCGACTCCCGGGATAAGGAGTCAGCTTCTACGAAGTGCCAACGGCCTTCTCGGAGGGCGGATGAGCGGGTGGAGGTCAGGGCATCTTCTTGTCCTTAGGAGGGAAAACTGTCCTAAAAGGCGGGTGAACCACTAGATGGTCAACGGCATGGAGATGTGGAAGGGAAATGGGAATACTAACACATTATCTTTTTCCCAGAAGGGACGAAGGAAGAGAATAAATAAATATAATGGTTCTTCCTGAAGTAAAAAATTACGGAGGTATAGTCCCCCGTTCGGATCTCAGGGTGGGGACCACTCCGGGAAGAATCATCAGAGGAGAAAATAATAACTTTCATTTCAGCATGGGAACCTGGGACGTACGAACTCTACGACGTGAGAGAAAACTTGAAAATTTAAAAGTGGAAATGACAAATGTAAAGTGGACATAGTGGGCTTGAGTGAAGTGAGATAACCAGGGAAAGATGAGATAGTATCAGGAAATTACAGAATATGCTATTCGCGTGGCGATAAGGCCGAGAATGGTGTCGCGATAGCAATGAAGAACGAAGTAGGAAGAAGTGTAACCAAAGTGGAATACTGCAGTGACCGCTTGATATTTGTAAAACTACATGCAAAGCCAGTGAATATTGTGATAAGTGTATATACCAACAACCGACCATGATGATAATGAAGTAAAAGTAATGTATGATCAGATCAGTGACATATTGCATCAGGAAGGAAGAGGTACGGTCAAGGCCATAGCAATGGGAGACTTCAACAGCGTAGTAGGAGAAGGAACTGCGAATAAGGTAGTGGGACCATTTGGACTAGCTAGAAGAAACGAACGAGGTCAAATGCTTATCGATTTCTGAACGAAACATGATCTGGTGGTGATAAGCACGTGGTGTAAGAAAACTAAAACCAATCTGTACACGTGGAAAAGTCCAGAAGATAAGAAACGCTACCAAATCGATTACATTCTTGTGAAGCAATGTTTCATAAATAGTGTACGAGACGTAAAGACATTGCCAGGAGCGGACATTGATTCGGTTCACAATCTACTGGTGGCGGAAGTGCAAAGCTGGTTAAAATCAATCAAGAAAAATGGGAGGAGAAATCGAAAATGGAACTTAGAGCGACTAAGAAATATAGACAATGATGTGAAAGAAGAGATTGAAGAAAAATTCTATGCAATGGGATTTATGGTCGACAATATAGAGAATACTTGGGGAAAAGTTAAACAGATTCTACTTGACATACTCCACAATAACATTGGTAGGATGGAAAGAGCACCGAGAAAACCATGCATAACTGTAGCAATGCTTAAGAAGATGGAGAAACGCAGAAGGGCAAAAACACGAACATCAATGAATACAAAAGGCAGAATAATGAATTGAGAAGGGAAACAGACAAAACCAAGGAAATGTACATGGAGCAGATATGTGAAGAAATAATGGAACTTTAACGGCGCGGCAGATATGATCTGATGTACCAGAAAGCACAAGAATTAGGAAGGAGAGCTAACAAAAGTATACGAACGTTCGGCATCGAAGATCAACAAGGATAACCACTGACCATCAAAGAATCCTTAGAATTTTGGTGAAATACATAAAAGATCTGTATGATCAGAAGAACAGCTCCATAGATATTGCGATCGAAGCAGAGGAAGAGGTGGATGATGATGAAAAAGGACCCAGTATATTAAAAAGTGAAGAAGTACAAGCAATCAAAGACATGCGAAGGAGAAAGGCTACTGCAGACGACGACATACCAGTAGATTTGCTCAAGGAATTAGGAGACAGTGCAATGAAAGTGCCGACCTGACTTATTAACAAGATCTACCTGAATGGAGAATGGCCAAAGGATTTTCTTGATGTTACAATGATTGCATTGCCGAAGAAAAATCAAGCAAAGAAGTGCAGCGACCACAGAACCATTAGAATGATTCCTCACACTGGAAAGATCATTGCACGCATACTGAACAGGCGGTTGGAAAGCAAGATAGATGAGAGGTTAGAAGAAGACCAATTTGGATTCCGGAAAGGAAAAGGCACTAGAGATGCTATTGGATTGATGAAAATTATATCAGAAAGAATTCTTGATGTAAAGGAAGAGTTGTGTTTGTGCTTCATCGACTGGCAAAAAGCTTTCGACCGAGCCATTTGAACAAAACTTCTGAAAATACTAAAACAAATCGGAGTCAACTGGAAAGATCGACGACTCATTCAAAACCTGTACATAGGACAACCAGTGAAGATGCGCTTGAATGAAGGAGAAACCAATAGTGTG
Source organism: Thermobia domestica (assembly GCF_964235325.1). Taxonomy (NCBI): domain Eukaryota; kingdom Metazoa; phylum Arthropoda; class Insecta; order Zygentoma; family Lepismatidae; genus Thermobia; species Thermobia domestica. Next base: position 109,513,583 of record NC_137470.1, read on the forward strand.
GAGATTGGACGAGGAATCAGAGAAGGATGTAGTTTGTCGCCCCAATTATTCAACATTTACAGTGAATGTTTAATGAAGGAAGCATTAACGGAAACTGGAGACTTCAAGATTGGAGGACAGATCATTAACAAGATCAGGTATGCAGATGATACCGCTATAATAGCTAAAACCGAAGGAGGACTACAGGAGATGATTGACAAAATAATTGGCACTGGAAAACTGTATGGAATGGAAATTAACATTGAAAAGTCGAAAGTCATGAGAATATCCCGTGGAAACACGCCCTTATGAATCAAAGTAGAACAAAGAGAACTTGAAGCGGTCGATAATTTCAAGTATCTGGGAAGTATTTTGACAAGAGACTCTTACTGCACCATTGAGATCAGGTCAAGAATTGCCATAGCTAAAGAATCATTCTACAAGAAAAGATCACTCTTAACTAGCAGGCTCAATATTGAACTTAAGGAGAAGTTGGTCAAGTGCTATATGTGGAACATTGGACTCTATGGTTCAGAGACTTGTACATTACGGAAGTTAGAGAAGAAATATTTGGAGAGCTTCGAAATGTGGTGTTGGAGGTAGATGGAGAAGATAAAATGGACAGAGATTGCAACAAACGAAGGTGTTTGAAAACGGATAGGAGAGAAGAGGACACTTCTAGCCACCATCCTTCGTAGAAAGACCAATTGGATTGAACACATCTTGCGAAGAAATTGTCTTCTTCACACCGACATAGAAGGAAAGATGGAAGGGAAGCGAGGAATAGGAAAAAGAAGAACACAACTGATCGATGATTTGAAAGATAGGAGAAAATATTGGGAGTTAAAAGAGAAAGCTGAAGATCGACAAAAGTGGAAGAAACATTTCCAGGCCCAAATCTAAAATTGAAAAAAAATCTTATTAGTCCCAGGACCTGCCGAAAGGTAGAATATCTAATAATAATAATAAAACTGTTTCTAAGTATTGCCTTCAGTTTTGTTAAATTGTTGATGAGTACTTAATATTTATATAAAAAGGAATAAACACAACGTAAAGGATCGAAATGCAATCACAATACCGGTGTTTTTAGGAAACCACTCTTCTGTGTGCGGCATCTACGGAAACAAAACACACATATTAAAAGATGTGTGAACTGCGATAAACACGTGAAGTACAAAACGCGCTAATAATAGTTTCATGACATATTGTACTGACAAAGGTAATAGAAATAATAAGAGTGTTGAACCTTACTACAATTTTATACCAGTGTCGAATAAGTTATGATATGTACAAGTGGGAAGAAGCAGAGAGATTTCTTATGTTATCAAAATATTCATGCTACGCAACGTTATTTAATGAGTATCATATTTCCCATTGCCATAATAATAAAACAATCAAGATACTACCGGTTTTGTACTTTTTCAAGCCTCTTACAAGACATATTCTGAAAATTTTAAATAAAAGCGGAGTTTCGCCGCAATTAATCTTTCAAGATGACAGGTTGTTTGTATTTAAAAACCTCAGGTAAATACCTTTCCTTTTAGTGTAGATAACTAAAATATGTAGGACAATATCTTTTCAACAGAACTTGTTCCACTTTTCTGCTTCTGCGGTTGTTATTGATATTAATGAAAAATATTCCATGCATGAGTGCATATATATCTGGGTTGGCTATTTACACCCTTCTAACATCCATTCCAGTGCTTACTTCCCAAAATATATTGGGATTACTCACATATTTGAATGGAAGGACTTTATATATGTACATCAAGATCTGTGAAGGTCGATATACACCCGTTTGAATGATTTGATTTAGAAAGAACTAAAAACTCTTCATAGAATCTTATAAAGACTTTGAAATATGGACCAGATACATTAAGTGGTATAGCCTGTAGGCGAGTGTACATCAGAATGCATGAACTGAAGAACACACATCGAAAAATCACTTTTTCTGTATGAATGGACCATGAAATCTGTGTATTCGCTAAAATCTCAAATTTGATTTTTTTTCACGATCGCCATACTTTCTTCTCTTCTATCGTCTCTCGAAGGTAAAAGGGGCTATTTATCTTAACAATTGATCTGTAAATGATTCAATGTTCTTTATATTTTTTTGTACGTAAGTATTTGATTATTTATGCAATTCATTCTTTGTAGAACTTTGGTTTATAATTGTTCATATGTTTGTATATTTGTATGCCGTCCTTCTTTCGGTTTTTGACTTTGAAAACTTGATGGCCAAATATCTGTTCTTTAGCACCACTTCTCAGCATCTTAAGAGAATGATAAAAGGAATATTTCAATTTAGAATCTTGTGGTTTTTCAGCGATATAGTTTTTTCTATAAAATGGAAAATATTATATTGCAAAATACTTATCTTCTAGAACCTAATTTTTAATTCTTTCACACGTGTTACCTTTTAAGTCTTTTACATTTTATGATGATCACTCCCTCAAACTTACCCTATTTATGTGATGAAAATTCAACCTCTTGGCGAAAGAAACTGGTAACTTGCAAACTTAAACTTTTGAGATATTGTAACTACAGAATCGGACAATAAACGTCTACATAGCCGATGTTTAACTTCTGATGAGCAGCGATATCTAGTCGCAAAATTTAAAGATAATGTGTGCGATAATCCCGAACAGTTACTGAGAAGATAATGGTAACCCATTAAGCAAGATGGCCGCTAACAAGACTTCACCCTCGCACACCACTGCATCCCTTGAAAGTGGTAAAGACTAGGGACAGAATACTTAAGTAGCAATAGTAATAACAACTACAATCTTTCAGAGTCAGAGGTGTTGTCTGATGCAGAAACAATAACATATTATTGCAAAATTTACGTGGTCAGTATATGAAAGCTTTCAATGATATTTCACCAGATTCGTGTATTTTCGGCATGGTGTAGGAAACAATGATTTCCAATTAGAATGACGACATGCCTCAAGTACGAAGCAATTCTTACGCAAACATGTGTGTTTGCTGTGGGTTACCATTATCTTCCGCGTAGATTTTTGTTTTAAATTGCTTACCATTGCCTTGGCTTAATATTTAGCTTATGTTATCGCATGCCAAGTATTCCAAAATATTCCTTACTGCCATTATTGCCATAATGCCCTTATACCTTAATAATGTTCTTCTTGCAATTCAGTTGAAGAAAATAATAGGCTCACAACACCTGTACTATAAAGGTAAGCAAGAAAATTCTATAGCTTTCTCACAAGCCATCTTCGAACATCGATATGCCACCTAAAACATACCTGGAAGGTCAAAAATAGTCTCCATCAGCATCGACGAATTTCTGCGAACGTTCTGGAAGGCCATGGATTTCATCGTGGTAGAACTTGGTGGACCGTGAAACGAACAAGGCATCAAGTGCATTTTGCACCTCTACTAGGAATTTCAACTGGCGTCCTCTAAGGTGATTGTCCAAGGAATGGAACGTGTGGCAATCCGACGGTGAAATATCTGAGGAGTATGGATGCAGTAGTGTTTCCCACCCAAGGCGTAGAATGATCTCTTGGGTCAGCGTAACCACGTGGGACTTAGCGTTGTACTATAACAGGATGATCCCTTTGCGATTCAGAAGTGCTGGCTCCAGAGTTTAGAGTTTTTCTTGAACACGGCTCAGCTACTGACAGTACACAGTTGCATTGATGCTCTGACCAGCTGGTAGCAGTTCCCGATTCACGATGCCGCGAGCAGTCTACCTAATACACGCGATTACCTTTTTCTGGTACAGTGCTAGTTTTGGCTGTTTTCGAACCGGTTCGTAAGATGCTAACCAATGATTACGACACCGTGGAGATTTGCACAGGACCACTTCTCATCACATGTCAGCGCCCTGTCCAGAAATGGCTCCTTCCTCGAACGAGACAGCAAAGAAACACAGGTGTCTGCTCGCGTTGCCTTCTGGCCCAGAATCAAATCATGTGGGACCCATCGACCCAACTTGTAGTGCTTCCCAAGTTGAGGGAAGTGCTTCCGAATGTTTTTAGACACACTGAATTGTAGTCCCAGTTCCTCACATGTCTGGCCACTGTTCGCCTCAATTGCTGCCTGAAGATCTTCATTTTGTACATATGTTGGTCTTCTGGCATGTGGTGCGTCTTCGAGTGTTTCGTCACCGTCTTCAAACTTGTTAAACCACCGCTGCATTGTCCGCGTAGTCACGACACCTTCACCAAAGGCTTTTGACCAAAGACTCTGCAGCGGCGTTTGGCCCCAGTTTGAACTCGTACTGCATACACGCCCTTACGACGCTCTGTGGAGGTCCCATGTTCACTCTGTCGTTACGCAAGTTCACGGTGTAACTGAACTGCCACAACCAGGTAGTATGTTGGATATACTAACACCAACAACTGACCTTCGCCTTATCTTCATTTGCATTCAAGAATACAATATAAATAAAAAACTATTATTGAAACAGCAAAGGGGATGTCGTGGAAGGAAATCTAATAGATTGCTTTATGAAAGTTTAAACTCTGTTCACGGCGTGAGGGCCAATTGAACACAGACCTCCACAAAAATCGACAGAACTTTCATGGTTACCTTTGTAACTATTAGCTCCACCACAACAAATGCTACTCATCAATCTGAACGTCTATCTCCTAGACAGAGCAAAACGAAAAATGGAAACGAGATGAGAGTCTGGAATATAATATATTTCTACAATTGGAAAAGCTACGGGGTTCCGAGTTCGATTTGCAGTAGAAGAACCTTGAAATTTGAAGACATTACGACTGTAGGTTGTCTTATGTGCTGAAACTAGAGCGCTAAATTCTAACCAACAAGAAAAGATATGCCAGCGGCTAATATTGTGTCAACATGTGGTTATATTTGAAAATGTTTTCCAAAAGATTTCTGACGTTGAGAATCAGAAAATGCTTGACTTGGACGTTAGCGCATTTTGATCTCCAAAATACATATCTGCGCAGCACAATGAAAGTATATAAGAGGAAAGGGAAATACATGACAGTAGAGAGAAGCAGAAGAAGATACTTGTCCGAACATTCCATTAGAATCAAGGACGGAGAGGGACGTTAGAAAGCATTTCTGTCTATACACAGTTTACCCCTCCGACTACCAGGTGGATCCATTGAACCCATACGGATTATTTTGTCAGTAATTATAATGATACTGTGCATTTCCAGGTATTGATATTCTCTGACTTTTCCTGTTTGCATTCTTGTTTTAAATTACTTAGCTGTTATTTTATTTTTGTAAGTCGTGTGGTAGTTTTATTAATTTATAGCATCAAGTCCCAAGCGGGTCCATTGGACTCTGACCTTTATTGAGTGCAAACATATTTTTGAAACTTCAGCTTCGGTTGAAATTGTGCATTGTAGATGGCAACATTAACATTTTAATGTTCTCCTAGCTATCATGAAGCTAGATATAAATACGAGGGCTGGAAATACATGGTAACATTGTTTTATCCCCGCACAAGGAGTTTAGTTCGTGCTGCTTTTGGCAATACATATAAATGATGTGTGAAGCAATACAACGCGGGTGGCGGCGCTAATGTAGATTCTGTAGTTACAGTAGTGGAGTGTGTTGAATGTAGGTTGTCAAATCACATCCTCTAAAGGGGATGTTTTCCAAGTTACAACAACGTGCATGGATAAAGATAGAAGTGGCACGTGGAAAAAAACGCCAGGAAATGTCACTCTGGGCTACGTGAAGCATGCAGTAATGACGTATTGTGGTATCAGACTGCGATACTTTGGGCGTTTCGTGCAGGACATGATAGTGTGCAATAGGAAGCAGGTGGAGGTCTGCGTGGGGTCGGAAACAGAGTCATTGCATTGATTCAATCTTTGCTGCATGTGGGCTGGAGGTGGACTGGCAGGGAATTGGCTAACGAGGTGGGAACATATCGCTACAGTATTGAATGTAATGCACAATGCCCTTGGTTATGAAAAATTGCATCCCGGTGGGTACCGCACACCTTACAGGGGTTCAAAAATGACACATACAAGCCCTCGCTTGTGATCATTTGACACATTACAGACGGGAAGGTCCCGTGTTCCGGGACAAGATTATCGCACTTGACGGAATATAAGCGCGCTTTTATGAACCAGAACTTAATGAATGGTGCCAATGAAATTAATAGTGCTACCTATCCTCTCCCCAACCCATGAAGCTGCGTCAACATGAAAGTAAGTGTAACCTGGGGGAACGTGAAGGTGATGCAGATAGTGGCATATGATGTACGTGGTGTCAAATTACAGCATGCATTCCCTCTGAACCAGACCATAAATGCAGTGTACTACTTCAGGTTCCTGGAACGAAATCTGCGTCCTGCACTGCGCAGGAAACGACCCTACTTCATAAGGGATCCACTCATTGTTTTGAATGGCAACGCCCGATGTCACAACGCAGTTCTTGTGAGGAACCTGTTTGCACAATGGAAGTAAAAAGTACTATAGCACACTCCTTATTCACCGGACATAAGTCCATGTGACCTTCATTTGTTCCCTAAAATGAATGAACCACTCCAAGTTTGTGAAAACTCGTTGGAAAATTTTATATGATTTTAGTTTATGTAACATAGGAATACAATTCTGACGTCTACATTTCTATAATATGCATCTTAGTATTTACTATTTCGCAAACAAAAGATACTTTATTTTTCTTAAAGAGAAAAAATAAACGTAAGTGTATTTCATTGATGTTCTAGTTAATAAAACGTAAGATGGTAGAAATTTAATGTTTAAATGCTCCTCCTTTCAAAAGGTGTACATTATTGGCTAAAAAAAGCAACAAAAAAATGTGGGTCAATTGGACTCAGTTGGTATTGAAAGGTATAAAATTTTGTCTGTAGTTCCAGGGTTACAAAATCTCCGGGAAAAAGTTCAAAATATTCAGAAGAATATGGCGATGGAAGAAAGTTCTGTATTATGGAAAGAGCAAAGGGGCTGTCGTGAAAGAATATCTAATAGATTGCATAATGAAAGTTTAAACTCTATTCAAAAACATATCGAGGACATTCCAGCTTACGAAATCCAAGATGAAAAGAAACGACAGTACTTTGGGAAAATCCCGGGAAGATTTAAGTTAGAGTTCTAGATTTACAAATGCTTATGTACGGTACATTATACTCGTGTTTGTAGTTTACAGATCACAAATGCAAATGCTTTCACACTTCGTTCCATAAAGAATTTTCCAGAACTGGAATCATGACATGAGTTTTCATTTTGCAGCGTAATGCAAGACCAACGTGTTCGGACACTATACCACTGAAGTAAAATACTCCAATATCATTTTCAACTCAAAAGTATTAATATTTACTGTCACTACTTCCACATACCCAGCGACTCATTGCAACAAATATACAACAATACCATATAAAGGCCAAAAAAAAATCCGAACTGAACAAGAGATATCGTTATTATTTAAGTGATAAGTGAATAATAATAACATTTTACTTTATTATTATTATTTTTTTGTTTCTGCACAATGTTGTACACATTCAACGTTTGTTAACGGAAAGTAGCAAGATACTATAAAAATAAATACCCTCCCACGATTATTTTTGATCGTTTGATTTGTGCAATAACATGGTGTCCATCATTCTCTCTGCAATATAATGGTAACCAACATTTTGAATATCTGTAGAAGCTTCCGAATATTTACTTATCGCTTTATAATAAAGCAAGTTAGATGTACACATTTTCAAACTAAGTTACAAATTCATTAAGAATACACTTCCCAGCAAGAAACACTGATGTAAGTTACATTTAGGAATTGTAGAATGTCTTAAAATTTTAAACTTTCTTTTTCGAAAGCATCTAATTGAAGGTTACCACTATCTTGCCACAAGGAGCAGAATTATATATAAGATATTCCGACGTTGACAGCATCTTAGAACTTTGCATAACATGATGTGAAAATTTTCTTTGCAAAAATTTGTTTAACACACCGCTGAACATTGTCGGTACAGAAACACTTGAAATGTTACATCGCTGAATCTTGCGATGAGTCGATATGTTGAATACATGTACTAAGTACAAAACATGAAAAGGAAAAATCACAAATTTTCGAAAGAATGTTGTTTTATTTCATAAGTAAATAGCATATACATAATCGTAACAATTAATTTTACATTCTTGTCGTACAATGATCTTTATAGACTACCCAAATGCTTTTACTTATAAAACAAAACGAACCCACCAACTGAAGAACGTTTGACAAATGGTATCCACATTTCCTGTGTTACACTTAATGTTTATTAGAAAAGATATAAAACCTTATCATAAAGTTAAAATAATATTAACAAAACAACACAAAACAAATTTTTGCATACATTATGCATAGGAAAATCATAATATTTAGGAAGTTTTTGAAGCATGAGACTTACCGCTTCAATCGGTGGGTTAGCTCTACTGTACTAAGTCGTAATAAATTTTGAAAATACAGCTGTTCTCTCCTTTCGGTATAGCCAATACATAATTTTAAATTTCATTAATACTTTGAGAATTTCCAAATATCTGAAACCGATTAGTTTTACGTAACTGTAGATTCACTGTTCATTTCTTCTCTTTTTTTTTAAAAAAAAAATGTACTTCTCGAAGATAAAAATATTTTAATATGGACGAGAAAATAGTTGCGGCAACGAATTTTAACACAATCAACTATATATGTGTAAGAACCTTGTCCACAAATAACTAACATTAATATATATGTATATAGATATTTCAATTTTAAATATTTTAAAGCAAAAGTCATGATTTTATGAAAACCAAAATATCTATTAAAAAAATAACGTTTATTGATTTTTAATACGATGTGCACTTTTATTTTTTTAATTTTAATTTTGTAGAAGAGAAAAGAGCACAAACTACACAATATATATATTTATAAATAAATTATTTAAAGACAAATAATTTATCTCTTTAGTATAATTTAATGAAACAGGAAATAAAACGTTCTCAACATACTTTTTTACTCTAAAGATCTTGTAAAAAAATGAATAAATCGAGTTTCATGAATTGAGTTTGTGGGTTTATGAGTTCACTTCATTTTACTAACTTGGTAATATAGAGTAAACATTTTGTTTTTATATAGAAATATAATGCGCAGGAAAACATGTATTAATGCTGTCCGTTTTCAGTTGTTGCCAGCCACGAAAATATTCTCTTTACATTCATATTTGAAACACATATAGAGAAAATGCCCGTGACTTCTTATCAGGAATGTATTCAAATATGATAATTAAAAAAAGGAAAAGATATTTAATGCACATGCTAACATTTATTAATTTGAAGTTTACTTTGTTAGAAACAAAGATTTCGTATACAAGTTTCTATGTAGTTTCACACAAGAGAAACATTATTTATTTGTTTTAAAGATGACAATACTTTTGCAGTGCTGAAATTATTTATTTTCAATTATCAACATAAATATGACCAATAAAATAAATTGTAAAAATAATGAATGCATGTTTTGGGTTTTATTTTTTCAATTTCACTCCTTATTAGAATAAAGGACAGACTACTGCATGTTTTGTACAGTTTTCAATAAATATGTCAATACATTATTTACTATACCCACTACACAGTGTAAGAAAATAAATCTCTCTTATTTCTAGCAACCGAATATATTGAAGAATTGCTGCTGTTTCATCTGTCTTATAATATTGATGTATACGATGATTTTAGTTCTTGCTCTGTAAAGATTTTCAAAGAAAAATCTCACAGTAATATCTTAGTGCAAATTACGAAATTATAGTTTGTTGAATTCATTTTTGAATTTTTTTGTTTTACTTTCACTTGCAATGTAGGCTAGATATTCGCTGCCCACAAGCTATAAAGATTGAACTGAATTAAGTTCTGTTTTTATACATATATGAAAGCGATAGCCTCTTTAGCGACATTGACGTGTTTCAGGTTCTTATTTTCTTAGCATATAAAGAACTCCTAATTAATGAAGCAGTTAAGTAATTGATATTATGTTTCTATATATCAAACAATGTACTCTGCAAACATTTTCCTTGATAGTATTAAAACACAGTATCATTAGAGTTGTCTTGTTTGGCAAATGTAGTGTTGTAAATCCCGTAGAGATCTCAGGAATGACAGAACAAAATGTCTTTACAAGATGACAATTTACTTACATGAATAACCACTGAGCTATGGTTTATTTCTTTATTTTAAGGCCGTTAATAGTAGCATTTGATGGTCTTGAGTTCCACTGACAGGGGAATTACAACGTGTATTACAAAAAAGTCTCACCATAAGAAAAATTCCAACAGAGCACCATGGTGAGGAAAATATACAACAAAGCTTCGGCAAATGTATATAAACAAGAATTCCGTTGCAACCTAAAGTACGACAAGCACCACATATTTCACCTAAACATAGTTTAAGATTCATTCTTTAGTTGACTTCAGAGCAAACACAAAACATTTTGAAAGTTCTGACGATTTTTATTGTGTTTAGTGGATTTAAATAAGAAAAGAAATACATATCATGACGCAAAATACAATAATTCAAATATGATTTCTGCACATTCTAAAATTTATTAGCAAAATAATGTCAGTATATAAAAAAAACTCACGGATGTAACTGGTTCTGCTCGTATAGAGTATTACCCCTGTATAGGTATTTCCATAATTTTTATGGGTTTTATGTACACAGCAAATTACGTCACCTTTTAAAAAACCGTGTTTCAAATTTTTATTTGAATGCTACTTTTTGAAGAAGCTAACTGTGAATACATCAACGCAGCGACTGACATTTTATGGCATGAATAGATCAATGGTAAATAACTTTTATCGGATGAATTTGATAAATTTACGAACTAATATCTGGTATTCTATCAGCTGACATACATTTTTGTTTAATTATGAACATTGCTAAAGTCCAATTTCGATTTCACCGAATAATAAAGTTCATTTTTTAGTAACAACTCGGAAAGTTTCAAGCAAAGACATTAAACTTTCCACTAGCCTCACACTTGTACATTTTCTTATCATAATAAAATCAGCTTGAAACGTGGTCACATACGATTTGAGAATTTGCTAAGTCACAACATGAACAGCCGATGAAAATATAGGTAAACAGATTGAAAGAATACAAATAATTCGAAAATTGTTTATTTATCGAAATGTATTTTTATAGTAACGGTACTGAAAGCCATGCGTTGAATTTATTTAAAGTCCGGAAAAATATTTTGAAATGCATTTTAAGAGATCAACTTTGAGGATGTGATGCTTTCCATTCTAGAATTTCTTTAAGACAATTAAGCAAGTTCTGAGTCTTCACAATTTACAAGAAAAAAAACTTGGTATTTGGAAAGCATTAAAAACAAAACAATCAAGGTGGCAAGACCCTATTTTTTTGAAGTCGATGTATACTTTAACATAGTAGACACCATTTTCATTTAGGACTGATTATCCCAAAATTACAAAATTACGTCTTAACGGAAGACATTCACTGTTAAGTATATTTCTAGGTTTCTGGCCGTATTCTTTAGATTCTAGTACTTTATGGACACCACATTAAAGAGAAAGAAAACACTGTTACCATGTTAGAAGTAGTAAACAAGTTGTTTACTTTTGAATGCCCATTTATTTGATGATATTTAATCATCTTGGATGATATAGTCGTTTCACATGGTATTTTTTTATTATTTGAAACGACTACAAAACTAAGAAAACACATATTCACATTAAAACATCCACTTGTGTGTATTTCAGACCATCGTCAAAAGGCGGTTAATTGGTCCTTGACTTTAAAGTGTTTTGACTCAACATTTGAAGGAAATTGTGATATGTTAAGTTCACTTCCTTTATCTTTCCTGATTCAGGAATTCAGTCTCCCTTTGTTTTTAATAACGCAGTTTCCGAAATTTCAAAATTTTAATAAGATTAACAGCAACGCTGAGCAACATAATTAACGACCTACGCACCAAATATCTGCCAAATTCTATCTAACTGTTCGGTAAGCACATATGTTTTGATTATAATGAATGAAACATTTAAAAAATAAATGAGCAGATGCTTAACCATATTAATGAAACAAAGATACAAGAACTTCTAAATTACAACTGTAACAATACGAAAGCTTTTACATGTAAATATCATCATACCACCACTGATAATTATGATTTTAGTGTGGATATCTTAATAGCATTTATGATAAACGTACAACAGTTACAAGTTACGAATTATTTTAAAATTAAGTATTATCCAAACAACTTTATAACTGTTATACCGCTTGATTGATCTGTCGAAAATTTGAGGTTTTGTTTTCCCGTTATTCTTGCTCTAAACTGAGCGAATCAGTACATTTCTTAAAGTTAAGACACTGCACTTCCAAGAATATTTTTATGATCTCCATAACTTCTTTGAATTTAAGAAATGAACTAAAAGTATAAAATATGAAAACTCAAACTATCTACTAAAATGCAAACTCCACCAATAATCTTCCAAAAGAACATGTATTTGATAATTGTTTGGGAATTTGTTAGTGTTCATTTACTTTTCTGCAGTGAATTCTACATGTTATAACAAATACAACAAAGTATCTGGAATTTCATCACGATTTAACTAACAATTGCTTTCAGAAAATCTTCATGTATCTAGAAATGTGTAGGCCGGTTAAACGTACACATAAATTTTAGGCATTCAAATTTCTATTTTATACGAAAAGAGTTTAATAGATAGGATTATTAATTAGGCTTAATAGTATTTCAGAAATATTAAACGGGCTATTTTCTCAAAATTATTGTATTATTTGTTATTATTGGGTTTCAAAACGTTAGAAAAAGGGATGAGGAACGTGATGACAGCCTTAATTAATCAGTTCATTCAACGATTTCAAAATTCAATTTAAAAATTAACTTTATTTGATTTGATCTCGTTTCCCCCTTAATTTTAATATATCACTTTCCTTGCGTCCTAGATAAATTGATATTCGGATTTTCTAATATTTTGTTATTCATTTTAACTTTTCACTATTTCTCTCCATAACTGCCAATTTGAAATTTCAAGTTTGTCACGTTGAGCGTAAGTTGTGTAGAGCAATGTTTTATTTTTAATATCTTAACTACGAACATAGTTCTTGAATTGGATTACCTCTACTTACACATACGTCATATAAACTTAAGTGATAATTCTCTTGCAACTCAGACACAAATTAATTTTTAAGCTTAAGCAATTACAACAAAATTAGGAGAAACAGCAGGAAAGGGAACTGCTTATAGCAAAGAAGAGGACTCTATTTAGACACGGGCCGTGCAATGTGATTTTCCACCAAGGTCCCCGATAATAAAGAAGAATAAATTTATACAGAATACGAGAGAGGCGAATGTGAATAAAAGTCACATTACACACCAATTTCTTTTCTTTAAATGGTCAAATGAAACTGTGAAAGGTGATGGAAGACAGATCACCCAACAGAAACGCTGGTCACATAATTTTTAAAACTAATTTTCTAGAGCTCGTGTTGTTATTTCAAAGTAATTGAACTGTTTTGCTAATAATTCAATTTCAGAACTATTCGCAGATAAAAATATACATGTCTGTATGTGTTTATAGTTACGGGACATCTTTGTTGATTTGTATCACACTGAGTGATACCAACAATTATATTACACTTACAAATAAGAGACACAGAGAATTTCCAATTATCATTTTGCACTAGAGTTGAGAGAAGCTACGAAACAGACCATGACAGTGACATTTTTTTTTGTAAGGGAATGTAAATATTATTCAAATTTTCTAATAAAACTAAACATGTACAGATTTTTGGGAACAACATGACATTGGGTTATACTACGTCAAATGAGTTTACAATAATTGGTATTGTGATGCAGAATTGTTTAATTTTACACAGCAAAGCAAGAAATTATTCGTTTGAACTCTTCGTTTTCCATTACACGTGAATCACAACACAAAGTGAACAACAATCATTAAATTATATATATAGCTTCACATGAATCGTAGTTTTCACAAAATATGATTTAATGTAGGCTTAAATCTGATTTACACAAAATATTTGTACGTGAAGCGTTCATTAAAGAAAAGTTCTTTGTTCACTGCATCCAATACAATAAAATCCGTAATATTTTGCATACGTTTGACATACAGAATATAACGCATCGACAAAACCTCAGCCATTTTTTGTTTAATATATATTCTGTTGCAGGTATAAACGAGCCAGTTAGTCGACCTGGATAAATTGCAATTCAGACCACTGTTTGGTTCCAGTTGTTTTCAAAATAAAAAAGAAAACGGCAGCCCCATTTTACAGTACTATGAAACACAGCAGCCATCTTACAGAAATTTTTGAAAGCTTATCGAAAATGGAAAACAAACAACGGATTTACACTGCGCTTTACTCAGGTTGACTTTTGACTCATATTAAATGGCTGAACTTTAGATATTAGACTTATTTAGATAAAAGTGAACAAAATTTAAAGTATGTGTGCATCGCAATTTTATGAGAACAATTCTTGATTGAACTCTCCTCGTATATTTAACTTCCTTGTCCACGATGACTACAGAAAGTTCTAAATTTGAAAAGGTACGTGTAGCTAAGGACGATACTTTTTTTTAACAGTTTCGAATTTAAGGAAAATCCTGTCAAATATATTTATTACCTTTATCAGCCACTTTTATTAGATTGATATTTACTTCAGAAAATTATATCACACAGAATGGCACAGGAACAGTATTTATATATTTTTATTTCTTTTTTTTTTTCATTTGGGACACATAACTTATAAGCTAATATATTCCTTGAGCACACTTAACGTTCCCAAAGCCATTTTTAATTTGTTGCAAAGAACAGCACAATTTCTGTAGCCGACACGAAAGAGAATTTTTGTTTCTTCATGATAGTTTTATCTATTCGGAATCATAAAACTTTTTTCCAGTATTTAAATTTCTTCGACATCATTAATTGTTTGAAACGCTACCTTTTAATTAGTATTTAGTGTCATAATTTATATACAACTCAAAACATTTCTTTGAATATATACATATATGTCTACTATATATATATCTTATATATGTCTGATTTACTATCTATCTATATATATATATATATATCTATATATATTTAAGTATATTTCTCTTATATACACAATCATACATATGAAGAAAAACTTCGCAATCATTCACCGAAAGGAACCAGTGATTGGTGTCAAACCAAATGGTATTTTTTTCTTAAACAAATTCAATATATTTGGCTAATTGTTCCATCATCTAGCAACCTGTATACCACGCTCTCAGTACCTTGAAAATATAGCACACTACTGAAACATCATACAAGAAGTTATATGATACATATACGAAAATAAATATTAAATATGCACCATAAGATATTTTGAAGTTAGAGAATGATCTTGTATTATTCTAATCAGTTGTAGCTATGTACCGTTGATTTTTCTCTTAAGTCTTCATGTATATTTTCTTTTTTCTTTTTTTTAAAAAAAAGCATATTATGTGGTTTAATGAAAGAATAAACTTTTTTTCTTACAAGACAAGTCTCTTAACACTTTCATGATGTATGGCAGAAAATACATGTATCTTTGCACATCGTAATGACAACAAAATCAAGATGGCATTGTTAGAAGACAGGGCATTAAAGAGCAGGAAATGGACCAAGTGTTACTTCTCTACATCACTTTTTTGTTGCTCTTTATTGTTGTTGGCCGGCGTAGCAGGAGTTGGATCGTCTTGGAACAAGGGATTTTTTACTTCCATTTCACCAGTCTGGAAAGAAAAAAGATACATTGATGCGATTATTTGTCATATTAATAAGGATTACGAAATATTTTATTAGGCCCGTTACACTTACTGAAGTGTGTCTCAGAACAAAAGTAACAACTTCGGAAATTAATGGCGCGAAAGAAAAAGTGAAATGGGAGGAACTTCATACTATTTAAATCATAAAGTTGTGAAAATTGTTGTATACATCAGACGTGCAAGATGGTATCAAAAGCACTGCAGGCATGAAAACAATCGATTTACAAATATGAAGGAAATCCTGAACAGTCATATGCAGATATAGGACTGCAAAATTAAAACACCTCTAATTTTACAGTAATTATGCGATGTTTTCAAATAAATAAAAATAATCGAAAAGTGGAACAAGAGCTCACTAGACATTATTGTTTTACGTGATAGACCGTTATCACGACTCACTTATCTGCTTTCGATTTCCAGCCATGTAGAAAGTTGGTATTTATTTTCGCGTTTATAAATGGGTGCAAACGGAAAGCTACTAGGTGATTCGTGATAACGGTACCTCATGCAAAATAATATTGTCTATCGCGCTCTTGTTCCACATTTCGATTATCTTTAATCTATTTGAAGATATCACATAATTACTGGAAAATTACCGATATTTTAATTTCGCAGTTATTAGGCCTCTCAACAGAAAAAAAAGTAAGAAACATTACTGTGCGCTTCGAGCAAGCGTTAACATGTGACAGGAAGAAACAGAAAGGAAACAATGCAGGTATAAATGACAAGATGTTAATGTGGGAGGTAGCAAACATGTTATAGAGTAGAGGATCTGCCCATATGTATCTTCATTCTATTAAATCAATGAAGCCAAAATACAACCGAACATAGGCAGGCCTGATTGGCTACTCTTGTTTCCGCCATGATTGTTGGCTCAAAACATTGCGATCTTACTGGGCGGAGTGGGCAGAGTAGGGGTGGCGAAACTGTGACGTATGGCTTTAAGATTGTGTTGTAAGGGCAGATCATCTGTTTTATAATATGCTTGGGAGGTAGTGAACGCATATTGAAGAAACTCAGCAATGTCTGTAAGGAGAACGCCTGAAATTTATCATACCACGAAATCTACTGTGCAGAGGATTATAAAATAGCAAGGTTTAAAGACGTTTCGAGCCGTGAATGTGTCGCACAGTCATATTTTGGAAATCTTCGGCAAAATTATGGTATCAAGAATCCATTGCATTAACATGACGTGGTGTAGGGTAGTAAAAATGAGTGCACCCATGTTATCCTCTATTTTACTAAACATAGCAGTAGTGTCAAATCCATGGCCAAAATAATAACTTTCGTAAAAACACATTAAGCACAAAATGGAAGAAAAAGCTGTTCACATGAGGAACAACGAAAACGAAAGAAAAAAGCTGAATGTGCGCGTAATAAGCTTTTCTATTCGAAACAGAGCGTTAATGCAACTTGGATTTGGAATACAAAAGTAATTCTTCCACAACACTTTGTGTCTTCTATACGCATTTGGATTCGCGCCACGGAGATAAAAAAAAAAAAGAATTCCGTCAATTTGACGCTTTTCGAAAAAAAAAATGTCTTTATCTGGTAACAACTTTGCAATTGTTGCTTGCGACAATCTTCGCATTAGAATCAATGTGAAAACATTGTGAAAGTAGTTCACTTTTCTGAACAGATTTAAATTCATTAAAAAATACTTAAGGCGTAAATCGCTTCCATGCAAAACAGACATCTTTTGCAACTTTCAAATATTAGCAAAGGCAGTCTCGTATCCTTTTTTTGTTTTTTTGATATTTTGGCAATATGTTAAAAGATACGAGGTATCTTGAAACAGAAAAGTGACATTGCTTAATTCGTTAGCCCATTGGCACATACTTTTTTTTTCTGAAAATTAAAATCCTTTTAGACAGTTTTTTAAAGTCATTTTACAGAAAAGTTGACACATTCCACATTATATTTTATAATCATTTAGGATTAATACGAAAGTCCTGCTTAATTATGATATTTATCAATGAACAATCAAAGTACACAGTGATGAGGCTTGCACCATATGTACTAAATAACATTTGAATTAGTACCGAGAACGGGACGGAAGATGGTGAAATGGAAAATTTCCGTAAGTCTGTGTTTTGTTCATTCTGAGTCATACGGAATTTTTCCGTAAATCTAAGACAATCGGTCGAATTCTACCATGGATATTTTTTCCCTTGAAATAATTTTCCACATTAAGCAAAATTAAGTTGTAAATGTTGATATATATATATATATATATATATATATATATATATATATATATATATATATATATATATATATATATATATATATATATATATATATATATATTAATATCCTGTTGCACTATTTTCCTTATTTTCCATTACTGTTACATCTTAAGATACACAAACAAATAAATAAAATATTAACTGAACAGGATTTGGTAAAAGTTGCTCATAAACTACTTTGAAATCAAGATTTAACAACTTCACTGAAGAATGAAAAAAAAAAAAAAACAATCTGATAGTACTTAGTTCTATGCCTTATATTCTAATTAGCAACATGCATGTCCAGTTAAAAATATTTTTAAAAAAGTTTCAGTATTTTTTGAATTTTGCAGGTAATGATTTTGTTTCCCCTATGCTTAAGGACGTCAATTCAACAAAAAGTTACACCAAACTTCGGAAACTAAACTAAAACATGCTAATATGCCAGTTTTTTAAATTGAATGTTTTGTGATCTTACAGACTATTGTTCGAATTATCAGTAAACCACTTAAAGAGAGCAAGGAGAAAGCAGTAACAAGCATTGATAGAAGTCAGTGGTGACAGGCAAATAAGGTGGAGTCGATGGTTTTGTAGATACACTACACGTAAATTCATGACTAATCAACCACTGCCAACCTTGTTTTATATCATTCCACTTTTCTCGTTCCCTCCGCTTTCTTGCTCACCTTGTTCTCTCTCTCCTGCTTCTGGTCGTAAAAACCCGCTCTTACGTCATACATTGGCGAATTGGAAATGAGTGCTCTACACGAACCGTCAGTGGGAAGTCGAACACTAGATTTCGTTAATGGCCTCATTTATTTATTTTATTTTTTTTAAGTTTAATGTTCGACGATTAAACAGGAAAGTTAGGGGAGAAGATGGCGATGATAATAAACAAGACAGTGATATAAACATAGGAAGAAACGGGAGAACTCGACGAAATCCACGCACATGGTGTTTGTTCACCACAAAGACAACTTGGAACGAACTTCGCTTGAATCAAGGACCTCATGTACCAGAGTTTAGACTCTACCCCTGAGGTACCGTGGCCGACTAGTGTTCTTCTGGTATGCTCTGCTGTCGTAATAATAAAAGCACGTGTAGTAAGTCAAGTGCATACTCCGTAACTGAAAAATCAATGGATAAACAATTTGACTAATTAATATGTCCTTGCTAACGTTCTTTCAAGTTAGGGAACACAATTTGGTGCATTTTTTAAAGTGTCGTATGGAATTGGTCAATGAAGACTGTGCCGACGGAGTTATGTTTAACAATTTTTCGTATTACCTCTATATTACTTTTGTGTGTGTTTGAAATTAGAAAATAAAACCCGGCAGAACTTCACCGGCAAAGACTGAAATTTTGATTGATTGCTTTAGGACCAAGAGAGACAATCAATACTAATGCGTCAAGACCTTAAAGAGCTCTTGTCGCACGATACAAAATAAGCATCTAGAAGTGCTTACAATAATGTGTGCTTATATATGGAATTTGAGCCAATTGTTACGACGAAGATGCTTCACTACGAGACAATCTGTCAAAGCCCTGATCTGTCAGGGGTGGATTTTCATATCTGTGGCGAAGACGATACTTTGAGCAAACGCAATATGCACAGCAAAGTTTAATGTATAGTAGTTGTCCTTACACATATTACGGCTAGCTTCACAGTACGATACAAATCCGACTAACTTGTAAGGTTGCTTTCTACTGAACCAACCATTTCCAACTATATCCTATAACGTCACATTTTGTTTTCGCCTTCTCAGTGGAAGAAGAAGAACTGACAGGTAACCTAACGTTGGTAAAAAAGAGTGGTGACAGGTAAACAAAAACATCGATAGAACATTTGATGGTTGCAGATGTATACTTCTCTTGGATCCATGACTGTGTGAACACTGGCAACTCATTGTGTTCCTCTCTGTTTTTCTCAGATTGTAAAACAACGCTCCTACATCATCTCATCCCCTCCTTTTCTCTTTGTATTTTTCTCTGCTTTTCTCAGATTGTAAAACCGCGCTCCTACGCCACCCCTCCCCTTATTTCCTCATTGTGTTTACCTCTGCTTTTCTAGATTGTAAAACAGTTCTCTTACGTGATATCCTTCCCTCATTGTGTTTCTCACTGCTTTTCTCAGATTGTAAAACCATCCTCCTACGTCATCTCCTCCCCTTCTTCCCACATTGTGTTTCTCTCTGCTTTTCTCCGATTGTAAACCCGTTCTCCTACGTCCATCTTCTTCCCCTTCCCTCATTGGGTTTTTCACTGCTTTTCTCAGATTGTACAACAGTTCTCCTACACCATACGTTACCTACTTGGAAAGACTGTATTATACCATTTATCTGCATTTCTGTCCAGGAGCTGTTTCACTGAGTTTTATTTGACTGACCCAAATACTGACATTATGCATGTGGAGTGCAAAGATTTATGCTAATCATAATTATGAATAAATCTAGAATACTTACAGGAGCTAAACCTGGACATTCGTAGACAGTGTAATCACCTTCTTCGTTATCATCTTCACTGTCGACCTCAGAAGCAGATCCTTGCCTCTCATTTGTTACCCTGCTGCAACAAAAGTAAACACCATTAAACATGTTTCTTAATAATTTACGTCGAAAATTCAGAAACAAAAGAAAAAAGCGAAACACCTTCTCGACTTTCAGGATATCTTTTTATCTGAAAGCATTGTTCACCCAGCTGAGGTGTGCACTTTAAAAACATAGTCAATGAAATTGATAATTTTTGTTCAGAACCAACACTGGGTAAAATTAGGAAACTAAACAGTACTTACTGCATATGTAGCAAATTTTCTACCAATCACAAATATTCTCGTTGAAAATCTTAGCCAATAGATGTAATTTCATATTCAACAATTTACTGACTCCGTTAATATACAAGGTTATCTTACAATTAATATAAGGTTGTATGTTTGTCATGTATACAAATTCACACCATTGCACAGCGGTCCAGAAACCCTTCAAACCTGATCAAAACCTCAAAATTCGAAATTATCACAAATATGAAAGGTCTTATATATTTAATAAGGAAAGATATAAGGTTTGCAGAAATAGGTAGATTTTCGTGCAGCTCCTAAGGGTTGGGCCTACAATTTGTACAATGTGAAAGATTAAAGTTGGTGAAAGAAGGCCCAACCCTCAGGAGCTGCACTAAAATCTACCTATTTCGGTAGCAGACGCAAAGTTCATGATGTGAAAACAAAACAATGTTTCGTTGTTAGGCGTCAGCATTGATTGTGCACAACATTGTTATACATTCATTGTTCACGATACATACATAGAACTCTAATATACTTTTTTGTACCAGCCAATCTGTGGATAAACAAAATTAGATCGAAAACAAAAATTGGTATACTTGATACTGAATTTCATGTAGATTTTTATTTTGAGTCCAGCCGAGTCCAGTTCTACTTTGTGCTGGATGTAATAGTAGAGGATATTATCTCTTAGAGGAAAAGACCTATTGTTGCCCGTTTTTGCCCGATCTGGTTTGAAAGGCATATTTGTATGTAAGTAGGGTAACCAAAAGGCAACATCGGATTGGTTTCCTTGAGAAAGAAATGTCCACCGAAAATATTTGTACGATTTAACTAGTAAAATACATTGTACTAGTCTATTCGGTGGATGTTTCTTTATCACGGAAACCAATCTGATGTTGCCTTTTGGTGTCCTTGCTTCCTTCTACATTCCGCAAAACTTGCAGAAGCCTCCTTCATGTTGTTTTCTATAACATTTCGAGAATGACTAGGAAAAACAGTCATTAGCCTAAATACTATTAGCAAAAATATTACCCTACTCACATACAAATATGCCTTTCAAACCAGATCGAGCAAAAACGGGCAACAATTGGTCTTTTCCTCTAACAGATAATATCCTCTACTATAACATCCAACACAAAGTAGAACTGGACTCGGCTGGACTCAAAATGAAACTCTACATGAAATTCAGTATCAATTATACCAATTTTTGTCTTCGATCTAATTTTATTTATCCACAGATTGACTGGTACATGATAGTATATTAGAGTTATCTGAATTCTATTCCTCAACCATCTTGTACTTTTAGCTTCAAATTAGTAACTGTTAAGGACGTTGAAAAAGCAATTTTGAAGATGAAAAATAGTAGTACCTGTGATGTATATGGTCTTAATTCTATTATACTCAAAAGTGACATACATTTTATTGCTGAACCTTTAACACACATTGTCAACAGTTGCATATTAGAGTCGATATTTCCTGATATGTTAAAATATGTTAAAGTAATTCCAGTACACAAAAAGGGCAATAATTCAGAATGTGACAACTATAGACCTATATCTATAATCCCTGTAGTAGCCAAGCTTGTTGAAATATTACTCAATGATCAAATAGTTAAATATTTTGAGAGTAATTCATTGTTTAGTAGCTCCCAATTTGGGTATAGAAAAGGATTAGGCACAATTAAAGCAACAACTTCTTTAGTTAAAGATCTTTTAGACAGTTTAGAAAGTAAATACTTTACTAAAGTTAGATTTTATGACTTGTCAAAAGCGTTCGACACGGTATCTCATACGATTATTTTAAGTAAATTAAAATACTACGGTTTTCAACATGATGCGTTAAACCTTATAAAATCATATTTATCAGACAGATATCAAAAAGTAGAATTCCATAATTCGAACTCCAAATACTTACAAGTGGGTTCTGGGGTACCACAGGGATCTGTTCTGGGTCCCATTTTATTCCTTATTTATATCAATGACCTTCCCAAAGTAGCTACTATTCCTGCTAAAGGCTATCTTTTCGCTGATGACTTTGGAGTCTGTGTAAGTTCTAAATCAATTATTGAAAGAGAACAATTAACCCAAAATATAACAACCGTAGTTGAGGATTGGTCTACTGCAAACCTTTTGTGTTTAAACCTGAGTAAAATACAAGATCTTAATGTTACATATAACAATCTAGATTACACAGAAAAATATTCTACAGTTAAATTTTTGGGATTTGAACTTGATTCAAAATTAAACTGGTATAATCACATTGAAATCACGGCAGCTAGTGTAACAAAGGGTATATACATGTTGAGAAAATTAAGAAGTTGCGTTAGTTTGAAAATCTTAAGAATTGTTTACTTTGCCCAAATCCACAGCTTTCTATCATATGGTACTATTCTTTGGGGTGGATCTAGTAACACTTATAAGCTTTTAAAGCTGCAAAAGAAAGCTGTCAGATTGTTATGTAGTCTTCCTTCTCGTAGTCACTGCAAACCTAGTTTCAAGCTACTCAAAATAATGACTCTTCCTGCTATTTTTGTTTTTCAATGTTTAATGTATGTAAAAGAGAATAGAGATAACTTCCCTGAACATTCTAGGTATCATTCATATAACACAAGATACAAAGATAATATAATGGCAGTGTATTACAATTATACCAAAACACAAAAGAGTTTTATTGGCACGTCCGCAAAATTATTCAACTCTCTCCCAAAAGCACTGAGAGATACCGAAGTGGGTACTTTTAAAAGTAAACTCAAATCACTCTTATTAGATAATCCAATATATGATATAGAAGAGTTTTACGAAATTACAAAGCAATTAAAGTGAAAAAATGAAGAACTATGAGAGAAATAAATAGACATGTATAGTACGAGTAGTTATCTATTGTATTGTGTTGTGATCGTTATTCCTTGTATTGGAATTACAATTGATATGTATTACAGTTATATCTTATATATATATATATTTTTTTTTTTCTGTATCCATATATGTAAATATTATGTATCCAATTTTTTCCTTTTGTAAATATTGTATATGCATTTTAATCTGTAACTTTAAGATCTGACGATTGTAATGCTTTAGATGTCCTCTGAAGTTTCTGCAATAAAGACGATATGAATATGAATATGAATAACAGAGTTCTATGTATCTGTCGTGAACGATGAATGTATAACAATGTTTTGCGCAATCATTGTTGACGTCTAACAACGAAACATTATTTTGTTTTCACATCATGAACTTTGCGTCTGCTACCGGGGTAGATACATGACCTTCTTCCACCGACTTTAATCTTTCACATTGGTACTAATTGTAGGCCCAACCCTTAGGAGCTACACGAAAATCTACAAAAAAAAAAAAAAAAAAAAAAAAAAACTTACATCTTTCCTTATTAAATGTGTGAGGTCTTTCATATTTGTGATAATTTCGAATTTTGAGGTTTTGACCAGGTTTGAAGGGTTTCTGGACCACTCTGCATTGGCTTGGCATACTTGCAAGTAACTGTAGGAAAAATATAATAGGTATTTATTTATTTTATGTGTATCCTAAGCAGACGCGGAATTCAAAATTTATGCCGGAAATACATCTCAAGAGCCCTTAAAGTTAGGGAGATAAAATAAAAAACTGTATACAAACTCCATATTAAAATTGAACATTTAATCCAACGTTTTCTAAAATTTCACTTCTAGAGAGGAAGGGAGAATATTTCTAAAATATTTTAATTTTCCATTTTGTATTCATAAAAGAGTGAAAGTGAGCAAACAGTTGAACCATTTAAAATTAATTTTTGAACGTAATTAGCTTTTGGGTCGGCCTATGATTTTATTATTACATTTTGATTGAAACTCATATGATAAAAGACGAATAGCATTTGAACTTTTTGCGAAGAATAACGACAGCACCGTTTGAAATGCATTTCTGAACGTAGTTGGCACTTGTGTTACCTAGGTTTGTATCATTTCATTTGGATTCAAATACACATCCTAAAGGTCCAAATATACCTGTCAAATCTATATTATAAAATTGAAAGTGACTATGATTGTGACTTAATCTATTGAATCACCTGACCAATGTCCTATCTAGATCAAATCTTCAACATAGATGAGATCGGTCGGGCCTCGAAAGTTTATATTATATATATATAATTTGATGGTAGAATCTAGGGGAGGGGGAGGCGAGGAGGAGATTTATATATAAAAATAAATAAAACTTAACTCTTGAACCACCAAATTGATCTCGATCAAATTTTCAACATAGGTGACGTTCGGGCCTGGGAAAATTTTTTATCATTTAACTTCGACGGCGCAACGTAGGGTAGGGGTAAGAGGAGATATATGTAAAAAAAAAAAAAAAAATAGTGACTGTCTTTGTGACTTCATCACTCTCGAACCACCCAACCTATCTCGATCAAATTTTCAAAATAGATGAGGTTCGGGCCTGGCATGGTAGTTATTTATTCACTTTGACGATAGTACTTAGGGGAAGGAGTTAAAGAATAAATAAAACTTAATAAGTCTTGAACCAAACAATCAATCTCGATCAAATTTTTAACATAGATGGGGTTTGGGTCTCAGATGATTTTTTTTATCATTTTACTTTGAGGTAAAACTTAGCGGAGTGTGATGGGTGGGGAAGATATGTAAAACTAAATAAAACTTTAAAAAATAAATAAAAAACTTAATAACTCTTGAACCACCACACAGATGTCGATCAAATTATCAACCTAGATGAAGTTGAAACCTGAGATAGTTTCTGTCATGTCACTTTGGAGAGAAATTTAAAAGTGACCGAAAGTGACCTATATTAGTGTCGAATCCATAGTTTTCGGTGTCGCTGAGATGAACAGTGAAAATTCAGATGCTGACTAAATCCAAATTAAGCTCCTCAGCTTGGGAGAAGTGGAGGAGAAGATATATAAAAATGATCTAAGATGACCGATATTAGTGTCGAATCTATAGATTTCCAGGTCGCTGAGATGAACAGTGACACCTCTGATGACGTTTAAATCCAAATTCAGACCCGCAACTTGGCGGAGGGGAAGATATATAAAACTGATCGAAATGACCAATATCAGTGTCGAATTCATAATTTTCGGGGTCGCTGAGATGAACAACGACACATCCGATGCCGTGTCCCACAACATGGGGAGGGGAGGAGGATATATAAAAATAATCGGAAATGACCGATATCAAAGAACGCTTTAGTAGTAGTAAAAATTGACTGACTAACGGAATATATTACTACTTTTTTCTTAATTTAACCCAGCGAAGCGTGTAATTGATGCTAGTATTATCTATAGAACGTAGTCTTCCAGTGCGAAACTAATCCACGTCGTTGGCTTGGCATCCTTATATGAAGGGGAGAAACTGTAGGCTATTTAGAATTGTTACCTAATCATTTACTTTTTCAGGTTTGAAATTTGTCGCAATTTTCTCAGAAACGGCTCAAACGAATTATATGAACATGCTATGTAAAAGAATTACAACTTCTTACATTTTACCCAAACAACGGTAGGTGACATATTAAATAGTCTATATATAATAAAAAGGTACCGGCCACCACAGTAAACTTTCTCGCTACAATCTGTTAAACTAAATCACGTTGTGCTGCAATATTGAATGAAACATTTTCTTGAGAAACACGAACCAAATTATAAGGCATTTTCGGAAAACTTCACCGAATAAAATTTCATCCCCGAAAGTAAACTACCTTTGTGGATTTTCCCGTAAGAAATAACTTATGCCATATGATAGGATTATTAATGAAATATTTGCTTATAAGGTATTGACAAAATCGCAAAAGCGGTATTTTACAATTATTAAAAAAATCACTTTAAAAGTAAACGATAATATCATGGAAGCGATTTGTGCAACACTACAAGGATAATAACGAAATATTTATTTATGAAATATGACAAAAATCGCCTGAGTTCTTTTTGAGAAAGTAGTGTGAAAAGAAACTCATCCCCAAGGCTAAACTATCCCTTGTGATTTATTTCATAATGAATAATTTACACGATATTATAGAACTAATGAACAAAATTCCTGAGTCGTTTTTGAGAAATCCTCCGAAAGAACTTACCCCCAAAAGTAAATTGCCCCTTGGACATATTTAGGACAAAGGAATACGCAATATTGTCAGTCGAAATTACAGAGAACCAATTTAGTTTCATGCCAGGGCGATCGACAACGGATGCAATATTTGCACTTGGGATGCTATTAAAAAAGTACAGGGAATACCAGAAAGACCTTCATATGCTTTCCGTCGACCTAGAGAAAGCGTATGATACAGTGCCACGGGGTCTTATTTGGTGGATACTGAAGAAGAAATGTGTTCCGAACACATACATCTGTGCAATTAAAGATATGTATAATGGATACAGGACAGGAGGGAAGAGCGCGTGTGGAATAACATAAAAATTCACAGTTAAAGTGGGACTTAATCAGGGCTTATATCTTTTTGCAATTGTGATGGACGAACTCATAAAGGATATCCAAGACTTAGCACCGTGGAATATGCTATTTGCGGATGACATCGTGGTAGTGAGTGAGACCAAGGCAGGTCTCCAAGATAAACTAGATGCTTGGGGAGGAGTATTGGAGAGCAAAGTATTTAGAAATAATAAAATTAAGACATAATATTTACATTGTTGTTTTAGGAAAAATGTAATAGAAAATACAAGAATTCGACTTGACGAAATATAGGTGGTAAGAACGAAGAAATTTAAGTACGTGGGATCAATATTGCAGGAAAATGCAGGAATAGAATATATATTATGAACAGCAGAACTAGCAGCGGTGGGACAAAATGGAGAGAAGTGACAGGAGTGTTATGTGACCGTAGAGTCCTAATACGCCTTAAAGGAAAAGTTTAAAAAACAGTAGTGAGACCTGCCTTATGGTACAGAGCGGAAAGTTGGACGACGATGAAGAGAGAGGAACAGAAGCTGCATTTGCGGGGATGAAGATACTGCGGTGGATGTGTGGAGTGAAGCTGAAGGACACAATTAAGAATGAAGTGATCCGTAGAACAGTAAAGGTGAGACCAGTAGTAGAATAATTGCAAGAAAGTAGACTGAGATGATTTGGGCATGTAAGAAGAAGACCTTTGGAAGACGTAGCTCACCGAGTAGATGCTATAGAAGTGAGTGGGAAACGGGCCTGAGGCTGGTCAAAGAAGTGGGAAGAGTGTGTTAAGAAAGATATGATGCAGTGTGTTGTTACAGCGCTGAGATGAATAGTCACACTCCAGATACCATTAAAGGATAAATTCAACCTTAATTGATGAACAATGAGAAACGTCGAAAAATAAAATGTCTAAGATAACCGAGATTACTGTTGAATCTATCGAGGTCGACCGTCGATTACTGTGTTTTTAGAGTCGCTAAGCTGTTAGGTGACAATCCTGATGACATTTAAGGCATGTCAGGTGGCTTGCAAATTTATAGGGAGAACGCCAATGGCGTTGGTTATCGTTATTTATTGTACTCCGTTCCTTATTTTGTGACTGAAGCAACGCTGAGTGCGTTATGCATGTCAGTTGGATTAGAATTGACAAAGTTATCACCTTGACGTTTCTTGTATATCTAAATATAGAGAGAGATATGTGTGTGTATGCATGTTCGACCGTCACTTTGAAATGTATGGAATCATTTTCAACCAAACTTGGTACTCATATGGTTTGCAATCTGAGAGAAAATGTAGAGTAAGACATCCCGAGCACCCTAGGGGCAGGATCGAAAGGGGTGACACATATAAATAATCAACATCGACGTATAATAGTATTAAATTCATAGTTTGACGAAGCAGTAAGATGAATACTGACAATCCAGGTGCTGTTTAATTCCACGCTCTGCCCTATCAGCATAATAGATGACAACGAGTGAATAATAAAATATTCAAAATGACCGATAATAGTGTCAAATCAATGGTTTTCGGAGCCATGTAAATGGCTGATCTGTTTCAAATAAGTTTCGGAATATCGTATCTACAAGAAGGTGGGTTTCTATAATGCCACTTCGATTAAAGTTCACATTCTATGGGGGTAGGGTGTTTGAAAATCTATACCAAAAGTAAAGTATTTTATGATTTATTGTTATTACAGCTTCACTGAAATTCGTATTCGTAGGGGTATTCTCCCCGTACGAAAAACAGGCATTTCATTTAGCATAGAATATTTGTTAGAATGTACTCTTGCTCTTGCATTCACTTTCTGTCAGTTGTAACAGCTTAATAACTGAGGAATGTTATTTCAAAACTTGATAATCGCATTTTGAAGAAAAACAACAGTTTCTAGCTTTTAATTATCAAAACAGAAATTTAAATTTTGAAACATTAAACAGGTAATCAAGTTAGTGATTACGAGAGCAAAATTATCATATTTGTAGCTCTAATGTTTCAATACGATAGTTTAATAACGCATTTATGAAGTTACTTACGTCCATGTGTTTCTCAAATGTTGGAAGAAAAAAGCACTCCTCAATTACGGCGAAATTTATTCATTCTTTCAAATACTATGTTTTGTTTCTAGGATTTACTTGTCTGATATTTCTTGTCTTTGTACTCATCTAGTTAAAATAGAGTTAAGCACAGTGTTACACTTTCCAAGAATTTCTGAATTTTCTCATTGTGAACTGTCATGCTCAATTAATATTTTCCCCAGTGAACTTCCTGTCTCAGTAATTTATAATAACTTGTTACTTTTCTCGATAATAAAAGCTACTCAACCTACAGTATAACATACAAAACAAGTACAAAGTTTACTTAGAAGGAACTTCTCTTGAAAATTGTCGAACTTCTTGAAGTGCACTAGAGGTAGGTTAATGTTTCAATTTATTTGAATTTTGTATTTGCCTAAGCCAAATATGTTTTGAGAAGAGAAAAAATAATGGCATTCGCATCATATTAATTCTAATTTACATTTGTTTTGCAAACATAGACTATCAAGGTGAAAAAAGTACAAATGCGAAAATCCTTCAGGAATTAAGCGATGTGCATCGAAAGCGGAATACATTTCTAACCAAAAATGCCACGACATTTTAAAGAGTATAGACCCAGTGCTTTTACAATGGAATATGTCAGAGAGGTTATTTTGGATACCTTAAGCTACACCAGAGCTACAAGTTCACAGCGAATAATTAGATACAAATGTAGATAAATTAATGTTACATGTTTATTATTATTATTATTATTATTATTATTATTATTATTATTATTATTATTATTATTATTATTATTATTATTATTATTATTATTTGGGCTGTAATTCTTTGATAAATACGACAGTTTTTTTTTAAAGTGAGGGCTGTTTGGCAAGAAAAACGAAACAAGTAAACAATGTTAAAAATAACACTATTTTCTTAATACCCATATAATTCTACACTTTTTTATGTACTTTTCTTGTCGATTTAAACACTTATCGTAACGAATGAGTTTTGCATATCCTCTTCATGTAAGTCTGACACGCCTGTGGTGATAAACAGTTTTTCATGGCCGTTTAAGTTCTTCTGAACATTTACTGCCCAGGAAGTTCTGATGACTGTACTGTTCACATACGTCCCATATTTTGTGGAATTGTAATTTATTACGAGATTGTGTTTCTGCTTCCAGATAAAATTCTTCCGAACGCAGAAGTGACCCGAAAATCGTGGATTTGTATTTAACATTCTAATTCTTAAATTTTAAATCTGCCATTGTAAAGAAAGCTCTTGTCATTAAAATGCCATACCAATTAACTTCACAATACTGTTATGTTGCGAGAATAGTTCAATTAGTTGACGCCCTGATATCCAATTTTGATAGTGATGAGCAATTGCAGACTGCTATTGAAACACTGGTTCTACTCTCAAGCGGCTGACTGTTATGACATCGGAATACAAAAGTTGCTCCCATGGTATGACAAGTGTCTGAATTCCGGTTGCGTGTTTTCCCTTGTACGTAACGCCTTAGGGAAACTAACTTTCTGGACGCACCTCGTACCTGTGACCTACAGATCTAGACCTCATATTGCCCTATATCCTAAGTGTTACACAAGGACATTAAACTTCAAATATCAACTGTGTGTTGGTTGGGTAGAGAGTTTGGTGACCTTTTCCAGTGGGTATCTACAGTTTAAGGTGGAATCCGAACCACCCTAATGTGTTTAAATATCAAGACTTCTCCTCCGGGAATTGAAAGCGGAACCCCTAAAACAAGAAACGTGCGTCGCTAACCATTAGATTAGCTAGAAGAGTTCGAAACAGTTCCAATAATAATAATAACACAGTAAAAACTGTCTTCAACGGACCCTTTATTAAACGGACACTTGTCTTAGACGGAAATATTTTACGGTCCCTTCAATATAGGAAAGGAAATCCTTCATTAAGGGGAAACTGTTACGTGGACAACGGAAATCAAAATATGCCTTTAAATGGAAAATTTCAAGTTCCGGATCGCAGCATTAGATAGTTTTTTGATATTCATTGAGAGGTAAGATGCATATATACATTAGACTACGTTGTCACCGAAACAGATAGTGATACGCAAACCGAAACAGACACAACGGATGAATGTAGATACCTAATTGAGAATTATACGAAAAATCTCAAAGGAGAAGAGGAGGTAGAGGAAGAAGAGAAATTCAACTGGAAGGAGAGTGTAGTGTAAAGACTTATCAAGATGCCGGTAAAAGTTTAACGGAACTGCAACAATTTGCCTTACGTCAAAATGACAGATATCTTTTGTATGGTTTCTCAGGTGTAAAGTCAAGCAGTCATGCAGTAACGTTTCAGAAAATTCTTCTGGACTATGGGAAAAATCAAGTCAATATGCGTACAGTACTTTCTTCTGTTCATTCTAAGTTTGTGTGTATTAATTCGTAGTAGAAATACATACTGTAAATTAACTTACATACAGCATATTATTTTATGTTGGTATTTCCACTATATGTATGCACTTTTTTGCATAGGTTTATCTTCGTTAACCGGAAACTTCTCTTTAACGGAAATTTTTGCGAGTCCCGTTCGATTCCGCTAAAGACAGGTTTTACTGTAATAATAAAAAAACACACTGTGGAATACAAAATTTTCTCTTAGCAGGCACGTGATACGAAAATAAAATTTGATTAGCACCATTGCCAGATAAAATATCCATTTCTATTGCTCAATGTCCTTTGAAATTCGTGTAACGAAGACTGTTCTCCATTACTGCATATTTTAATTACGGCTCCGTTTTCGCAATTTAATGAACTGTTATTTTTTGCTTATTGGTCAGATGAAGAGACAATTACTTCAGAAAGTTTGCTTATATTGCAAAGTAAACATTTAAGAGTCCCAAGTAAAGAGATGATATCTTAGCAATTATCTAAGCCGACAAAAAAAGCAAACAGAACGTTTTAAAAATCAACACAGTTAATCCGTAAAAATTAAACAGAACGAAAACATGCATTTTCCTAGAATTAACATCGATAATGATATAAATTTATTATAAATCTAATAGAAGAAACTATTATTGAACTAGTGTGAATAATAAGTTAGTTGTATTAGCCTACATAGTTGTAGCTATGGGGGGCATAGGGGGCATTGCCCTCCGCAACTTTTTGACAGTAAATAAAAAATGCCACATATAAGATCCCCCAATTCTCATTTGTATTTACTGTGCTCTGAGCAGACAGAAGGTCTGACCCCTAGGAGGCAATTCCTAACTCCGCCCATGTTGTATTACTCAAATGTCATTAGCAAACACAACAGAAACAAGCTAACTATTTTTAAGGAACTGAAAGATTCAACTCTACAAAACCAAAGGTGCACCAATAGAATGGTGTCGGGAGTTGTCACAATTGCGATCAACTGGAAGTTCCAAAATATTACTCAACTTCGGTTATTATTATTATTATTATTATTATTATTATTATTATTATTATTATTATTATTATTATTATTATTATAGTGACAAAGAAATATTGATGATTATATGTCGATTTCTCTCTCACTTTTTCGAAGCCTGAGAATGAAAAAAATCGTCAGAATTCCGAGTTAAAGCGCAACTTATTTGCCGTATTGAAAATGAGTGTTGATCTTCACTTTGCTGCTGTTTTCTTAATTACTTGTCTAGTACAATTAGTATACACCATTTATGAGCAATGAAATATGAGCTTCATTATGCGTCGTCAGTTTCAATGGGGATCGTGCATTAATCCAACTTCTGTACATGAGAAGTTCTCAAGCATTTTCTAAAGTCATTACTAACTTCATACTTCTAAAGGATCTTCTCATTCAATTTTATGTATAATTTTTCTCTTTTGATCACTTTTAAGTCCATTGTCATAAACTTCATTCACAAGAGGACGGAAGCTCAATCGTAGAGCGCTTACCTCTGGTGCGTGGAGTCCTTGGTTCGTTCCCCGGCCAAGTAAGTTTGTGGTGGACAACATCGTGACCGTGGATTTTCTCGGATACTCCTGTTTCCTCCCACATTTTCTTCCATCATCATTCACTTGCCTTAACCATAATTTCCCTTGGCATAACAGGCATAAACTGTGGAACGTTCAACTGAAAGATTATCATAAACTTGATGTTCGTGCTTTCCACTTTAGGCAGATGTCAAGTCTTGAACCTTCGCATGAGGTATACCGAGCAATGCACTTTGCATATTTCAAATGCATTATTAGTATTGTGTCTCCACTGTAGCAAACCATATCTTACACAGCAATATAATCATTCTTCAGCTACTGTGCACAAAATCATCCAATAACTCTTCCAAGGTCTCATTAGCTAGAAATTCACGTTAGACGAATAACCAGCCTTCATTCCGGAAAAAATATTCGTTTAATTCTTCGTTTTTTTTTAAGTCATAATGAATGGCATAAACTTGTGTAAATTGCTTAGAAGGTAACCCGTAATTATGTATCCGATGTTTCAAAGACTGCGGTAAAGAAACTAGCAACTTAACTTAAACATAAACACATTACCCTCCTGCCTTCCCTTAAAACAATTTTAATCTCTGTTCTCCACGGCATGGTCCACCAATGCACCATACAAATAGATACATGCCCGGAGACGAAGAGCAACATTGTCACAAGCAGCTTGACACATCCGTACTGCACTGAGAAAAAAAGGCCTAGGATTTCCGTGTGGATACCTCGTATTTACGCGGGTGCTCCTTAAGTAATGTAATTTCATGTATAAAAATACAGCTGGTGGGAACACCATGCCAAGTCTGGAGTTCGGTGTCGAACTAGACTCGCTGTGATTGGATAATTTTATTCACGTGATTGATTTCGTGTTAAAACCTATTACTCTCGTAAGGTAGGGAGTCACAGATTTAGAAAAAAACCAAGAGGGGACAGTCGTAGGAAGATGGTAACAATATTATATACCTAAGTTACCACCGTCGGAATAAGTATGGCGTTAATTCTAGATCTGAAATGATGGTCCTACAATACAAAATTTTCGCTGGACGGTGGTGTAGATCGTACTACAGATGAAACAACATTACTTAATGTGGTGACGCGCGTAATCTGGAAAAAACAGCATTTACATGCTGACTGGATTATGCATTTTTCTCCGTGTGGTATCCTGTGGAATTCTTCTGTGATAGCTTCCCGCAGTTCGCCTAAATTGGGTATGTGATGTTGATACACTTTGTCCTTTAAAACACCCCATAAGAAAAAGTCAGGTGGTTTCATACAGGAGATTGAGCTGGCCACTCTAAAGAATACAAACTCACACAACGCACACGCTCTTCCAGAGATAACCGTAACGTCATCCTGTCTGGCATACGCTAACGACTTTTTAAGTCCAGTGACCATTATCCCCACTCTCAGGCTACACAGTGTTCCCATATCGAAACTTCTTGTTCAGAATTACAAATACTACAGTCTGTCAAACATCATATATATAATTAGGGCCTCCTTGTATATCAGCTCTTGAACGCGTTACAAACTTTTTGACAATTCTTTGACCACCGAGTGGCGGGATTTACAAGATGATCATTTGGTTTTGTAACCAAAATACACAACAAATATTGTGATGTTGTAATCTTAGCTATGTATCACCTAGCCATATACCTTGATTTAAATATTTTTTTTTCACCCAACAGTCTTTAGTCAGGTTTTAGCCTAGACATCAAGTATTAATAATAAATTCGATGCAAATATATATTATATTTAACAAATGGTAGAGATTGTCACCACTCGTATTTCTGAAATGACTCTCAAAAGAAAGTAATTGAGAATTATCTCGAGTTTTCACATAATCGCAATTGA
Source organism: Thermobia domestica (assembly GCF_964235325.1). Lineage (NCBI taxonomy): Eukaryota > Metazoa > Arthropoda > Insecta > Zygentoma > Lepismatidae > Thermobia > Thermobia domestica. Next base: position 109,548,560 of record NC_137470.1, read on the forward strand.
TATAGATATTCAATGGAATAGGAGTTATTTCGTGTCAAACCAATTTAACTGGAACTGTATACTATCACACACTTCAGTAAGATACAAGTTCGTATTTTCCTACCGCCTCTCAAATCTACCCAAAGGTCATATCTCCCTTTCCACTCCATTTCTAAATAAAGCCTTATGTACACTCATGTCCAAAATAATATAACTGTCTTCTTGTAAGAATACAATTTGATAATGATTTTGCAGGGCACATTTAATACTGGTACTATGTGTATAATTGGGAAACGTATATTTGTGGTAAATTTCATGGGGAAAGAATTATAAATACGAAAATTAGAATGAGTAAAACAAAATGTTACTAAATGGACAAGATAGTTTTATTTTCGTTTTATTGTTCTTATTTACTGCTCTTTTGACATGAAATTTGCCACATACATGCCTTTGCCAATTATAAACATACTAACATTATAAGAAATACCGGGCGAATTCGTTATGAAATCATATTCCTACAACAGCATATTTATAGACATGCGACATTAATTTTGGACACGAGTGTACTTTATCTTAGCCGCTTGCCTAACTCTTACCGTCCGTCGGAGAGACAAAATGTCTCAACAATTACTTGATGGATCACCACCAAGTTTAGTCAGGATGGAGAGGGTAAAAACTTAAGAATCGAAAAAATGAAATCTTTGGATTTAACGTCCCACGATTATACTAATTACCGAAGGAAGACGATGATTAAGGCAAGTGAATGATTATGGCAGAATTCGTGGAATGAAAATGTGGGAAAAAACGGGAGTACATTGAAAAAAACTCACGGACCCGATGTTGTCCATCACAAACTTACTTAGCCGGGAAACGAACCAGGGACCCTATGCATAAGAGGTAATTGCTGAACCACTGAGCCACCGTGTCCTCCAAAACTTAAAAATCGAGTTCGTATTTCAAGGTGATATTGAAACCGGAAGTGCTACAAGTAAATCATTTCCTATTTTTTTTTTTTTTACGTTGATCACTAAAGAGCAGAGACGGTAATACATAGCGACAAGATATTTTCTTATATTGCCTGAGAATACAATTAACATCCATTCGTAACTCTCTACTAAAACCGGAAGTGATATAAATCCGCTACGACTTCCGGTTTCAATACTGATCTGCGTAGTAAAACGATAACAGTGAGAAGAATTTGTTTAAAATAAATTCAGTGTTCTAAGGACAGATACTATCTTCTCTTTTAAAACCTTTCCTCAAACCGGAAGTGCCGAATCAACTATTTTCCGGTTTTAACATTGATTGCCATAGAGCAGAAATAATAATACATAGTGGAATGCAGTTTTCTGTAATCAATTAAGCATCCCAAGAATAATTACTTTCCATCTAAACTCTAATTCATCTACTAAAACCGAAAGTGACAAAAGTCTACCACTAGTAGTTTCAACGGTATACTTATAGAGTAAAGACGGTAACGAATACCGAGAAGCGGTTTCTGCAATCGTATAATTGTCTCAAGAATATATTCGATCTCCACCCTAATCTCTCTATTGAAACGAGAAATGGCAGAAAATCAACAACTTTAAGTTTTAGGGTAATCGTTTTACAATACAAACGGTAAGATAGAAGAGAAGTGGTTTTCTGTAATCAGTTAAGCGTCCAAAGAGAATATTTCTAATCTCTCTATTGAAGTCGAAAGTATTAAATTTACTAACGATTCCGTTTCCAATATTGACCTAGAAATATCACGCCATACAAACCATAGTTCTTCACGTGGTGCAGGGGCGGCTCTACCATATGTGCAACAGATGTATTTGCACGGGGCGGTAAAATCTGTGGTAACTTTGTTATTTAATATAAATATTTCTTGTTGGAAACATACTTCATGAGGATGGTAGTTACATTTACTAAGCTGACCTATTTGAATACACCATTCATAAATCATATTTAGGTCTCATTAGTTTAAGGCCACGTGAACAACACTAAAATAAATGGTCAAACAAATCCCAGCATGAATTGCTTGATTATTGTCAAAGGCAAGAATTCAATTCTCGAACAGTAGCGATCACCTATTCCATGTAGTTAGTTATTAAGTTTTGATATGAAAACTATTCTCGTCTTTGCCACAAACAAGTTCCTTATCATTGAAGGTGGAAACAAATTTTTTTTAAAGGAAGCAATAACAGATGTAGAAGGAAAATGAAAAAAAAAAGATAAAAAAGCTAATTGTACTGAAATTAGAAACTGATATATTCAGATTGAAGATCGATATTGAATTCTATAAAAAATAATTACCATATTACCTCTGCAGGTGTCTTTGCTTTATCTTTCATAACATAATAGATTATTATTTAAAGAAAAAACAGACATAACGAGATTGTATTTGTAGTGTTTAGATCTTCCTGAGTGCGAGTGCACTTTCACTCCCCTTCGTTGTTCATGATGACGTAGCATACTTTAAAATAGTGGCTCTTAAGATTTGTTCTTTCTGGAGAAAGGGGGCTGTTAATGATGTCATTGCACGGGGCGGTAAATTGCTTAGTGGCGCTCCTCACGTTGTGTACACGTGGCATTGCTATTTTAATAATCTACAGTATATTCGGTAAAAATTGGATATTTTGGAGTTGCACATTGCGTAGATTTGGACACCGTCTGCTTCTGCACGATACAGCAATACCTTGCATAACACAGTTAGTTGGTTGGAAGAAACATCCGCGCTAAGCTAAACCATATTGTTTGAGATCTATTTGCAATGAGCTTAAGTTAAATTTCTTCGTCACGGAACATTTGGACAGTAAATGAGTTTTAAAATGAAAATAACATATAAAGTAAATACAGAAAATCCTTTTAAACATACGAAAGCTCTAAAAGAAACAGTAAAATAAGCCAGAGTGAAACAAACACAGAAGCTCCGGGCATGGAAAACTGTGGAACAGAGCCCCTCTTACCTAGATGAGCCTGTCTCTGGCTAAGATCAACCAACATATATAGAGATCTTGATTCCTTAGACGACGGTGTAGTTCCCCACAAAATTTTGTTCAGGTTTCGCCAGTAGTTACTAAGAAATACAAGTCGATCCGAGCCTATCTCCGACCGACCTAGTCCACCAAATATAGCAGTTTTTATTTCTTAGACGATGAGCTACTTGCCCACCAAACATGATTAGGATGAGACGTGTATCAAAAACTGGAGCCGGTATTTTTACACTGCAGCACTGGAAGGGATTGAAACACTGATTAAGGTTGGTTTAAAGGGACAAGTTCTGCCGATAGATGGCACCACAATCTTCATATCTTTCCCATGTATTTTTTGTCTTTCACGAAAATTCACGATTTCTCTTACAAATTTCAACGTACAGACTTCAAATTTTTAGAAAAGGAACTTCCTAATCTATCGAAGGCAATAGTCCGTGCCGATTTTTTATTTAGTATTTTTTCATTGTTGAAATGGCTTGATTGTTGAAATGGATATCCAAACCTTTAACAATGGAACTGTTTCAACAATGAAGAAAATTCTAAATAAAAAATCGGCATGGATTGTTCCCTTTAATAGGTTATGAAGTTCCTCCTCTAGAAATTTGAAGTCTCTAGAAATTTGAAATTTATAAAATAAATTGTAAATTTTCGTGAGAGGTAAACAATACATGAGAGAGATAAGAAGACTGTAGTGACATCTATCGGCAAAACTTGTCCCTTTACACTAACCTTAAGTTGAGCATGCACGAAACATGCCTTATTATTCTGTGCCTGTAACAGACATAGACTCGTCCGAGTGCAGTTGTTGCGTACGTGTGACTAGCGGTAAGATGAAATGCCTGTCGTAATACAAAATCCCGCCACTACGATTTCTGAACGTGTAAGAACAGAATGTAGATGGCATTCATCGGGAATTGTGTCATTTACGGACCGGCAGTAATGAGTGAAGGAAGGGTTATGCAATGGTGAAGAGAGCTTTGGGAAGGACGTTCAAAATCATCTTGAAGAGCGTAGCGGAAGGGCTAGTGTTCAAATGGATGATCTAATCTTTGGTTCAAAATAACTGAATTCGGCAGAGAGTTTCCAGAAGTGTAGGCGAAAACAGTACATCCAGTTGTCACTGGGAAGCTGAGTTATCACTGAGTATGAGGTGGATGCCAGAAATGCTGACAGACGCTTACAAAGAACGAAGAATGACGGCTGCGCGTGATTTTTGGTTTCAGAGGATGGGAATGATTTCTTTTCTCACATAATAAAGGAGGTTGAAATCTGGATCGTATGTCACTGGGGAGTCGAAGCATCCCTCAATGTAGTGGCAGCACTCTGGTTCTCGTATTATCTGCTTAGCTTTCACATCGATTTCTCTACACGCTCAAAGAAAAATATTCGTGTTTTAGTTAATTGATTAAATCATCTGCATTCAATTCAACATTTCATATACGAGAAGTTATAGACGACTACTCAATGTAAGTCAATTCTCGCTGTCTTCGAGGAGGAGGATGTGGACAATCAAGCCGTTATCACTATGTAATTATCACAGGCGGCATTATTCTTTGATATGGAAATACAAAATGTGATGCCTCGTTATAAAATGGATCTCAACAGGGATGACAAATATGTTGGAACATAGTACAAGGCCTATATTACAGCGTGCGACCAAGTTTTGTTCTATTACATTCTGTGACTTTTTAAATTGACTAGTGAAACTTACTTTCTGGATGACCCCTGTACTTTTTTCTCATTGCTTTGATTTTGTTAGCTTTTGTGTGGTGCATACGAACACAAAACCAGATTTTCATCCGGTATGCTTTTGCATTAAAAATTTGTAATAATTGTTTCTTTTAGCTAAATGCAGCTGGAGTAAATACCTCAACACATGTATCGGTTTCCTTCGAGATATTACAACAATCACGAAATCGAAAGCAATGAAATAAAAAGTGAAAAAATGAATATGAATCTACCAGAGAAAACTGGAAAATCTTTATATTAGAGAACTTAAACTTTGGTTGTAACTAATAAACTTCAACTCTGTTTTTCACGTTAATATGAGAATTAGAATTATTAAGAATATAAAATATGTTGTTCGAGTGATAAACCGTAGGCGTTTTCACTCACAGGAGAGGAAGCACACCTGGTACTGTAAAAGGAGATTGTCTGGCAATTACTGAAACAACTACTAGAAATCACGTCTTTGTTCCGAACAATTTGACATTTCAACCGTCTGACGGTGGCCATTTTGTCTGATAGCATGAATAGGCCATTATACTTCTTTCCCAGATGTAAACTTCACAAAGCTTTGCGATTTACGGTCGCGATGGAATATAGTGTCCGAATTATAGTGTTATTACTGTTGTTGTTTAGAAATAGGTTCGCATGTCACATCAAGGAACACTCTTTTTGCATCATATTGGCGGTACGCCCGAGCCTCTGATCTCCAACACTAGGAGCCAAGTAAAAATAAGGTACCTGTTTTGTTGTGATTCAAGCGATTCAACACATGTTGATTCTTTCTTTGAGTCATCAAAACCTTTTGTTATACATTATTTACTTATTTGGCTGTAACTATGATTATTTTTTGGTGCTTGGAAAGAGCACCAAAGTAGTCCCAAAATACCCGTATTTTTGTGACCATATGACCACTGATACATATAACATATATCCTCCCCCAATTCAGTACTAGAGGCGAACCCACGAGGAATTAATCGAGTCCGGATCCCTGAAACTTCCTAACCCAACATACATTTGTTCACTTTTTCAATAAAATTGTACTTGTTTAAGAGGAAAAGGATTGATGTTGCATGAAAATTTGAACTTGCGTTTCATTTGCAATCTTTCTCTAACAAAAACAATCTGAAGTATCTATTGAAGCTTTCCTGGCGACGTATTGTGAACAGGTCTTCTCGGGCTAGCAGCCAGGTAAATACTGTTATATCTTGCGACGTTTCGAGGGCTGACATCGTCCTCATCTTCAGGCGAATATGATGATACAATAGAGTGTATGGAATATATATATTCATGTATGTATAATTGGACTCTTCTGATTGGTGGTTGAAATGGCGGGTTCTGATTGGTGCTTGAAATGGCGCGATATGATTGGTGTCCATGTTTTACTCAGTTGGAATCCTGTCTCTGTTAAGGTTCGTTTTTTCTTGTGTGATTGCAACAGCTTCTTTTATCCTCCTGTCCCAAACTCTTGAGCATTTTGCTATTATTTCGGTATCTGTGAACAAAATCTTATGTTGCTGTTTGATGCCGAGAAGACCTGTTCACAAAAACAATCTGGTTCTATCATTTTTTTTTTCTGAAAATATAGGTTGAAGTACTTTACAATTACTTATCGTCTTTCCGGGTGCAGAATAATACCCATTCAATATTACATAGACGTGGTGGCTTGTAGTATTGAACACCCCCGAAGTTTGAACCTCTCCCAACAAAAGTTTCTGGAAGCGCGCCTTGTCAGCATACAGTATTTTTGAACTATCCGCAATAATCTCTCGGGCGTGTTCAGGTGTGCTACTACCTAGCAATCAAATTCGCTATCATAAACCTGAAACGTACTTATGTAGGCTGTTTTCTGTAGGCTTTTTTGTGTTTTAATTAATATACATTCTCTTAACGTTAAAAAAAATAACTCCCTTTGTTACCTTTCCATAGCAATGATCTGTTGTTTTTGATGTTGGTAGTGGTACATCTGAGCAGATTGGGCAAGCCTCCTGTCACCGGATGGGGATACATCTTTGTTAGGTCCTGTTACTCCGTAAGCAGGGTATTCTACATCAGCTGCCGCTTTTGCGTTTTTCTGTAGTCTGGAAAGAAAGAAAAAAGTAAACTTAAACATATGGACTATGATTTTATGTGTGAAATTATGGATACATTTAGTGTAATCTAAAAGTGTGTGTGACATAAAATATTGTTTTGAACACAAGTATTTGAAATAATATCAAGCATATATTGTTAAATGCTAATTCTTTTGGTTTGTATTGTTATGCAGCACCTAGCCTATGACGGACGGGACCTACTGTTAACGTCGAGTCCAAAACACGGAAACGGCTTGAATACTGTGAAATTGGTGAGTGCACAGACAGGGCCGGATTTCCCAATAGGGCTAGTAGGCCCAGGCCTATGGACACAACCTCCCAAGGGGTGCACGGCCCAGAGAAAAAAAATATCTAGAAATAAAAATAAATAGCCATAACTTAACATATTTTTTGAATTGATTAAAAAAGATCAGGCTAATAAAGCATTCTGAAGTTCAATGGAACAAATAATTGTTGGTAAAGTTAAACTATGTTTTAACATTATGCATCAACTTCGTTACAACATTGATCTCAAACACGGGAGAACCGGCTGTTTTTTTTTTACTTATTTAGTTATTTTTTACTACATTTATTTTATTTATTTGCCCAAATGGCTAAATTGAACAAAACCAAAGTTATTCACCAATCTTTTGTTAATACATTAGGCCTAACGGTATATTGTTAATCCCAGAATCAAGTAAATTCTTCAGAAAAAAACTTGCAATGATAAAATTGCATCGTGGAGTGGTGTTTAAGCAATTAACATATAGGCCTGATATAATTATTTAATAAAGATTTTTAGGAAAGTAACTTTAACCAGACTAGGGGCCGGAAAAAATTGTTGAGCCTAGGGGCGCCAAAATGCTAAATCCGGCCCTGTGCACAGATCTTCATCCGAGATCAATTTTCATAGTCTAGGTCGTTCGCCACCCAATTATTTCACCTGCAAGGGAGATGAATTACAAGAAATGCCACCGGATCTGCAATATATTGCTAAGGCGTATTATTATTATTATTATTATTATTATTATTATTATTACTTCTGTGCTATGAACAGCCTAATAGCAACGATAAGCACCTTATCAGACAAAAATAAACACATATTGTATACAATGTAACCTATCTAAAATTAAAAAACAAACCACTTGGCGTAACAGCCATGTTGTGGGCTTGAGCCGCTCCAACGCCATCTGTTAGCGACTGGCTGAACTACATTCAACTTATCATCAACACGTGGTTAACGCGCTACGTCTCTAACAGGCGTATGAGGAGGTTTCTGAACTTGGTGGCCGTCACGTCTTTTATTCATATGACTCCCCATTTTGCCGCACGACGCTGCGTGGACGCTGAAAATTGGGAAGCACCGGACGGGAATCGAACCCGGGACAACGTATACCTGAGTCCAACGCTCTAAGCACTGGACTACGTAACCTACCTACTGATACAATAAAAAAACTAGTATCGGATTAAACAACAATTCCTTGTGAAACTAATACCAAATATTTTTAGCTTCAAAACACATACATTTTCAAAAATTCTACAAATAATATTTGTAGAACATGAGAATTAATGCTTCTGTACTGATAAAAATAGATGTTTCAAATTATATTTTTAAAAAATTGGCCATTCTTTTTAACATTATTGATAATTTGAGAGAAGTCTGAGAAAGTTGCCACATTCGGTTACTGTTCAGCACAAATACACATGACCTGGAGTTTGAACAAGAAATTAGAACTCTATCATTGATTCCAATGGTTCCTAAAACAAACAATGAGAGAGCTTAAGAGTCTTCATCCCGGCGAAATTAAAATACCGCTAATTTTACAGTAATTATGTGATATCTTCAAATAGATAAAATATAATTGAAATATGGAACAAGAACGCCCTAGACAATATTATTTTGCGTGAGGTACCGTTATCACAAGTCACCTAGTGGCTTTCCGTTTTCAGCTGTTTAGAAACGCGAAAATAAATGCGGGTTTCAAAATGGCTTGAAATTGAAACCAGATAAGTGAGTCGTGATAACGGTTTATCATGTAAAATAATATTGTCTAGGGCGCCCTTGTTCCACATTTCGATTATCTTCTATCTATTTGAAGATATCACATAATTACTGTAAAATTAGCGGTATTTTAATTTCGCCGGGATGAAGACTCTTAAATTGTAAATGTGGAAACGAATCGAGAAAATTGATTGGGTCGAACGAAAAAATCTATGAGATGTTAGCAAAAACTACGGAGAGAAGATAAATTGTAATAAATAAATAAATTAATTAATTAATAAAATAGACAAACATTTAAGAAAACAACTTTCTTATTAGCGAAATAATAGATGTGGTGGAAGGTGAAGAAGGAAGTTGAAGACTGTAGTAACTAACGGAACAAATAATTTTAAATTCAACAGGAAGATTTATAGTAGTGCATGAAGCTACAATTCTTGTTAGGACCATATTATTTTATTAATGATAATTAATAACGTAGAAAAGCACGTCTCAGTCTGTTCCATAGATGAATCGACAACACTATTTACAACACAGATTTTATTTCTCAAACCTTACTTGTACTCTTTGCTTTGAAGATAATCAGCAAAATTAATGAATTTATTTTTACGTTGCAGCTAATCCCTCGGGAAACCTTGAAAATTGCTGGTTGTTAATGGAATCTACAGAACACCTGAATTGTGTGGGTTGCATAAGAAGAAAGGTGTGCATCCAACACTTGGCTGTGTTAACTGTTAATCTATTTCCAGGAATAGAGGAAGGTCTCATATTACTTCCCGGATTTATTTAACGTGGAAATAGAAGTCATAGATCAAGACCATATGGACTCTGTGATAAAAGAGAAGCACAAAAACATATTTTTTATAAGTTTGATTTAGTTTATGTAGACGCTTGAGTCCGCAGTAACTACAACACTAATAATAGCTACACACAGAACTACAAGTGCATCATAGGAAATTTGAAACATTTACGTGCATCAAATGGCGCGTTAATATGTATAAATTTCGTTTTTGTCACTGATGCGCAGCATTTTCAACCCTAGAGAACGATCGAAAATAAAAAAATGGGTCATTTGAGACATATAAATGCATTGTGGTTTAAGATTACTCAATTGATGCAGATCTTTGCATCGGTACTGATGCATTTATTCTTGATGTGAGCGTCACCTATCGTGTTTTGTTTGAAGCTAGTCTCCAGCACTTACTGCGCATGCTCGACTGGTTTTCGTGTTGTTGTGGAGCGAATTCTGACTTGTTATTGTGTGTGTTCTTTTGTCTAGTGCTGGAGTCTGCTTAGAAAAACAGAGGTAAGTGTATATTAAAATACGATATTATTGTATTAGGTAGTGCAAGTATGTAGTTATTAAGAAAAGTACCGTTAGCAAAACAAAAATAGCAACAAGAATAGAGACAAGGCCATAAGGGATTCTCAGAAGGAACTCGTTTCCTACAAAAATCCACAAAGAAGTGAAGAAATATTTAGGTTAACTACAGTACATACTGTATGTTGAAGTGACTCATGCTAGTGGCTGCTTGATTCCCATTAAATATATCCGATGCATGCGTGAACTCCGAACCGCTGTTATTATTATTATTATTATTATTATTATTATTATTATTATTATTATTATTATTATTATTAATAATAATAATAATAATAATAATAATAATAATAATACTTAATATTCTTATTAGGTGAAGGTTGATTATTTAGAAAAACTTCATTTAACTCGCATAAGTTGTTACTCCTGCACCAAGGGCGCCGATCCTGGGGGGTTTAGTGGTCTGGGACCCCCAAAGTTGAAATGGTCCTCTAACGAGGGGGGCCAAATTTCTAAGTTGAAGCAGGTTCTCCTATTTCTACAGTACATGGTCGTTCATTTTTCCTTTCTACTAATGCATATTTTTCATAGGGCCCTCCAAAGTTACACAGAAAACGGCGTCCTTGTCCTGCAATACCAATAGTTGAGTATCTACTAAAAGTCACACATGGTCACGTAATTGTGATGTTTTGGTTAGAGTATCGGGCCAAAAGCCCCGATTTCGTGATATTGAAGTAAATATTGACAAAACACGGGTATGCCTACTATTGAGCAGGAAATAAATTGAAGGTTAAAAACAGTAGCACGGCATTAACCCTTACATATATCGTATATGTTTATACGTTAGGGTTGTATTTTCATTATTCGATTTAAAAAGTACTAATAGAGCTTTTTTTCTAGAGTGGAAGGGTTCTAGAACACGTTACGTATGGTTTTACGCCTTTCTGGGTCGAAACATAGGGTGTGATACGTCATAACTTAAAACTAAAGAATTTTTTGTTAGGCCTATTTTTACTATTTTTTGAGTTACTTACTTTTGCACCTATAACAAAAATTCCCTTTTTCTCGATTTTCCCGCTCAGATACTCGACGGAGACATGCGAATGGAAAACGTTTCAAAGGCTGTTCTATTCTGAAGAGAATGAGGTACGAACCATAATGCTAATGTAAATAAGGATGTCTCAGGAAATGTTTACCTGAGATCTTGTTTTAAACGGGAATTTATGGTACTGTGGGCATATTATTTTTTGGCGGGCTTACTTTTGCACCTAGAAGATCGACATTTTGCACATACATTCAGTGTACTCCTTAGTATTCTACAGATATATTTCAGATCTCTGCGGTGCCCCAAGTTGTGTTCAAACGGGTAAAATGGTTTTAAAAAGGGATATTTTAATAAATCTCTTTATCGAGATTTTCCCGCCTCAGATACACGATGAAGACATGTGATTGGTAACGTTAGAAAGTACTTTCCATTCTGAAGAAAATGAGGTACGAACCATGATCCTAGGGTAAATAGGGATGTCTTAGAAAATTTCCAGTTTTTGCGGGAATTTGGGGTATTGTGGGGATATTCTTAGCACATGTGTTAATATATATATATATATTTACCTTACTGTTCTAAATAGAAGCTTGAAATTTTGTAGACATATTCACTATGTCCTTAACATTTTTCAGTTGATTTTGAGATCTGTGTGTTAACACAGGGGGGGAAGGGTCCAGAAATGCTAAAAAGGGATATTTTAACAAAAATCCCATTTTTTGCAATTTTTCCCGCCTCAGATACATGACGGAAACATATGAATGGTACCGTTTGAAAGACTGTTCTATTCTGATGAGAATGAAGTGTAAAACATGACCCTAGGATGTCTCAGAAAATTTTTATATTACATCCGTATCTTTTTGAGTCATCTGGGCCACTGTGGGGATGTTCTTAGCTGATTGGTAATTTGTTTCTCCCATCCTTACTATTCAAGATAGAAGCTTGAAATTTTGTACACACGTTTCGTACACCATTTAGTATTTTTCAGTTTATTTTGAGATCTGTGTGTTAACACAGGGTGTTCCGGAGGGACCCAAAATAGAAAAAAGGGATTTTTTCTACCAAAAGCCTTATTTTTCCCCTCAAACTTTCCGTTTCAGGGACATGATAGGGAAATGTGAATGGTGCCGTTTTAACACAGCGTATAATAAGGAAAGGAAATTTCAAATGTAATTTCTGGTATCATTATCAGGTTAACTTTTCAGAGGTTAACAGGATTTTCCACTAGTGTTATGTTCTTCCAATGAATTCAATTTGATTATGAGATTTAAACTGACTGTTACTTCATTTTTAATTAAAATTCGTAGTTTCATGAATGGGGAATGAAAGAAACATAACTCAGCATGTCAGAAGGCTATTGATGATGTGTCAGTAGAGACAAGAGACACACGTACTAGAAAACATGCTACAGGCTAAACCAGTAACGTCTTAGTTACTGTTCCATGAAAGAAAACTTCTGTGCCGTTGCCATAGAAACCGTCGTTTCTAGGGCAACAGATCCTGTCACGGTTAGCCAATATTGAAAGAATACGTTAAAAAAAAATATAGTAAACGAAGAAAAGCAAGCGCAATGTAATGAAGAGGAGTCGCTACAAATTAATTCTCTTTAACGAGGACGATTACGAAAGATCACTTACTGATTGAAATCCAGATTATTTTCCAATAGAGTAACTTCCAATAAACCTTTTGTTATTGTTAATTATTCCATATCGGACTCCCGAAGAAAACTCATCGAAATAACTTATTGACCGTGCCAATAGCGACTACTCTCAATCATGACTCCGTTTTCTTTCATTTAGAAATAGGAAAGAAAGGGAAGAAAGTAGAAGGGTAAAAGAAGGAGGTAGGTAAAGAAGAAAGAAAAGAAATAGGGTATTTTAATGAGAAACAGATTACTGGATAATTCCGGAAATATAGTAAAAGGTCGGGAAAGTCGTTGAAAGATGAATCATTCTAAATGTTATTAACAACTAATCAATTTTGGAATGCTTCGGAATAGACACATGTTCCCTCATACCACCCAGACCTAGCTCCAGGCACCACGATCATGGGGTTGCCCAGACCTAGACCTGGAAATGAGAAAAGTGAAATTTAATTCTTTGTAAAGTTATTCCGACCGGTGACTGATAACTATCCAGCATCTGAACTCTGTTCTCTAGGATCGACCACACATATGAATTAGCCAAGGAAAAAAAAAAATCAAACTTATAAACTCAATATAAATTTATGTATCGTATCAATAAGAATTTCAACTTCCTGGAAGAAAGATGTCGTATTTAGGCTTATCCTGCTATTTTTGCTTCACTCCTCGAGCCGATTTAAACCATTAGTGACGGTCCTTCATGACCTAGGTTATTTACCGTAACACATCTATTAAAACATGACACATATATTACAGATGTTAATATGACAAAGGATATCACTAAAATTACTTAAATTAAATCTATCATGCATTCACACGCTCACTCACTCAGGACAGTGTATATATGTTTAAAGGAAACCAACTAACTACAAAGGTACAAATAGTTTATTACATTCATAGTGAAAAAAGAAAGACAAACATATAATTATGAAGAAAATATTAAAAGCACAAGTTCTTGGTTATATATTAATAGAGTACGTAGTATTATATTTTAGTAATTTTTTATATATTCAATCATATTGACAAATGAAAAAGAAGATAAAAAAAAAATAATTACATGTATCATATCTTAGGCATGCTAAAACAAATTATGATTTGCGACATACGCAAATAAGACACTTATTTCACTTTAAAAAAAAATTGGACAAAGAGGAAAGAAAAAAAACCTTTTGGTGTATTAGAACTTATATGAGTCTCTACCTCACGTCGAGATATTAAAATATTAATAATTTCGAGCGTCCAAATCACAACTCACGCACTAGTCGTAGTGTCCAAAACGTTTCGCTCCATTTAACTTAGTTTGTGGTCATTTATATATATCTCTATATGTATATATATATATCTATTGGTTTACAAAACCATTCGTCGTCTATATTTGGTTTGTAACTGGTAACAGTTTATATCTGCAATCGCACACTGCTACGTCTATACCCATCTAGGGATTTCGAGAAAATAACTTTCACTAGAGGAGGTTTCTCCTCTTAGACGGTCTATTTCCAAATTTATTAATCGAATAATTTCAAGTTATTTATCCAACACTGGGACACTTCACGAGACCTTTCATTAGGATCACTTTCGTATATGTTTATACATGGTTCGGATTAAAAAAAATGATCTTCCACAGGTGTACGGAGTATGATGGTTCAAATTGAGGATAAAAAAAAAAAACTGGTCAAGTCACAGGATACACATGTAGGTGAGAAGGATTCAAGGTGCACTTTCCACAATGGTTTTAGGTTAATTGTCCAGGGATAATATTTGTTATGATGGGGGTTACGTTTAGACCTGCCGATATTTTTTCAATGCATGCCATTATATAAGTACAGAGGTTATCACTTACATTGATTCAGAGGAAAAGGAAAATTACTTAAGTGCACGGCGGTATTCTTAACAAAATCTACGTTCTTAAATTCGTCGGAAGACTTCTGGTAAACTATAGCAACCAATACACGTCTAGGGGGGACAGACACGAGCGCTCTTACATATATTCATAATACATTTAATATCATACTTTTACTTTAACATCATATTCACATACTAATTACACATACATTTCGAAGTATTTATTTCTCTCTCTATATATATATATTTATAATAAATGCGCACACATTTAAATTAATCATCCCCAACAATAAAATTTTACAAGGTTGCAACATTGTCCAAGAAAACAAATGACTTCCAACATTACATTTGGAAACAAATTAACTTTTATCTGATACCGCGCGTCTATAAATTTTTAACTTTTATATAATCAATTCGTGTTTAAATCATGAAGAAAAAAAAAACTTTGTGAGGCAGGCACGTAACACAGAGCATTTCTAGATATAACTAGGTAAATCAAAATACAATTTCTGGGCCCAGGTTAACTACAAAGTAATTGAAAACCAAAACAGAAAGGAAAGTGACCAACGGATTAAAAAAAACTTAAGACGAACGACGGTGAAAGAACGTAATCGAAGTGTCGTCAAATACTAAGTCTTTGTTCATTTCAGCGATAGGTCAAAATGTGATGGAGGACCCAATCATTATCTACTCCATTCATGAATCGTGTCTTGCAACGTCTCAGCTGGTAATTTCAGATCAGAGTTGTACGTTAAATAAATCGTAAGTAACAAGTTCAAAATCTCGGGGGGGGGGGAAGGTTGAAAAAAAAATTAAAAAAACTTGAAGAAATGAAGACAGAGAGAGAGATAGAGAAGAAGGAAGACTAAGAATAGGGGCGCCAAAGACTTAAGTGAGAAATAACTAACGCTACAAAGTTAGAAGTCGAATTTCGCTCTCAACAAAATCCATAGCCAAAATATTCTTAACATGCCAAAAGGGTTCGGCTTACCAAATAAATAGCCGATAAAACTGTCTGCGAAGATGAGACAAGTCTGTGTCCACAATGGGATTTTCGGAAAGACAAAGGCTTTAGGGAAATCCCACCACTCACCGTATCCGGTCAACACCCTTGCAGACCCCGAAATCCTCCGGAAGGTTAGAGACGGCGTTAATTTAGGATTTCAAAAGAAAAAAAAAATCATCCGACCTCTTGGAAACTAGAAGATTCCAGAATAGTAATGAAATTAGAGTAATAGCTAAGATATCCCTAATTAGTGATTTGCCAAAATAAAAAAAAATTAAATAAACTGAATTTTGGATCGGTGATTTCTATGCCAAACTTCACCGATAGCTACCCTGCGCAGACACGCCACAGTCTGGGATGTCGTTAATTTCCCTCGTCTAATTAAACTAAGAAAAGAAATGAAAATACTTAAAGGGACTAGGGGTCGACATCCGGGTACGCGAAAATAAATTTCAATAACTAATTGTTTTGATTCTGTACCCAGTCAGAGCTGTCGCCTCCATGAACATTGTAAGCTAGCCCGAGTAGGTAACGTGGGAAAAAAAAAATCTCACGGAGCAGGATATTCTATTTAAAAAAAAAAACCGACCAGAAAATATAATTCACTACAGCCCTGTTGTATAACTACTACTGTCTTTTCATAATTTATTATTCAATATGTCTAGTCTGCGATTATATGATGCTACCCCTTCTATCAGATGGTATTACTATGGTTGATTACTATTATAACACATAAAACTACAAAGCATTACCGTAGTCCGACTATATGTCGCCCTCTGGTCCGCGTGATATTATGGTGCAGGGGTCAGAACCTGAGATGTTTGTAGTTACACGTATCTATTCAATATCTATATATCAACACGCGGCGAAGTATTCACTGGGCTACTATATATTTAACTATATGGGTGTCCTATATTCTATATTCATTTACTACAATATTCATATACTTATTAATATTCATATTCACATTAATATTCATTTGCCACGACGCTATATTCTACAAACACCCTGTTTCCTCTATCTACGCCCAGCCTATTTACACATTTCATCATAATACTTTAAAATCTATAATCACTACAAACATTTTCCCATTCCGATCACCGCACGACAACCTCACTCGAACCCAAGACTCTTTTACCACACACACAATACTATGTAATACTTGGTAGCTTTATTAAGAACGAAAGAAAAAAAAATCCTATGTATGTTCACTGAAAATAGAATTATCTGCGATAATGTCTAATGTTTATAAAATTCTGCATCAACAATGAAATTCTACAGCCACGAAGAAAAATGGACATTTAATATATTTTCAAAGCGAAGAACTAGCATCATATCGCCCGACTTCTGTTAAAAATTTACGTATTGTTTATTTATTTAAATATTTAGATTTCTAGACTATGCAGAATGTTGAAACTTTCAGAATATATTAATTTTGGGTCACTTGACCTAACTGTACATTCATATGGGCTGTGAATTATACCTTCTAGGTTTTATTTCGAAAAGAAAGGTCAATTTCATGAAAACTAAATCACTAAGCACCTCGACGGAAGAATGGCGGTTAGTACTGACTTCTGACACTAGGGCTAGCGACGATATAATGAACCCTTGAACAACTGAATGTGACCTTGTACACGGAATTATTATACTATATTACGTTCACTTAATGACGGAGTAATAAAAATTTATCGCATAGTAAATACTACACTGTCCAACACACTCTTTCATCACTTAATTATCACTATCACTGATACTACATTACAAATATACACATACTACTCGAACTACAAGACACATCATGCCACATTCATACTACACACTACATTAATACATGTTATACTAATAAATATACACAGAAATCATTCCGATTTTACCATGTTAAATCGGCTCTATGAAAGGTAACGAAAGGAAAGAAATGAACAGGGCCAACTGGCCCTTATATTTACTAAATCATATTCTTTACTCGACCTATTTAATCGATGCCCTGAGGGGACATATCGGAGTATTAGCTAGCAATAGGACCCCTGCCCTGAAGGGGCAGGAACCCGGAACAAACTGAATGTTCAACTCATCCCGCTGGAAGCCGTACTCCCAATTTGGGAGTCAGATAGGAGCCCTTACTGAAATTTACACGTGCATTGTGATTACTGGACTGACTACCACAAAATTAAATACCGCCATGTATGTAATTAAAAAAAAAATCACTCACTAACTACATAAACAAATCTATAATGGACAGGTCTTGTAACCCTCAATTAGTAGGAAAATTGGGAGGTAGAAATATGATGGGAAACACTGATCTTCTGAACCGGTTTTGGGAAAAGAAAGACGGAAATCACACTACTGTTGAATCCTGTCCATAGCGATCCGCAGATGAAAACATGGCGTCACTGTTGCACTTACTATTTCAGCTTTTTTTAGTCCAGTTTTGACTATGAAATTTAATAGTTTTTTGGCTCCTAGAGACTTCCAGAGATTTAGAGGTTAAAAAACTCCCAAATATTACCTTTTTTGCAGCTTTCTACTCCTTTTCAACGTTTTTGCTGGGAAGATCCAAATCTAGCTGTTGTCAGCAAGATTTTCCGGCTTGGAATGGAATAATTGCGCCCTAATATCATAGCGTGGGTTTATCAGCCAATCAAAACTAAGCATTTTGGCGGTGGGGCTTTGAAACGAATAAAATTTGGTAAAATCTGGATTAAACTAGATTTTAGAAGGACCTAGGTATCTAAAAGAGAGGTGAAGGGTGGTCCTGAAAATTCTGTCGAATTTTAGATTGGTTATTTGATCTGGAAAGTTTCGTCCAATAGTGGATCTATATTTTCGGATAGCACTGACACCGTAAGAATTGTAATAATCCATTTACATATACATATGCAAGACTTATAACTAATTTAAAATATAAATAAAGATATTGATTCCCAAAACTATCATTCCCAATGAATTTTTTACAGTTTTTTCATGTTAATTTGAAATAGAATAACAAATAAAATTACGAATTATATGAACAGCCAGAAATTTTTTGTTAAACATCAAGTACAGTCGGTGCAAAAAATTTCGGGCACCCTCCTATTAAAAACATAATTTCATTAGACTGTAATGGTATATTACATCCATTTTCAGTTTTTTTTTTTTTTTTTAGAACATGCGTCGTGTACTTACGTAACATCCTATATTACTGAGAAAGTAAACCTGATTTCAGATTTGAATTTAACATGGTAAATTACTATAGACCTACAGACTTTTATCCCAGAAATATAACTTTTTTAGAATATTGTAATTATACATCACAAGAACAGTTTTCATATTTTTGTACCTAATTCGAAACGTCCACGTATTTGTCCGTTTGCAAAATATATCTTTAATAATTAAAAACAGGGAAATGTAAGTGAACAATTCTTTCAGATGATTTTAAAATGAAACTTTGGATGTCTTCCCGTTTGGCCTTTTCCCGTTTCGCCTTGTGCCTGTTTTCATTACTTCAGGCTATGATGCTAAGATAGTATATGCTAATTTGATTGTAAGGCGAAACAGGATTCCCCTTTGCCCTTTCCATTTCGCCTTACACCAGCGAAGGAGATTTTCAAGTTATGATAGGGAAATTTAGTGTCATTTTGGAAAACATTTGTAATGCTAGTAGTATTTACGTTTGAACGAACAGAATAGCGTATAATCAAAGCAAGTATTCAGAATTTTGTGTTATCTGCGTCACTGTTTAAAAAATTGCTCATGTAGCCTTGTATTTGTACCACACATATGAAGAAGAGAGCGGCGGAAGAAGGAACATCAACAATTACTAAGACATATAGGTAAGTATAGGTAAGTATATATAATAGTTGTGATAAGGTATAAGTAATTTTGACACTGAAGCTTCTCTGCATGTTTCTAATATTTACTCGTGCAACTTTTCCAAAAGTTATTTTAGAACTTTAGATGTGGAACTTTTCTTAAATGGCATCCTAGCTAGCACACAAATACATAGTCCATTTTTTTTATTTATAGTGTAACACAATTAACCGGTCGTAGTTAAGCAATATTCCGTCTGTCTTTACTTTCTAGAGGGAAAGTACGACTTTTTTTTTTTTTTTGTTGATGTTTAAAATGAATTTATTTTCTTCTCTCCAGGAAGAAGATTGCTAAGGGAAATTACTGTGGTGAAACTGCATCTGTTGTCCCTATTTTTGGTGCCGTTAAACACTCTCTATATAACGTACGAGCATGAACCGGGCACCACTATCGCAAAGATTGAATAAATTGAATGTGGATGGATCGTGGAGCGAAACGCAGGACGGCAAAAACTGTTATTGGGGGATGAAGGCAATGACACCAGTAGAATTCTTGTAAGTTATATTTTAGTAATCAAGAAAATAGTTTATCATTTCTTACGTTCTTCTTGTTTCTTTTTTTGTTTCTTTCTTTTTTTTTCTTTTTTCTTTTCTTTCTTTCTTTTTTTTTTTTTTTTTGAAATCGTGAAAATCTGTTATGACAATAGTAATAGGAGTAAGAATATTAATATTAAAGCATTTTCTTTAGAATGTCTGTGTTGTTTATCCTAGTCTTTCTATCTACAACAGGTTTTCGGCACTATTGGAACTTTGAAAATTATGTGTCAGTGTGACAGGATTGTAATGGAGGGACACTTAAGACTGTACCTCTCCTTTTCTCCCAAATGTACATCCTGCACGGAAAATATTTCGGCCAGGTATTTGTTCTCCTCTTCTGCATATTGCCCAGTAAAAAGCAAGAGACACATGTAAGATTACTGGAGATAATCATGGAAGGAGCTGAGAAATTTGGACTGCGTTTCAAATTGAAAGAAGTTTCTATTGATCTTAAGAAAGTAGCAATCAATGCTATAAATAAAGTATTTCCTGGTTAAAATCACAGGATGTTCCTTCCACTTCTCTCAGTCTGTTTGGAGGAAGGTTCAGCAGTTAGAACTTTCTCAATTGTACAAAGAGAACACTGAAGTAAAAAGATGGATTCGACATGCAGCAGCACAGCCTCTGGTACCAACTTCCTATTTAGATGTAATGTTTGTACGTTTGCAAGAAGATGCGCCTGACGTTCTATGAAGGAGGAGTTCCATGATTATCTTATAGACACTTGGCTGGATGATGGTGACACTTTATTTTCTCTGTAAGTATGTTTTCTTTCCTACATAAATAGATGGCGTTTAGTGCAAAAAATTAATGATTTTTTTTTATTATTAAATCATTAATTAAGCTATCCCGAGCACTCTACAGTATAGCATTTTTTCCATTAACACCTAATGTAAAGTGTAATATAGATTTTCTTGCGACGTGCATGTATTGAAGATTCTACATTCACTGATTTGTAAATTATCAAAAGAACACATTCTTTTGCTTTGCAAAAGAAATAAATTAGGTTCACCCAAAATTTTGCCATCGACTTTCCAACGTAGATTGTCCTGCAATCCTTTGAATTTTTAATGTGCTAATGATGTATTTTTACCTATTTGCAGTGACTTGTGGAATCACTTTGAAAACGATCAAGAACAAATGACTAACAATGCAAGACAGTGGCACGTCAAATTACGAAGAAAGGCATCAAGGGATCACTTAGACATACATTCTTTCATTGAATTAATGAAAGACAGGCAACGTGAAAATGAAAGATTGCGAGTACTTCTTCAAGTGGTTATCAGAAAACACACTTAGAAAGCTAAGGTAGAGACGGTTTGACGACAGGATTCACCGCCTAAAAGATAGACTTAAGAACAGTGAAATTGATGTAATTTCATATACTGATGCTGTTTCATATTATATCCACATAGAAACTTGATATGCTATTTCGGGTGTGATAATAAAATTTATGTTCTAAGATATTTGAGTTTAATTTGTATGAAATAGAAGAGACGTTGCAGTTGAGAATAAGATAAATCCCTCTTTGTTACAGAAACAGAGTGAAAATTCCCTTGTATGTTATAAGGTCAAGCAGGAAAAGGCCAAACGGGAATTCCCCTTCCGCCTTAAGATAACATCCTTATCGGTTGTATGGCAAAATGTTTTGAGGGCATAAGGCGAAACGGAAAAAGGCCAAACGGGCATAAATTAGTATACTAAAATATATTATAAAAAAGCGATAGAAAGATTCAGAGAACATAGACATACAAAGTTTGATTTATAATCTGAGTTGGTAGTACCACTTTTTTTTTTATTACTCTGTAAAGTTTTGTGTTTTCCATCGCTAGATTTGCTATCGGTACGATTTTTCTAACATTGACCCATGTTCTTTTATTTCACCAAAGATAATTTGGGATTTTAGCTTTAGTGAAAATGGCAAAACTGCTCTTGTAGAGCAACCTGTAAAAAAAAGCTATGTACCTAGGTATAATAAATTGAGTTCTTTTCCTTTTTTGACTTGTAAGATATACTATTTGAAGGCCTTATTTTTGTAACTATTTTCTCATAATGGTTGTGACATAGTTTAGATGGATCTCATAAATTGAGTGGCCTAAATTGTATATTGCACATCTGATATACAGGGTTGTCAAGGATGGAATAAATTTACAACACTACCAAAACTATGAAATCGAGGTTTATTAATGTGATGCATGACAGAGTGAAAATATTCCACTTTACATGAGAGCCTCTGCGACCATTTTGGAAGGTATCATACTGGATTTTAATTAATTCAGTGAAATGGGAACTTTACGATCCGATACTATTGTTGAAATAAGGTGTGATTTCGTAACGATATTATGGTAGTTTCCTCTCTGCTTGTTTGCATCCTGAACAAAATTATGATCATAAATTTACAATGACAAGTTTTTGTATCTAGACCTATGAGATCAAAATTTCGTTAACAAAGAATATAGAAAACAATCTTGTTAATGTCTTTAAAAATCACACTTTATTTCAAAAATAGTAGTGTATCGTAAAGTCTATATTTCACTTAATTAACTGAAATCCAGTATGACAACTTCCAAAATGGCCGTAGAGTCTCTCATGTAATATGGAATATCTGTACTCTGTTCTGCATTACCCAAAAAGCCTCGATTACATATTTTTAGTACTGTTCTAAATTTATTTAATCGTTTTCACACGCTTGGAAATCCTGTATATTTAGGGAATATACAACCAGCGATACCAATTGTTTCAATTAATGCATGTAAATGCTTCAGTAGGATACAAAAAAATGCATAACATTTTGTGATTTCAGCAAAACGTTTATCTGCATAATAAATTTTATGCACACAAGTGCATCAATTAACACAGTTTTCATTATGCATTTAGTTGCATCCTTAAAAATTATGCATCTAAACGTTTTGCTGGAGTCACAAAAGTTATGCATTTTTTTGTGTCAACTAATGCGTCTGTGGTTCTGTGTGTATGCAAATATGTATTTCTGTAATAGGTGAAAAGCCCGTCTTTTGCCGAAGAGAGAAAACGCTAACCAAATACAACCTTTTGGTACTAATATTTAAAGTATATACAATCTTCTGGTTCAGGAAACCTGCTGAGGTGAGTTTGAGTTAACTGCAGTTTCTGAACTCTCTTCTAAATAAATTTTCCACAGTCAAGACCAAATTAATCCACTTTCTGGTTATTTAACGTATGCTTAGAATCCACAGTCATAGTTACAAGATTAACATTTCGAATTTTCTCACACTCACATCCCACTTGACAATCAAAATTTCTAATGTATATAAGTTAATATTCTCTATCCTGAGCTAATCAACTTCAGGCATGCTGTAGTTAAGTAGCCAGAAATGGAGCCTCTGTCTATAACAGCTGACAACAAGAGTGATGTTAATTTATTTGCTATTAAAAATGATTTTTGCGTTTCATAATTTATGCTCTTTTCTACTTTTCACCTCAGAACATCTATACCGTATATTATGACGGAGATTATATGGCTATTCAGTGTTATTGACAAATGTAACAATCAGTTTCATAAATAGGTTCCCCCGAGAATAAGACTATCGTAAGTCTAAAACGTTAATTTCAGAGGTAAGCCCCACCCCACCCCCAAAAAAGAAGATACATTATATTTTCTATTTCAGGGGATTGTAATGTAACTTCACGTTTACAGTTTGAATCCTTGGAACTTAAATTCTAAGAGAAGATAAATTGTAATAAATAAATAAATAAATAAATAAATAAATAAATAAATTGGCTCGTTGTGATTCTCGTTCCTCATTCACTGGTTATACAGGGTGTTTCAAAACAACACCGACAACGTTTGGGAGGTGATTCCTGACACCAAGATAAGACAAAAAGTATAGACCAACATGCGTGCACAAATGCTTTCTTTAGGAGTTATAGACTGCCGGAAATATAAAAAAATAAACTTTAAAGGTCCATAGCTCCAAAACTATGGGACCTACCGTAGTCGGGTCAAGACTTCACTTAGGAACTAATGTGTGCCCTATCCAAATATCAATGTTCAGGAATCTTGCGGTACTTCCACAACAATTTTTATAGAGGTAGTTTGAGTGTACTTCAAATTATATGCCCGTAGCAAAACTCTATTAAAACTACTTTGTGTGTGCCTTAGGATTCTGAACCATATTTTTGGATAGGGCACATACTAATTCCTAATTGAAGTCCTGACCCGACTACGGTAGGTCCCATAGTTTCAGAGCTAGGGACCTTTAAAGTTCATTTGTTCATATTTTGGCAGCCTATAACTCCGAAAGGAAGCATTTGTGCACTCAGGTTGGTCAATACTTTTTGTCTTATTTTGGTATCGGGAATCACCTCCCAAACGTGGTCGGTGTTGTTTTGAAACACCCTGTATTATTGCCTTATATCATGAATCAGTACACTGACCACTCATTCTTGTAACAATTTATACGATAATAATATATAACACATCTTTATAGAAAGGTAAAAAGACAGTTACTAAACGTGGTAGACACACCCGAAATATGTAACCAAATGCTTGTCTGTGATTGGCCAAAACTAGAAAATGTAAATAAATCCTTATATCTGATTGGTTGAGTCCCTGTCCACGATATTTAAAGTAAACATCAAGAAATATTTATATTTTTTGTTTATTTTATACAAGTTTGCTTTCCTCACAGTCTTCCATTAAATATTTGCTTCCAATAACTACTTTCTTACAGTTTTAATCTTACAGTTAGACATGATACAAGAATTTATTAACTCTGTCATGTTCCCTCACCCCCTCTCGAACGACGCCCATGTACACATAATAATAACTGAAAATGCTTTTGTCATCCATTACTTTGTATCTTTTCCCTGAAACGACTTGCGCTTTGGTGGTTCTCATTAGTCGAAATGCCTACGGTGATTATGGCAACGTTGCACAACATTTTTTGCGCAATTTCAGCGCATCCGGTGTGCCAAGCCCATCTAATAATAGTTCTAGGATACTACCAAAAAATAACAAAGAAGCACAAACTTTATCGAAGTTTTGTACTTTTTTTTACAACTTTATGGTTATTTATTGAATAGACCTTACACATACAGAATTTAAACTAAAAACCAGGTAGTGCGTTGATTACAATTATGACGTTTAGTTTTCTACTTTTAGCCAACTGACTGCTTAGCAACCAAAGATTCTGCAAATTAATTTATGTAAATTTGATTCAGAGAAAAACTCATAAAACAAAAAGTAGAGACAGATTTCCTGCCGCCAGCAGTCATGAATAATAGGGAAATTCCAATTTCTTTGTTCCAATACAGATGGGGAATTCCAATAAAAGGGAAAAAATTGCCGTGACCAATGCAAGGATATGCCATTTTCTTTCTGTATGTTGGCCTGTAAATTAATAATCTTATGTCTGTAGCATTGTTTATCAAAACTGTATAAAACTACGACAAATTATTACATCGTGTAAATAATAATAATAATAATAATAATAATAATAATAATAATAATAATAATAATAATAATAATAATAATAATAATAATAATAATAATAATAATAATCTGTTCACGAGCAAATTAATATAAAAAGTTAAAAATGACAACGTACATGACCTTACTAAGACCAATTCTCATCTCGTAAAAATCTGAGCATTAACAAAAACGATCAACCCCGGATCATTTCGTGGACAACATCTTATGTGTGGGTTTTCTCCCGTTTCCTCCCACAATATTAATCTACCACTTATTCCATAATCAGTCATTCGCCTTCTGTAGCCTAGAGAGCATCACCGTGGGACGCTAAATTTAAGGGGGAAAATCATTTCAGTTTTCAATTTTAATTAAGCTTAGTTCTCAAAACTCGAACTGTCCAACTATAACTGCCTGATTCCATTTTCTCATTGAAATTAAAACAAGTTTCTGTCACTTAACTATTACTATGTTTTAAGGTATATTCTCCAAATTTCATATTCTGTTGCACAATTATTTTAGAAATGAAATGACCACTGTTTTCTTTGAACAACTAACCTTTAAATGAACTTTGACACAATTGCTTCAGCCCCTAATTAAGCTAGAAAGATAATTTTGGTATAAATTTGTTTCTGAAGGATGAAGCTTTCGCTGATATGCATTTTATGTATGTGGGGAATATCATGGCGGAGGAGGAAGAGTATTTTTTTTTTTTTTGTTTTGCATTGTTTTTCGGAGTGACATTTCCCCCTTCGGGGTACTCATAAAACTGGTATGTGAATTAATGAATTAGTCCATTATATGATAATACCATGTATGTGTACTGGTTGATTTTATGGGGGAAGGAGCGGGGGGGGGGGGGGAAAGTTGGTCATTCTTTGAGTCAGTTTTCTTTTCGCGTAAATTACATTTGTTTTTTTTGGACGGCTCCGTATAAGGCAAGATATCTTTTCACTGAATTAGTCTAGAAACATAATTTTTGTTGCTGTACATGACGAGTGCAGAAAAAAATGATGTGCATATAACGTGGCACTATGGTGGGGGCAGGGCGAATGTCAAATTTAATGAATTATTCTTCTACGTATAACATTTTTTTTTGGTTATTTCGCTCTGTATTGTAACAATGGTACCAATTTTTATATTATTGTCACAAGTGTATTGCCTATGCATTATCATTATTTTGTCAGCGTGGGATGACTACGGGTTGCTAGAGCCATCCAAATACAAGGTGACCAGAACTTTTACTTTCAAAAACGGGACGCATACGAATCGGCGACGGGGGGCGGAGGAGGGGGAATTCCACATTGCATTTTAGGACTCAGCAGTGTTTTCAGTTTACAAAATACACAAGTAAGAATGATAACACAGCGTTTCCAACTTAAGTACAACCCAACAATACTTTTAACTACTTGAACACTCAGAATTCCAACTCAATTAGGGATGCGCACGAGACAAGATTTGAGGCTGTCTCGTCTCGAAAATGTGCTGTAAAAGTGATGTCTCGACTCGAAAAACGTATATTTTTCTATTGGAAGAGCTGTGTCTCGACTCGACTCGTGCGCATCCCTACACTCAATTTCCACTTGAACCACAGAATACTCAATTTTAATTTGAACATTCAAAAGTTCTAGGCACGGCTGAACTTTCCCAATGAGTGTTGGTGCGGAAAAGCGTAGAATTTGCATTGAACATTTACATTTTGAATAATAGTTACGGGACACCTCGGTAATTTTTTCTTAAAAAACGGGACATTTAGGCGTCCCGTTTGAGAATCAGAAAAAAACGGGACAACGGTTGAAAATAAGGGACTGTCCCGGCTAAAACGGGACGTCTGGTCACCTTGTCCAAATATATATTTTTTTTATATTTAATAGGACTAGGATTCTTGTTTCTTCTTCTTCTTGTATGAATAGAGCGGGACTTGCACAAATGTTACATTGTTGGAATTTGTGTTCCATAAGGTTTTCAACGATGTATGAATCATGACTCTGATAATCAGGGGGTCACCAGGACTCCCAACGTGAGATTCTACGATTTTGTTCAATTCCCTGGCGGACGTAGAAAGGTTAACAAACGTTCTTTTTTGTGTACCTTTGATAGTGCGAGCACTATGTTTGAATTTCAACAAAATATATGATACAAACTTTGTAATTGTTGAAACTATTTTTTTTTCTTTCAAGATCGTTCTAAAATAATGAATATTGCATGAAAACAAAACAATTTTACGATATTTTCATGATTCTGTTATCAAACGACATAGAAAGTTCCATTCCCTCTTGATGTGATCGATTCAATAGTCAAACTTACAGTACACTTTCCCTTCTAGCAAAGACGCCGAAATGTTTGCTTTCAGTCGGCACGTTATTGAAAGTTCAGAACAACAGATTGGCAGATGTTCTCGTTCCTTGATAATATACTTACTAACATGGTCACGTCATCAACCGTGGAGTATGATTTTAGTTTTAGCTCCATTTATTCATTGTAATCCATTATTGTTTTCCTTTTTTACTGCATTTTATAAAAGCATCTATTAAAGTTTATTTTTCTTCATGTAATAACACTGGATATATCCACTTTAACACCGTTGATCAATTGAATCAGTGAGTAGAAAAAAGGAAAATATTCCCCAACACGTAACTTTTGAAAAACGAAAGGTAAAACTGCTTACCGGAAATACCATTGCTTACGTAAAAATATCTGTATGGGAGATTTGTAGCGTATGTTAATACCTTTCATTTCAGAAAATTCCAAAAACGTAATGAGATTGGATATTTAGTTATAGAGAAATTGTTGTCGTGGAATGTTATCCTTTATTTTTGGAACGTTCTTTTTCTACTCAGCGATTCAATTTTACCTTTCTCCATTCCCATCCCCTCAAAACAACACAACGTACTACGACGAGCCATTTCTGCCCCGTCCCGTTTTCTGCACCAGATCCTTTTTCTAAGTTTTGAAAAAAATATATACAAGATATTGAAGAGCCATGCAGACAGAACTGACTTACAATAATCACATGCTATTCTAACCACGGGCGTCTCTGACAGAGGGGACGAGGGGACACGTCCCCTCCAATATTTTGAAGTACAAAGTATTCAATATTTTATTCTAATCCTACTAACGACAGAATAACATATAAATAACAAAAAAATATATTTATTTGAAATATAATTTTCAGGCTGTGAAACTATTATAACAGAGTTCTTGATATACTTCAAGGGGTCCGTGAAGGTAAGCAAAAAGGTAACAAATTGAATCGAAGATAATAAACGGGTGGGCTAGGTAGTACCGTTTAAATTATTTTCCTTAATGCCCCCCCCCCTCAAATTTTACATGCCAGAGACGCCAGTGATTCTAACTCAACTCCAAAATTCGAAGGGGGGCTCAGTGGTAGAGCGTTCACTTCCGGTGCTTGGGGTCCCTGGTTCGATCCCAGCTCGTGCCGTGTGGACTTTGTGGTGGACAAACACCGTGCTCGTGGGTTTGGGATTCTCACGTTTCCTCCCACTTTCTTCATTCTACCATTTCACTCATTTCTCATAATCACCGTCTCCTTTAGCCTAACCGGCATAACCATGGGACGTAAAGCTCAAAGATTTCATTTCATTTTCATTTCAACTCCGAAGTTTTCACCATGTTACGTACCTTTGTAAAATAGTTTTTGTACTCATACGCTCTATTGATCATCAGCTATATGGAAGTAGTTTGCTATTTCTTTCTTAGATGGCTCCCTTGTTAGTGACCTTCTGTGATCTTTAAAGACATGGTTCCATCTATCGGTGATGCAACGAACTTACTGAATTAACGTGAAGAAATTACGTCTGTAGGAAGTAGGACTGTCCAAACTAGCAAGTTGTTCTGTGATATTGTGCAGTAATATGGAAATGGCAATC
This sequence comes from Thermobia domestica, assembly GCF_964235325.1. Lineage (NCBI taxonomy): Eukaryota > Metazoa > Arthropoda > Insecta > Zygentoma > Lepismatidae > Thermobia > Thermobia domestica. Next base: position 109,577,887 of record NC_137470.1, read on the forward strand.
ACACATCAAATATAGTTTTCTACTTGTATGGGTATCTGAGGAAGTGATATTATATAAGTTTGTATTTGTTCAAGTCCCAAAGATCATTAATTACTGGGCATATCTAGTTTCTTACCGCCTTATGCAGAATCGTTTTGACGTATGATTAGCGTCATACTAAAGGCCTGACTACTACAGGAAACATGTTAGTCGAACTCTTTAGTATCCCATACTAAGGCCCTTAGTGTTTTTGTCCTTTTTGCCTTCTTGTTTATTAATGCTAGTTTATTACCTACTTGTTCCACTTCATTTTGAGTAAGGATAACCAGACATTAATTTTCGTTAAGACTTTAATAGGAGGGTTATTAGGCTTGCTTTGGCATTTAATCTCTTATCAGACGAACATTAATACTGGAATTGAAAACTACAAATTTATACTCATCAAATCCATACAACCACAGAAATGTACCGATACGGAACACTATATTTAATTGGGCGATTCGGAAATTGTTAAACTAGCATGGAAACTTAGCATCAGTGTTGCTCCGGGACTAGACATTTTCGTAGGCACATTAGTTCACCCAACTCTTAGATCTCATACACTGCAAACACTGTTTTAGACTGTCATGATTCGTAGTATAGAAACTATAAATTGATAAACTGATGGTAAGAACACAATGAAGAGAACTTACCAACGATTTAAGATATGTAGTCACTGCAGAACATATTCCAATAATAACTATTGTTTGAATGTTATTTCACACTGTTCCTGAAACTCTGGTGACACAGAAGGTCCCTGACAACTTCTAGATTGAAGCGAAAAGAAAATCAGAGCATAAAGTTTGTACATATATTTACACAAAAAGACGAGAAACCTTCAAGTCGAGACAATGAATTCTTCGAGAATCGAGACGAGGCAAATAAACGAGACGAGAGGCTGTAACACTACTTCACACACATATAATCCTAATGGTTTTCCAGACAATACAATACGATCACACATCAAAGAAACTCGAATAAAGTTTCTGAAAACAATCCGTAGTGACAGTTTCTTCGTCACTGTATGCTAATCGTAAATGTCAGACAACATGAATACATGAAATTTAAGATATGGAAACAGAAATCTTCGATATCGTCCAAAGAAGACGAAGAGTTGTCCAATTCCAGGATATAGCTCTAAAGATTGCACCTCTGACACAGACGTGTACGACTACGAAACATTTTAGGAAAATTGCTTCCATACTGTGTTTGAAGTTGATTAGGTTGAATGCCCAAAGTAATAATAGTGTAGAGACTTTTATAGTGAGTTTGTATCATTGCCATTATATTTGCATAACGTTTCTCTTTTGTTTTAAAAACAGTTTTGTGTGTGAGTGTCAGCTTGTTGAGCGCCATGAGATCCATACAAGACGATCCTCCGGAATTCGTAAAAAAGACAATATAACAGTAAGTTGTAAGTGTTTCAGTTGTTGTGTAGTTAGTGCAAATAAGCATTTATTCATTTATCACAATTAAGCTGTTTTGTGAACATTTATTCATCAAAAGACAGAATCAAATAGTAATAGTAATAATAGAAAGCAAAAACAAATAAGGAAACACATAAATTACTGAGATATCCCATCTTGGTGTTCTAGTATTTTGAGTCCTTACATACAACTAAAAAATATGTCCTATCCATTTTCTGTATTTCTTACGTTAAAAAAAACATTACCTACTACCGTGATATGGTTTCCAACAAACTTAAAAGTTCGTTACTGAATTCTCTATGTCTGTGTGTGTGTCTGTCATTTGCAAATTTTTAAATTTTGAGTCCCCCATTCGAAAGAGCATCAAAAATATCTGAGAAAGTGATGGAATTATTTTGCGTTGTTCTTATCGTTCCTGAGATATTGGCCAAAAAATGTCCAATTTCCGGAGATTTAAGGAGTCATATCTAAGGAACCATAAGTTATAGAAAGATGATATTGGTGTTGATCAATATCTAAGAGAATGGAGAATATTTTGGTACCAAATAGTAACCATTGGCCACTGGTTTTGCCAGTGGTCACTAGTTAATGTCGATACCAAAAGGTTTACCATCCTCTTAGGTATTGATTAACACTAATATCATCTCTCTATGACTTACCGTTCCGAAATATTGGCCAAAAAATAGTTCCGATCTTGGGAGGCTTACGGAGCTATATATCGGGAACCATGAGTCATAGAGAGATCGCATTGGAGTAGATCATTACCTAAGAGAATGGTGAACATTTTAGTACCAAATAGTAACCGATGGCCACCGATTCCCAGATGTTATCCAAAAAAGTTCGAATTTCGGGCGATTTAAGGAGCCATGTCTCGAGAACTGTAAGTCATACAGAGATGATAGTTTGCTAAGTTTTGCGATTACTTTTACTTGTTGGAACAATCACACTTATCCTTCCCGTTTCATCTCTCCATTCTTTTGAAGTTCGTTCTGGCAATGCTCTTGGAACATTCTCAACTGGTATAAATTGAAGCGTGAGCATCACTATTCCAATTCACTACAAAGCAAATGCTGTTTACAATTTATAATATTCGTATATATATATATATATATATATATATATATATATATATATATATATATATATATAATTGTGCAGTGTCCCTCTTGAAATTATCTTTACAAGGTTAATTCAATAAATGAGCGGATACAAGTTATATAGAACATCTAAAATTCCGCCTTGATTATTATATGTTTGCCATTTTGTGATTGTATCCTAGAGGTATTCATAACTGAAGGTATACACATACGTCGCGCACGAAAGCTGGAGAACAGTTAGAAATACACACGATCATTACATTCAACAAAGTGTTGTTAGATTTCTGTTGAGCGAAGGTGTGAGAGCGATCTAATTTAATCGCCATATAACAGTTGAATACGATTACAACTGTATGAATTGAACACAAATTTACGAGTGAGCTAGGAAATTTAAACAGATCATAACCAGTGTTGAAGATTCTCCGCGTCTAAGTCTCACATTCACTGCAATCATGGGAAACAACATTGCTAAAGTGCAAAACTTTGTTTCCGGACCACAAAGGGCTAATTCTTGGAAGTTGCATGCTCAGATATAGAATAAAGAATAGCGACCTATTTCAACCTTCTGCATGCAAAACTGAAACCAGTCATTCTTCAAGGAAAAAGTAGTTTGGTATCCAATGGTTTCATTCTGCTCATTGACAATGAGAGACCCCACATTACCAGTGCGAACATTGTCTCCCATGGATGATCTACGGTTTGAGTGCTTACCCCATCCTCCATAGTCGGCCGATCTCACACCTTCAGATTTCCATTATTTGGCACCCTCAAAGATTACTAAGAGGATTGAGGTTGCAGAATAAAGTCTAGACAGTTGTGCATAAATAGTTGCACATGGATCCAATGGAATGTTTTCCCGTGGAATAAATGCCCTTACGGGAATTCAACTAAGGTTGGACTACGTTGAAAAATAGCAAGGTAGGAATTTCGATCCTTATAACAAATATTCTTTAATACATATTTCTAGTAATTCATTGAATGTATATTGCTATATTTATTTGTTTGTTTATTTATTGAACTTCAGCGTCCCTTTTCAGCATCGAGGCTATATGAGACGTGCAGCTACAGTTTAAGATGGAATCTGATCTACAGTACTGAGTTCAAATTTTTAATGCTCTCATTGTCAGGGCCGGCTCTACCATATGTGCAACAAGTGCATTTGCACGAGGCGGCAAAACATGTCGTAACTATATTATTTAAAATAAAAATTTCTTGTTGGAAACAGATTTTATGGTGATGGTAGTTAAATTTAGTAAGCTGACCTTCTATTTGAATACTACATTCATAAATCATGTTTATTTCTCATTATTTTAAGATTACATGGACAATGATAAAGCAAATCGTCGCTGAGCCTCGAAGAATCGCTATGTGTTAAAACCACAACTTACTAGGAGAAGCAAAAACCATTCCAAACTCTTAAAATTTTGCCAGATACACGGTAACACTTGAAAAATATAATAAAATTGACTCTGCATATATTATGCACTGGACATTGTTGTAGCTTGCTTCAACAACATTATATTACCATTTTTTTGTCTATTGCGCCTTTATAGAGGATGTGCATACATTAATCAATACGTACGTGATGAGAACCTAAAGCCTTTAGTTTCAATCTATTATTTTTTCATTGTTGTGGCGAAACAATTGGATATTCCCTTATCACACTGTATGTGATGCTACCTGACAGCTTTCAGGTTTATTTGTACCTTATAACTTATTTTCGACAAAAACGTCACATAGCGGTTCTTCGAGGCGCAGCGAAGAAATGGTCAAACAAATCCCAGCATGAATTGTTTGATTGTTGTCAAATGCAACAACTCAATTTTCGAACAGTAGCGAACACCTGTTCATTTAGTTAGTTATCAAATTTTGATATTAAAACTATTCTTGTCTTTGTCACAAACAAGTTCCTTATCACTGAAGGTGGAAACAAGTTTTTTTTTGTTTTTGTTTTTTTTAACAGATGTAGAAAGAAAATCAAGAAATAAAGTTAAAAGAACTAGATGCATTCGAATTGCGAACTGCCTGTATTGAGATTGAAGCTCGATATTGAATTCTATAAAAAGATTACCGCCTTTCCTCTGCAGGTCTGTTACTTTCTCTTTCACTGACATAATAGAATATTATTTACAGAAAAAAAAACAGACACAATAAGATTGTGTTTGTAGTGTTTAGGTCTTTGAGTGCAAGTGCACTTTACCTCCCCCTTCGTTGTTCATGATGGGAGCATACTTAAAAGCATGACTTTTAAAATTTGTTCTTTCTGGAGAAAGGGGGACGGCAAATGATGCCATTGCACGGGGCGGCGAAATTGCCTAGGCCGGGCGTGCTCATTGGGAATCAGATCAGGGACTACGTGGGCCAAATGACGTACGTGCTTTCCACTAGACTAGTAAGGAGGGCTGATCTATATTTGCATCCATAGTAGGAATCCATTAATAAATTTCTCCGTTGTCAGAAAGTCTAATTATTTACTGGACCCTTTTCCGATATTTCTTTCTTACTTTCTTTCTTTCTCTCTCTCTCTCTTTATTTTTAAATAAAGAACTTTGCTTTTGATTTCCCGCTGACATTCTCGGTTACAAGTCAAACACTTCATAAAGCTTTGGGACACAGGCATTCAACGTCTGCTTTCATCGTACCTTAGTTCATTCATATCTTCCATTACTTGCCTTTAGCACCGAGACACACTTTTCGAGTTCTCTTTCAAGCTAGGAAGTTCTCTTCCGATATGTGACATAATTTGATGGACGGTCAGTGTGTGTAAGTGTGTGTACGTATGTTTGCGTCTCTTCAATAACGATGACTCCTTTACTCATAGCTTTAGAAGAATACAGGCGCCCTAGGTACACAAATACATACACACATACACAGTTATATATATATATATATATATATATATATATAATGTAAAATGAAAGCTACGCAAAACTCTGCGTCTTTGTTGTGCCAGGAAGAAGGATGGGATCAAAGGAAAAAGTTCTTTTCTTCTGTTTGTAGCTGCGTTTCATGCTCCACAATTTTTCTCTTGAATTCAACGTATATTGTGAGCGCTTGAATTAGGTAGATCTCATACTAGAGATAATCAATTGAAAGCCTGCTTCCTCCGTTGAAAGGCTGCACTCTTGCTCTCACATGAGGTCATATATGACATATGCACAGAAAATAGATATGAATTTAAAGAGAAATAAGCTATGGCAGATTCCCAGGAAAGATCCTCTGTAATTTCCATTTCCATGAAAAATTTTCAAAGAAGTTCCTTACAAAATACCTATAACTATGGCTCTCTATCTCAGGTAAAAGTTCCATAGTCTCTGTTGAAGCGTGAATTTTTCCCCAATTACAAAACAAAATGGCCTTATGGGATCTACGGTTCATGTGACTGGTTCCATAAATATATTGAAATCTTTTACGTGATTGAAGTTGGACCAGACAGCCGCACCCCAAACATGCTAAACGAGCGAAGTGAGGGGGTGCCTCATCGTGCCGGAAGATAATTTCGAAAGGTGGGTATTTCCATGGCCTCTTATTTCTGGGAAAACATAGTTCCAACACGTCCAGGTACGAATTTGATTTAACGGTTTGTTGGGTAAAAAAAAAGTCCAATGATGTGATTACCCAGACCATGACGTGGAAACAATGTACAGAGCCATCAAACAAAACCACTCTTCCATCCAAGTGTCATCACTTCCGTACAGCAGTCCCACGAAACCCCATAATTCATTCTTGAAAATCTTGTACTCGAAACGATCATCAACATAAGCTTCTTGAGGTGAGATGATTTTGAGTTTAAGGCCCCTTTCAGCAGCGAGGCTATATGAGACGGGATCTACTGATTAACGTGGAATCCAAACCACATGAGGTTCCGCCAGGAATTGAATCCGGGTCTCCCACAGCAAAGGCGCGTCGATAACCGCTTAGCTACGAAGAAGCTCAACATAAGCTTCTTTTTTCTTCGTATTACCATTTGTGATAATACGAAGGAAAAAGATTTAGCCTATTGACTAATTGCATCACAGAACTAGTACATTTCTACAAATAAAAGCAAGGGAGAAACTTTATTTACAGTTTTCGAGAAAACTTATCAAAATCGTAAAATTTCAAAGAAGGTTAAAAATTTACTTTTAAGATTATCTTCTATATTTTGAATGCTACATCCTGAATAAATTTACCCTAAAATGCCACAAAAAATACTACCAGAGCAAGGGATTAATTAATTTGATATCAGTGTATGAAATGGTAGCGAATAACCGATTTCCTGTATCGTACCAATTTTTATCAAGCCATACAGTACCATAAGCCAATATACTATAAGTTCCTCCGTCCAAGCCAATAAATATAGCATGTTATCTTGGGTTCAGTTCCCGGTGGGGTCCACAACTTTAGGTATTTGCCCAGCATTGTGCCAAAATTAATGCACTACTTGAGTTTTTTTTTTTTAAGTATCAAAGTTAGTCTGAAAATCTCGCTTGATTTAGGGTTCGTCGTCCCTTTCGGCATCGAGACTATATGAAACATGGACCTACAACTTAATGTGGGATTCGAACTACATGTACCCCCACAGAGAATGGAATCCGGTTCTCCCGTGCAAAAGGCGCGTACGTTAACAGAGAGAGCTCGCCACTGAAAATAGCATTTGAATATGGTAGGAGGTTAACGTGCTTAGCTTGGCATTAACACTTTGAGAAGTCGACCGGAAATTTCATTGCAATCATCATTTCTTCATTGTTTCAACATTTACTTTATTTTTGTATCGCGCAGTATAGTATTATACTCGGGAAGTTGGATACTTGACTTTGCCAGAGACTATTCTCTGAAAATAAACTAGAAAATATCAACCAAATGCTACTAGGATACGGAAACAACAACATTCGGAAGAACGTTGGTCCTTTATAGATTGAAGTAGGTCCTCGGTGTTTCTTGAAGCATCCATAGAGACATTTGCCTTCCTAACAAACTTTCAGCAGTGTTGCGTGATCGAGGGAAAACTATAAACGTAAACCATGGTTCTCTTGAGTCTATAGTTTTTCAATTCATGAAAATCTGTGAAGTGGCATAATGGCTCGTAAATATCTGGTAAGTTAATAAAGCGAAAAATAGTGATTGTCTTCAATTGTATACTTTGAAACAGTCAAAATCATTCAGAAACTGAAATAACTATGCAATGTACACTGTAAAGCGAAAAAATCACTTTAGCCCTAATTCGTTAATCTATCTTTAGATCACCAAGTTATTACAATAAACATATCAACTAATAACTACTAACCATTTTTAGTCCTTTGAAATCACCTGAATCGTATCCTGTTATAGTTGATTTACTCTTCTATTTATACATACACTATACATCTACAGCCATCCATTTCGTGTATATCAGTAGTTTGTAACAAATAAGTAAAGCAAGTTTCTAATTATATATTCATAACACGTAGCAAGCTGCTTTACTTATTTGTTACAAACTACTAACACCATGTTATTACAGTGAAAACTTACTACAAATGTGGTGAGTGCTCCATTCCTACCAATACAGAAAACAGATGACCATGATGCACTATTCGGCGCTCCTTGAATGCTAACCAAAAAGGCAACAGATGAAAATAGTGTAACTTTCTGTGCTGCGAACTTAGTAGAAAAGAAATGGGGAATTTCAAACGTTGCTTCTCTATGGGACATTTTTCAGTTAAATAAAATTAGTTTTAAATCTAATCATAATTTTGGGTTGGTGTAATCCCATTTAATCTGAGCACAGCTTTATAAAATGTACGTAAGAAATACAAATTCTAATTTTAAAAAAGTAACATATCAAGAAATCCGAATATATGTTGATCACACCTGTAACATGCATGAAATGCGATAATATGTAATAGGAGCTTGCACTTGTAAGCACATAAGAATGTACAGCTAAACACGGAAGCCATACCAAGCAGTGCTGTAAATCGTGATCTCTGGTAATCGAAGTAAGCGAAAGGTGTCCGATTCGTTCCAATGACCGGTCTGAAGTAATATACTAGCAATGATAATATTGTCCGAAAATAGTATAAGACAATGCCGGAACTCAGTAATGTAGTACTCAAACATCAGAGAAAATTGAAGCAGAAGTCTGAGTTACCGGACATTGTGAAGCATAAAACGATAGAATTTCAAGGAGTTTCTCACATGTATAACTTAGAAATATGAAACGAAACGAAATATGTTCCATGAGCAAGCCATATTGAAGTGAAATGCTATGTGAAGGAAGTGTACACAATAAAAAATGGTTGTGTTAATTCAACTCAATTTTAACACAGGGCAGTGGTTCCAGCGTGACTACCACTATGCGGCGTTCATTCAACACAGACCTCGCGGTGTTGGCGTCTAACACAGGGAGTGTGTTACGTTTTTAACACACTACCGGTGTTGAGCGGTGTTAAATTCGGATCTGTTAGTATTTTCGGTGTTGATTCGACACCATGTCAGGGTCGGTAGTGTGGAGAAAAGTGTTGAGTATTACTTGTGGCGGTGTTGAACCAACACGCAGAAAGTGACACAGTGTGTAGTGTGTTAATTATTTAGTGTTAATATTACACCATGTCAAGTATCAATATAATACAGTCTCTGTGTTACTTCAACATCATTTTCTTATTATTTCAACACACAATCTGTGTCATAATTCAAGGTCAAAGCCGTGTAACACCGTTTTGATGTTAATTCAACACTTACTGTGTTAAAATTCAAGGTTAGGCCACCAGATTAACACCATTTTTGGTGTGAGTTCGACTCCACTTCTGTGTTATTACGACACCTATTTCGGTGTTGAAATAACTCCGTGTGTGGTGTTGATGTAACCATTTTTCTGTGTTGAAAAACCATGTGGTGTGTATGCTTACGCTTACCGAAGATTCTAATTTTAAAATAAGAATAGTAAACTACAGAACACTTGATATAGAAAATCTTCATAAAAATTTTTGTCGTCCTCCCCCAACATTTATTGTGAAGTATTTTTTGATAGTGGGAAACACAATCTTCACCAACATCTTGTTCAAGAATGATAGGAAGTTCTTACCTATATCCTTATAATAGGTTTGCCTCTTAATCATGATCCTATTTGCTTTCCGCCGTTTTTGAAGCACAGTCCCCGGTGTTGACTCATGAGCTCTAGTGCTGTGTAGAAGTGACACAGTAATACGAAGTGACACAGTGTAGAAGTGACACAGTGTTTCTCGCTGTTGACATATTTCTTCAGAAACATTATGTAAAACAATTGAGAACACATCGCGCGGTTTGCATGTTGAAATTGTGCGTATACCAGGATTTGTTTAAGTATTTCTTTCTACTGTGTTTGTGTGTAGCTTCAATTCATAAGCCTTTATAATTAGATGCCCAACATATTTGGCAATCACGCAAAAAGCAACACCGAAGATTCTACACTTGTATTAATTTAACACACAGGCTGTGTGTCATTTCAACTACCGACATTTAACACGCTACTCCAAATGGAGAGTGAGTTGTTTTAACCACCTGTTTGTGTTATATTTTAACACAATCATGTTAACACATAGGCATGTCGTTGAAATAACACAACGATTTTTTACAGTGTAGAAAGTGATCATAGAAGTGTCGCAAAGTTGTGCCACATGTAAAGGTATGTGTTTTTACGATATACTGTATAAAGTGCTTTTCCACTAGCCTCGTTTATGCGTATTCCCACCGTCGCTGACGCGCCTGCTCCTACGGTGCCGCTCGAGCTACCCTGCTGCGTTCTAGGCTGACTCGGTTGGATAACATTCGTGCTTTTTACTGGCCAGATAGCACAAGTTAGTTTTTGTTTCTAAGTTAATTTGTGTATTGTGTACTGCAGTTTTTATGATTTATGTGCACACGCTGTATTTATACTCAGCCCTCCTAAAGTTAATTTGCATCTATTAATGCAAATCCTCCCTTAAGAAATACTTTCTAAAGCACTAAGAGTGCATTGCTACTATGAGTAGTTCATACTTAATGAATATAAGTATGCTACTAAGAGTAGTTCATAGATCATAAATATAACTATGAATATAACATGCCATAAAGTGGGATAGCAGGTTTGGGTTTTGTGTCATTCACTATATCACACACTTCCGTCTTGGTAGTATCATAACGAAAAGATTAATTAATGCATATTTTAGTGTCAGTTTCGTTTAAGTTAGCAATGTGGACATCGTATAACATTAATTCACATATAGCACGCGGACGTCCACAGGACTTCCGAGACTAATCCGCAATGTGCAACGGGACATCCCGGGATCGTCCGAATTTGATCCCGGGACATCCATAGGACCTCCGCGAGATATCCAGATGTCCAGAAAATGGGATATTCAACGGGATCTCAAAGGGATGTGCATGTCAAATCGTGGGGAAATGTGGTCCTAGGTATGTCCGACGTGGGATTTTCCTGGGATCTCCTCTTCCGTATGGGAATCCCATGGACATGCTACGTGGAAATCCTTTAGGACGTCCCATGTGGGACGTCTATAGGATGTCTACTCATTGTCCCGATAAACCCGGAAACTATATGGAATAATTGGGATAAAATGTAATGTCCTAGGGATGTCGTGTGCTGTGTGGGTTTTTACGTTAAAAAAATAGTTTCTATTGAGTTTCTGGAAAACTACTCATGTGATCTACACTCACATATATAGGCTAATTTTGTACAGCTCGATGAGATGTTCCATCTTTGGACATTATTTCCATTATATGCTAATATTGTAGAATTTAACCGTCTGTGCTTGTGTTAATTACTATAGTAGTGTAAATGTACGTGCATAAAGACACGTTGATTTGCAAGATGCTACTAACTTATGCGTCAACCCAATACTTATCACACAATAGGAAAAGAAGAATAAAAACTATGTTATTTATACTTATTTTGTTACTCTTACGAATAAAGTAATACTTTCTACGCATATACATCTTTCTGGCAAAAACTAGGCAAAAGTTGGAACACGTTTACGAGCATAGATATTTGCTCAAGGTTGGGAATTTTATGCTTATAGTCTTCAGAGAAAGGAAGAAAAAAGTAACCTCGAGCCTCAACTGTAAAGAAAAATTGCTCCCACATTTCATTGTCAAACAGATGCACGCGATTTTCCTCTTCGTCTCCTATTTTGTTTTCATCCCCATAACAATGCACGAAACTAGAGTGCAATGAAATATTAAGAGACAGAATGATGCAAGATATAATCTAGATTCTCATTCGTTTCTCCCTAGACGAGAAGTTATGTCATACGACCGGCTCCCGCTGTCTAAGGCTGGTGTTGCCAGTTAGCTTGAAAATTTAATACCACAGCAAATAGACGACATGCTAAGGTGAGCACGTAGGAGATTGTGGAAAAGAAATTTCCTTTTCTTTTCTTCGAAACAACGAAATATTACGTGAAAACGAATACAGTAGGTAATATTTTCTAATTAGTTTGAAAAGGTTCGAAATGAGAAAAAGCTCGAGGTATTGCACGATCGACCACAAATCACTTCAAAACAATGCATTTGCAAAAAAATCAGTTCTTTATCAAATACGCAACTATTGAAAATGACATGAAATGAAATGTTTGAGTTTTACGTTACACGGTTGTGCCGACTAGGCTAAAGGAGACGGTAATGATGAGAAATGAAGGAAGTGGTGGAATGAAGAAAGTGGGAGAAAACTGGAGAACCCCGATAAAACCCACGCACACGGTGTTTGTCCTCCTTAGTTCACCTGGCGCGAGATGGAATCGAACCAGGGACCCTATGCACCATAGTTGAACGTTCTATGACTGAGCCTCTACGGCCCCCACGCAACTATTTAATTATAAATAGCATGGATGTCAGTGTTCAGAAGCATGCGTCATTGTTGGAAAATCTTACAGTTTAACATCCCACGATTATGGATACAGTTTTTACTTTGTATTCCTATTTTGTGAGATCTACAGTATCTTAACATTGTCTTCCCATCTGCTTATAGCTCTTCCTAATGGCCTTTTCTTTTATTGCGTTTCCAGTTAAAATTTTGAAAGTGTTCCTATTTACATTAATTCTGGCTACATGACTTACCCACCTCAGCTTGTTAATGGCCCTATCAATGTTACGTAAATGGTATAAATCGTGGAGTTCGTCGTTATGAAGTTTTCGCCATTCCCGTCTCTCTCGGATCCGATTATCTGCATCAGGATTTAGTTTTCAAATATTTGTAGCCTGCGTTCTTCCCTCAAAGTAAGTACAGTACAATACAACATGCATAATTATCGTTTTATATATTCTTCAAACTTTTCGAGAGAATTCGCGAAGACAAAAATAGTTTGAATTTAGTGCTAACATCAATTCCCTGATTTCAGTCGACATTCCATTTCTTCATCGTAGAGAAGAACATACTACATCACTAATGTTGATGGAAGATAATTTTTCAAATTAAGTAGTAATACGCTTTTTAAATTCTCTAGGATAGTTTTTTATTTACTTTTCTTCATTACTTCCCAGACAAAAAAATCCTAACTCAACCACATCTTGTAATTGCGGTCATGTAACCGCGTACATATCGTTCATATCCCGAAAACTCTCTATTCATTGTACACAGTAAAAAATGGTTGTGTTAATTCAACTCAAATTTAACAAAGGGCAGTGGTTCCAGCGTGACTACCACTATGCGGTGTTATTTCAACACAGACCCCAGGGTGTTAGCGTTTAACATAGACGGTGTGTTACGTTTTTAACACACAACCGATGTTGAGCGGTGTTAAATTTAATTTTGTGTTAGTATTTTCTGTGTTGATTCGACACCATATCAGGGTCGGCAGTGTGGGGAAAAGTGTTGAGTGTTACGTTGTGGTGGTGTTGCACCAACACGAAGAAAGTAACACAGTGTGTAGTGTGTTAATTATTTTATGTTAATATTACACCATGTCAAGTATCAATAAAACAGTCTGTGTGTTACTTCAACATAATTTTCTTATTATTTCAACACACAATCTGTATCATAATTCAAGGTAAAAACCGTATAAGTAAAACCGTTTTGGTGTTAATTCAACACTCTCTGTATAAAAATTCAATGTCAGACCACCAGATTAGCACTATTTTTGGTGTTAGTGCGACTCCAGTTCTGTGTTACTACGTCACCTATTTCGGTGTAGATGGAACCATTTTTATGGGTTGAAAAAGCTTGTGGTGTGCATGCTTACGATTACCGAAGATTCTCTTTTTAAAACAAGAATAGTAAACTACAGAACACACTTCATTTAGAAAATCTTCATAAACTTTTTTGTGGTCCTTTCCAACATTTATTGTGAAGTATTTCTTGATTGTTCGAAACACAACCTTCACCAACAACTTGTTCAAGAATGATAGGAAACTCTTACCTATATTCTTATAGTATGTAAGCCTCTTAATCGTGTTTCTACTGGTTTTCCGCCATTTTTGAAACAGTCCCCGCTGTTGATTGGTGAGCTTTAGTGCAGTGTAGAAGTGACACAGTAGTACGGTGTTGTTTCTTGCTGTTGACATATTTGTTCAGAAACATTATGTGAAACATTTGAGAACACGTTGCGCGGTTTGAACGTTGAAATTTTGAGAATACCTGGATTTGTTTAAGTATTTCTCTCTACTGTGTTTGTCTGTAGCTTCAGTACATAAGCCTTTATAATTAGATGGCCAGCATATTTGGCAATCCCGCAGAAAACAACACCGAAGATTCTACACTTGTGTTAATTTAACACACAGGCTGCGTCATTTCAGCTACCGGCATTTGACATACAACTCCAAATGGAGAGCGAGTTCTTCTAATCACCTGTTTGTGTTATATTTTAGCACAATTGTGTCAATATATAGGTATACCGTTGAAATAACACAACGACTTTTTACAGTGTAAACTTACCTAAATACAAATGTAACAAGATTTCAATTTATGAAATAAAAGTGACTTAATAAAACAAAGTTTGTGATTTAATAACTCTTGAACCACCCGACTGATCTGAATCAAATTTCCACATAGATGAAGTTCGGGCCAGGAAGTGTTTTTGTTCTTTCACTTTGACGTTGCAGCCTAGGGAGAAGGAGGGGGATATATTTAAAAATGATCGAACATGACTGATATTTATGTCGAATCCATAGTTTTCGTGGTCGCTGAGACGAACAGTGACACTTTCTATGGCGTTTAAATGAAAATTCACCTCTTTATGTCCAAAATAAAACTTATTCTCCCAGTTTGAAGAACGAGTATTCTGCTAGTTCTTTATAAAATATCTTCTTACAATGCATTATTGACGAACCACCTATTGTCACAAACCACATTATAACATATTGTTTACAACAATCAGTTACTGCTTCTTTAGTCAATTCCCAACTAAACAACTACAAGAAGCAAGTGAGTTATGGCTTACTACGTATTATGTGAGTTTTTTTTTCGCATACTAAACTATAACAAATAGCATTATTTTCATTTAGTCTCGAAAATGACGAGGCTGTAGCAAGCATTTAATGTGTGACTACGAAGCAGTCGGGCTTAAGCTAGCGGCTAGCATTCTTCTTTTCTAAATGAAAGGTCCAAGGTACATAACACGCTGCCGGCTACCCTAACTGAAAATTTTCTAAGTTTTTAATTATTTATATTTAAATTTCACCAATAAAATGTTACGGTGATACCTGTAAATGGAGCATTCAATACACAAAGAATTTAAGTCTACTTTTCATTGTTGACATATTTCATACTTAAGATTTACACCTGGAACTCCTTACAGTGCTTAAGATCCATGCTCAGATATTGCAAATAGCTCTTATAATGTAACAAAACAAAACAAAAGAAAAAACTGTGATCACTTATCCATATATTTAAACGGAGCGTGCGATAGGTTTCGAGATATTTCTATACGAGCCTCATGCCTTATTGTATGCTTTTAGTGATAATATATGTCTTATTAATCCGTAACCTTGAAGACAGATATATGCATATGTTCATTGCAGTGTATAAAGTGTTAACTGACACCACTTACACTAGTTACCATTTTCAATGCAATTTAGAAAATAATATTTACAGCCAGGCCCGCAACCAGAGGGGGCTAGGAGGGTCTGCCCCCCAAAATTTTCGTGGCCCCTCCAAACCGTAACGTAAAATGCTATTATTAATACAAAAAACACAATTTAGCTATTGGTAAGAGAATGTTTAATGACTTCGCTCCCCCTAACATATTCATGGCCTCCCCAAGCCTCTGTGGCTGGTTGCGAGCTTCACAAAGTCGGAGGTAATACAATTTTGGACATGAGTGTACATCTAGGACACACCTGGAAAACAAAATATCTACAACGTGTGAATATTTGACATCTGGTAGTGTTCAAAGAGTGTCGGTAATGTGTACAGTGTCCTACTGTGTCTAAAAGTATTTCTATATTTGTGTCTAAAAGTATACTGCAGTTTCTGTATTTTTTTGCAGTGTAGTGTGTCAATACAACTACGTGCAACTACGTGCCTATGTGGAACTTCGAGACACATAGGCCTACCCACATGAAGAATGTGTGACATCTATAAGAAAGTAATGCAATTATTTTACATAAAGTATTTTGTAAGTTCGATTAAATAATGATGTGCAACAATCCTGACATTATTTCAGTAACGATTTTCAGAAATATTAAAGAATAAATACGTAAGTTCTTTTTATCGTTTTTCAACCACGAAATGTTAATTCCCTTGTACGCGGCTTTGGCGTGGGAGACCCGGGTTCGATTCCCGGCAGGAACTCATGTGGTTCGGATCCCACGTTAAACTGTAGGTCCAGATCTCATATCGCCTCGCTGCTGAACGGGACGCTAAACTCAGTCAAATCGAATCAAATTTTAATTCCCTAATTAATGATATGAAGCTATATGGCTGCAGTAAGGTCTGGAGTCAATAGTAGTCAATACGTCATTATACAGAAACCTGCTTCTACTGGTCGAATCATAAGATTCCTCAGACGCTGAACATGGAGAAAGGAAAACTGAGGAACTGACACCAGGACATCACATTCATCATAGCTAAACCCCACAAATTTGGCATTGTGCGAAAATTTCAAATCTGACGTGTATCTTGTAAAAAATCTGCAATCTGGATTCTCTCCTGGATAAAATAACCATTACACTGACTACTTTCAATCCTTACATGTCATTGTAAAGAATTCAAAGAAACACGGGAGAACATTCGAGAAAATGTGTTGAGCATTTGTAAGATATGTTTATAACATTTTATATCAAGGCAATGTGTTGCCGATCAGTTCTCCAAAAGTTCAGAACATTATAAACATTGCAAATTTTAGTTCACGGCCTAATAAACATCGCAAAATTTAGTTCAGGTCGTTATGAAAATCGTAAATTTTAGTGTCTTTACAGAAATCGTAAATTTTAGTTCAGCATTTGATAAACATCGTAAATTTTTGTTCAACACTTAATGAACATCGTAACATTTAGTTCAAAACTTAATAAACACCATAAAGTTTAGTTAAAGACCTAACAAAGATCGTAAATTTTAACTCAAGATTTTATAAACATCATAAATTTCAATTCAAGGTTTAGTAAACGTCGTAAATTTTAGTTCAATACTGGAAAAGTATCGTAAATTTTAGTTTAAGACTATAAACATCTAAATTTATCTAAACTTAGGTGAGGCTCTTTTCTAAAAACACTTGATATAGTGTGAAAATTATCAAATTGGCAACTCTGAAGTTCACTCACATTCCAAGTTGCAAGACATTTTGTGGTCCAGCCCAGACGGACTTATCGAGCTACAGATGTTCTTTATTTTCGTCACGTGCTCGAATCTTTTCTCCTTCTGGGATGCTGAAAGTATGCTCTGACCGATTTCTTTCTGAAATTTTCTCACTATTAATGCTTCCCACAGAAAATGACATTCGCTGTATGTAGTCAATTTCGAGTTTAATACCTAAGGGGAGTCGTACCATGGCTTTTAACGCTACTAGAAGGTACATTAACAATTCTAATTAACGATTATTTTAGTGGTGAGACAGTACAAAATCATGATTCATTACGAAGATTTTGGGATTAAAAGCAAAACGTGAAATCAGACAATGCAAAGTTCACACGACATACATGAAGATGCTAGCATGTAGGTAGAGATTTTCGTGGTCGCGTTGTACGAATTCAATGTTAAAAGTGTAAAATGGAATATGACGCATCCAATATGGTGGACAAAAGGTGCAAAAAATACAGAATGGGCATATGTGTATCGAGACGAGCCTTGGCTCCGTGTCGATCTCGTCTCGATTCGGAAAAGCACATTAGAGATGAGACCGAGACAAGATCAAAACTACCCTCGATGTCAGTACCATTACTACTACGAAGAGTGGACATTTCTCACACATATTGCTCACAATTGTACGCGACATAGTGTGAAACCGGAAAAACAGTTATGGAAAAATTAGGATGTTTAAAACGTTCACTTTTCACTGCCATCGTTCGGATTTTCAGATGATATCTGCAAATAATTGCAACTTACCCTACTGGCGCCATTCAAGAGAAATGATACAGATGTAAAATGTAGTCAATGCAGCTTTTCAACGATATATAACACATGCCGATCCCCGCGTATCTCTTCGGGGGCGGGGAAGGGAGTTGGTAGTAAAATAATTATTGTCTATGATTGCAATATGTTCGTATCATAAAACTTTCATGTGTGCTACAAAATCCACCCTGCATCCTGTGCCTCAATTTTGGCATGATTGTATAGCAAAACACTTTTCCTGTTTATTGTAAAACATCACCTGCTCCTACTTGCCCTCTTATGTATCATATTATAGGTATTTTTCTACTGCATGTGTAAGAATAACATATGCCCGTTCTGTACATTTTTTTTTTTTTTTTTTGCATTTTTCGTCCGCCACATTGGATCCGTCATATTGCATTTTGTACTTTTAACATTGAATTCGTATTCAGCGACCACGAAAACCTCTACTTACCCACTTTCAGTTCCATAGCAGTGTTTTGCACTTTGTCCATCATATTGGATCCGCCATTTTGAATTTTACACTTTTGGTATCCGATTCATACATAGTGACGTCGAATATCTCTATATACCTAATCTCAGATACACAGCATGTTTCTTTGTTATTTGTGTCGGCCATGCTGGATTCGCCATTATGACTTGTAAACATTTGATGTCAGATTCGTATTCAGCTACCTTTCAAATATATATATATATATATAATATATATATATATATTATATATATATATATATATATATATATATATATATATATATATATATATATATATATATATATATACACCACGTCTCAAAACAATTACGTCATAGCTTCTTATTTTGTCTACGTTTTCTGGTGTTTCGGAGCGTGCCTTATTCTGATCTCCAAATGGTCGCTACGCCAACTACACGTCCCATTCAAGCGAGATATTTCACATGTAAGATATACTCGGTGTGTTCTTTCCAATGATATATAAAACATGCAGATTCCCGCGTACTACCTCAAGTACTTCCCTAGTCAGCCAATGTTCTAACCAGCTTATCTTGCCTCTCTTTATTAACGAGTTTGGTTTACCAGAACGACCTTATGTGCACAGTTAACACAAAAGCAGTCCCTGATTTGAAAGGGGAACAACTTTAATACCAAACGTACTACTCTGATAAAACTTTCGCAGTAGTCACATGTACTCAAAAAGTTTTTGGTTGTATTTATTGAAATTATAAACACGCGATGTGTGCGCCATCTGTTACGTGGAAAACATGCAGACGATAATCCAGCTCTAGCCAGATCTTATGAAGTGTAACCGACGTAATGGAGTTTATAGCTGCAGAAATGCGTTCCTGAAGATCTGGTAAAGCTAATATATATACCTGCACTACTTAGAAATCTTAGTGATCGTCAGGAACGCATCAATGCAGCTATAAACTCCAATACATTTGTGACGCTTCACAAGGTGTGGCTCGAGATGGATTATCGTCTCGATAGTTACCACGTAACAGATGGCGCACACATTGCGGATTTGTAATTCAATTACCACCACCAAAACTTTTTGAATTTTTGCAACTATTGCGAAAGTTTGAGCAAAATAGAGGTTTTGGTATTAAGTTATATCCTTTTCAAATCAGGGACTGTTTTTTGTCCTCACCCTATATATTATATTTATCTTGTATGTTCGTGTGTCCGTCCGGAAGACAAACAATCTCAAGAACTACTTAATGGATCACTATCAATTTTGGCCAGGGTGTAGATGGTCAAAAACTGGGAATCGAATTCGCTGATTCAAACCAGAAGTGGTAGAAATAAAATATTTCCGGTTTTAACACTAATCACTATAGAGCAGAAATTATAATAGATCCAAGAAGCGGTTAGTCCCAGAATACATTTTTTCATCATTAATTTTCTATTGAAACTACAACCGACACAAATCCAATAGTACTTTCGGTTTCAATATTGTATAAATGTAACCAAGAAAGTTCTGTTGTTTTTTCACCCTCCACCTTCGAACATCGATATGTCACCTAAGACATACCTAGAAGATCAAAAATAGTTCCCATCAGCATTCGACGACCTCTGCCTTCTGGTCCAGTGCTGGTTTCGCCTATTTTGGAACCGGTTCATGGGATGCTAACCAATGATGACAGCGCCGTAGAACTTTGTACAGGACCCGCTTCTCATCACATTTCAACACCCTGTCCAGAAATGGCCTCCTTCCCCAGACGAGACAACAAAGAAACGCAGGTATCGGCTCGCGTTGCCTTTTGGCCCGGAGTCAAATCATGTGGGACCCATCGACCCAACTTGTAGTGCTTTCCAAGTTAATGGAGGTACTGCCGAATGGTTCCTCCACTCACACTGAATTGTAGTCCCAGTTCCTTGCATATCTGGCCACTGTTCGCCTCAATGCTGCCTGAAGATCTTAATTTTTACATGTGTTGGTCGTCTGGCATGTGGTGCGAATTCGAGGTTTCTTCACCCTCCTTAAACTTGTTAAACCACTGATGCACTGTCCGCGTAGTCAAAACACCCTGACCAAAGGCCTGGCATATCTTACGATCCGCTGCAGCGGCGTTTGTCTTCAGTTTGAATTCGTACTCGCCTCTAAGTTGCAGTGGAGCTTCTAGTTTCCTTTTCCTCCTGGTTTGCCTCTTTATCTCTCTCCCTACTTGCAATAAAACATTAAAAAATTCCTTATCACAACACCGTCTTACCTTGCAATGAAGCTTTGTCAAACACTGAAACCCCTCTGTATTTGCGATATAGCCTCATGTATCCTACTTCTTCCTACGTACCTTGCTTAGTAAAAGTTCCTTCCCGAGCTATCAGGTCAATAGAAAGAAAGAAGTGCCTAATTTTATCCAAACATTAATATATATATATATATATATATATATATATATATATATATATATATATATATATATATATATATATATCTGTTTTGTATTATAATAAAAAATTACAACAAAATCTGGCAATAAGAAGATTCAAACTGTAATTTGCTCTACCTATGCTCTACGAACATCTGCACAAACAAAACTTTACATGGTGGAGGCGCCGGTTTCTTTATCTACATAAAGCAAAAACGATAAGAGCGAGACGCATTTTGTTTGAAATTAATTTAGCGTTCTAAGAATAGATGCCACCTTCTCTTAACCCTCTGTTCAAACCGGAAGTGGCAGAAATAAACCACTTCCCGTCTTAACGTTAACGCTATAGAGTAAAAACGGAAATAGATAGCGAGATCTTTCCCGCGATCAGTTTAGCGTCCTATAAATAGGCATATATTTCATTTCCATTGCAATCTCTACTAAAACTGGAAGTAGTAGAAGTCTACTACAGCTTTTGGTTTCAAAATTGAGAAAATACCACGCAACACAAACAAAACTACTTCACCTTGTGTACACGTGACAACACTACTCGTTACGTCTAATATTTCTCCCCTGTTATTTATAACATTTTCTCATTAGTTCTTCGTTCAAGTTCAAAGTTTCTACATTCTTCTTCTCATCCACATTTTGGAAGCATTAAGTCCTTTTACGTTATTTTGAGTAGTGTCCATGTTGCTGCACCATGGAGTTCAAGCATTTTTCTGCTTTTTTTAACTTTTTATTCAAATACAAACAAAATACGGTTTCTTTCTTTTAAAAAACTCGTTTCACTTCTCCTATTCTTGATTGTACATTTAAATCCCAAAATTTTTATGTTCCAAACACAATACTCAAATATGTTAAACTTTATACAAATAAACTAAGAAAATGATGTCCTTACATTATGTATGAAACTTTAACTATAGTTTTCTTAGTGAATGTTGTAAAGTTCTACTTATGCAGGTATAGGTAGAACAAATTATAGTCCGGAATCGTTTTCTCCAATTACCAAATTCTATTATAAAATCAACTCTTTCATAAACAGCATGTTACAAAAATCACTATATTGTAAAATCGTCTAATACTTAGATAAAATGTGTTATTCCAAGACCCGAGCAGTCGAGCGAAGAATCTCCACAGAGCTCCAAGGAAGCTAGGTGAAGTGGATTTAGGATCCTCAATGCTCCACGCAAGCAAAGGGGGTTAAAAACAACAAAGTTCCACGCAAATTGGGTGGCTGAGGTTACAAGTTTCACAGACTTCTAGCATACCACTAGTAAGTGGGGAGTAAAGGAGGCCTAGAGTTTCGAACAAACTATTGGCTTAGGTTCCTCTGAAAGCTTCAGGCAAGCTGAGAGAGTGGAGGTGACCAGCCGTAGCCTGATAATAATCGCTGTGATCCTCCTGGTTACAGTGTGTTGGTGGCGTTGGCGTTCCCGTCATCTGCCACTGAATTAAGTCGTAGTATGACGCACATAATTAATGCTTGTAAACATAAGTACATGTAGCTTGTTTGTAAACAGAGCCATGTGCGGGACGTTACAATATAGTTTATGAAAAGTGACCACGTTCGGTTAGGATTAGGATTAGATTTCTCGGCATCTATGTCATGTTAGCCCGTTACATATGAGGGATGACTTCCCTCGGTGATCACACTTTCCGAGGAAAGAAAAGGATGGAAGCGGCCTGGGACCTATATGTTAGGTACCATCCCTGAATTTGCCTGGTGTGAATTAGGAAAACCCACGGAAAACTCACTGAATATGGCTGGTTTGAAAAAAGATTTTACACATTTTCGACCGAGTGTCCCTATTAGGAATCGAGCTAGGGATAAGGCGACTATGTTCGGGTGAAAGATTAACTTATTCCAATGTGTTTTAAGAACGAAATTAATTTACTATTCTAAAAAGAAACTAGAAAAACCTTTTTTTAAGTTAAAAAGAAACACAAATCAAATAAAAAAAATGTATCTCTCGTTAAGGAATAAATGTGACAGAAATATAGTTCATCTAGCAATAGCGATGAAAAAATAAAATGTTCTTTACTGTCAAAATTTGACAATTTTAAATTAGGTTTTCCACTTTGTTTCTCCACGAAAAATCAGTTTTGTATGTATTTATTAGGATTCAGCTAGTTGATCGGCTTAGAAGAAGAATTATTACTTAGTGACAACAAAGCGCGAAGTCAAATTAGTGCAAAACGTAATATTTAGTTTTGCGCTAGAAATAAAGCATTATGATTAGCGATTCAATTCCTAAAATTTGATATATTTCAAAGATGAAATAAAATAAAAATAAAAGGATGTTAAAATGTTGTGGTGCATATTTTGCTTTTATTTTGTATAAACAGTTGCATTAATTTCAATTGATACCTCACCTTGATAAGTCCTACAGCCTTTGAGCTCCTTCGTGGCTAAGCGGTTAGCGTACGCGCCTTTGGCGTGGGAGACCCGGGTTCGATTCCCGGCGGGAGCTCATGTGGTTCAGATTCCACGTTAATCAGTAGGTCCACGTCTCATATAGCCTTGCTGCTGAACGGGACGTAAAACTCAAAATCACCTCACCTCACAAGTCTTACAGCCAGTAGACAAGGACTACAACAACTAGACTTGAAATAACATGAACAAAACTAACAAATACATGACAGTATTTGAAATGTGTTTTCAGATTAAGAAATATTATACAGGTTGTCCCATAATCCTTAGCGCAGATTTTCACTTTAATAGCCTCAAAATTGTCATAATACGAGCAGCAATAGGTATAAGTTGAAAGTATTACTTTTAAAGTATGTTGTTGTATGAATATTACGAATGATATTACATGTTTACTTTCGATCGACAATGGGAGAGGAAATCTTGTGAAAAAAATGAGATTTTGACAGTTTTACACGTTTTATGACCCCTATATGCCGATTTTTTAAAATGTTCATCCGTTTTTCTCGGTGTATTGCACATACCTAGAGGTCATACCGTTTTATGTATCCGAACCAAATTTTAAAATTAACGTTTTTTTTTTTTTTTTTTTTTTAAGATTCATCAAAGAAAGTATAAGAAGTTTCTTCCTGTTCTCATAAATAAGGGCATTTTACTTACGGTGAAAACCGAAAATAGCAATTAAAAAAAAATGGTTCTAACGGTTTTGTTATGTCTACTGACAGGTTAATCTAACCTACCGAAATCAATAAGTAAGAAGAGCACTTTCAACGTTATCTTTAAATCTAAAATACCACATTATAGTTAAACAACAAATAGATTTGTGAAACAATACCATCTCCTCATACTTCAGAAGATTATTGTGACAATATAAGCCACTTAAGATGAATTCCGAAACAGCAATTTAAGTACTGTAGATAGTTTTCTTTCTTCCCGTATCTCAGTATTGTGCGGCTAACGAAAGCTGGCGTGTTGCAGTTGGACAAAACATGTGGTGGTGTTTTGGAGGAGCTGTTGCCAAATACTTTGCAACAATAGAGAAAGTAGCTCTGCCGACAAACTTAGAACTCTTAATATCTCACAATTTTATAATCATAATAATATGACAGGATTATTTGTAACATAGGAGTTTCAAATAACAAAATACTAGTACTTGTAATATTTGACAGAATATTAAACATTCAACTACCGGCAACAGCGCGGTCAGTGTCCTTGGTTGCCTAGAAGCAGCGTAAAATAATATTGCAGCGATTGACGCATCACTTTCACTTTCGTTTTGTTTACAGAACGTGCAGTTATATCAGACGCGAGCTGTTGTTAACAGGACATAAGATTATGTACGCAACAATACATAGTCTAACAAACGAAATATAAATTTCACTTGTGTACTACTAACAAATGTGAGTAGTGTTATCAAATATATTCAACATCAATTTGATTTGTAAATATTTTTCCCATTTCATATAATTCACATATTTACTTCTAAATGAGAATTACTAAGGAATGCCCTTGTTGGATAATGGAAAAAATGTTAACGGTAAATCGACAGAGAACTTCAAGGTTAAGTAAACATAGATCTCTTAAAAGCTGAGAAAATTAATTACCACCTTTTTCCGTTGAAAGCTCATTCAACACAATTTAATTGCTTTCAATATCGATGACATTAAGTAAAGAATGTAAATTGACATTCCAAATTGCCTCAGATCTACCCTCAATTGAAAACTAAAATATTCAAAGTGCATATTCTTGGGAACAATTAAGAAGGTCTTTGCATTTATAGAAAAATTCGAAATTTGTACCAAATGTAGTCAATATAAATAGTTTCTATTAGTCAGAAGAGTTGGTGGTGGGTCGCTGATATGGAGGTAACCTTTAGACCAGACATCAGAGTGGTCCTTTATTCTCGGAGCCGGCAACGAGAAAAGTATATCCAAGAACGAAAAGGTGGGTTTGTTGATTTGGAAATAAGTGTCCCATTCAGCACCGAGGTTGTGAGACTTGTACCTACAGGTTATCGTGAGAACCGAACTACATAAGCTCCCGCCGGGAGGGTGGGTTGTTTGTTAAGACTTGAGCGAAATGTTCGCAGTGTATGATATCTGTTGGTTGATTTGGTTTGACGTCCCTTTTCAGCACTGAGATTGAAGAAAATAGATGTATCACGCATATCACTCAATCTCACACTCACGCCATCATTTCCATATCATGTTCGCATTGCTTGACTGACATTAGGCTCGTTCCACTTCACATTATTATTTCGACATTACAGTCACTCGAACTCACCAAGATAACCCTACCACCTAATCTCTAAATTTAAAAAAAAGCTTCAGCACGAGCTTTAGAACACCTGTGAAGTAGCCATATTAAAATGTTCGTTTATTTATCGTATTCTGCAACTATTTATCTCCCAATGCTGGTAATATTCTAGTACGTATTAACTTTAACCTTTCCAGGAGGAATTGTCAGAGCAGCGAAGGAGCACTGTCCCCCCCCCAAATAAAAAAGTAACAGAAAGAAACACTACATTCAAGTATGGGATGTTGTTAAGTTATAGATTGGTAAACTTTGCTGCGAGAGGTCCATGGTTTGATTCCGATTTATTTGAGATTATGATGGAACAACACCGTACCTGTGGGTTTTCTCTGGGTTCTTCCGTTTTCCTCCATACTCTCATTCCACCATTCATTCATTTTGACAAATCACCCGTTTTCTCTACCTTAAAAGAGCCCCCTTCTGGCTTAGCGGTTAGCGAACGGGCCTTTAACTTGGGAAACCCAGGTTCGATTTCCGGTGGGAGTTCATGTGTGGTTCAGATCAAATGTTAAGCTATAGGTCCACGACTCATATAGCATCGCTGCTAAAAGAAACGCTAAAATCGAATCAATCAAAACCTTCAGCCTATAGGGCATATCCACAAGACGTTAAATTGAAGATTTAATATAATTTCATTTTTATATCATCCCAACATCACAATCACTCGAAGTCCACATTATGATTTGGTCCTCGTGCTCACTCAACCTCACGATTGAGGTACGAAGAACATGAAGTCCACATTCGCGAGCACCGATTTCATGAATCCGTGGTCTTTTAAGCGGAAATACGGAATCAAAACACATAACCTTCTACCAGAAGTCGAAGCCGAATTTACTGGCCTGAAGGCGCATATGTTAACGACATTGCCACAAGAAAATTCTTGGTATTCTACGAGTAGTACTTAAAAGATCATCGACGATGCTATCCAACTTCTTGTTCACTTTCCTTCACTACTCCAACAACGTGAAAACTGCTCTATCTACTCTGTATGCTGCTTGTTGGATTTACTAAGAAGCAGACGATGACGTCAAAGAGCATATAGTTGATAATTACTGCTATAGATGGTATGAATACGAGTTCGCGGCTGGATCACGTTATTTATGGACTTGATGATGGAAGTTTCCTGATTTTATGTCATTTCATTATTTACGAGTTTTAGTTTTAGAAACGAGCAACGTAATAGACATAAAATTGTGTAAATAATTTTGTAAATTTTGAGATACATAATTGGAAGAGTGTTAAGTGTATTGGGTAAATGTGCTAACTACGTGAAATTTCACATAACTTCTTTCTCTTAACTTAAGTGAACTTGGGGTCTCATTCCGCAACGGTCTTTCCAAAATTTAGAGAATCCTAAAGCAAAGCAAACAATGCAATAACTAATTATAACTGCTATGCCGACTATCCTAAAATAAAATGTAAACTTCGCGTCACGTTGACTCAAACCACAATCTAATGAGGCTCACTTCTAACGACTTGATTTATTTAACATCAGTCCAGTCTGGTTGTTTCCATTTGAGTAAAACACCGGAGGGACCTGCAAGCATTAAAGTTGACGCAACTAATCACAGTTCCCTATAAGGTTATGTCATAATCACATGTTAAAGTGAGATAACAATTTGACATATGGAACATTCACCTGGCCAAGCACTCTGAACGTGCTGCCTTCTTGTGCACACAGTTCATGCAGCTTACAATTTGCATGGGAAAGCAGCGTGTACTGAGTGCTTGGTCAGGGGAATGTTCCGTATTTCAAATTGTCATCTAAGTTAACTATTCGATTATTAACCTTATAAGGAACTGGGTTACTGCATTTAACATTCGTATAGGGTAAACCATGTTTACGTTGTTTCAGTTTATTTAGTGTTCTGGGTCTTCATTCCATATCATTTACATCATGTGTTTTCTTTTGCCGTATTCAAAACCAGATACAACTCTGCGAATTTGCGATCATTTTGCGATGCGACGTCAGTGATGCAAGTTTTAAGTTTGTGATAGTCTTACCTATTGTGTATTGATATGCAACTGAGCAAATCTTCGTTTGTGACCAGAAGCTCTGTACTTTTTCACAAACTTATTATCAAAAGTTATTAAAGCTTAATTTGCGTTGCGTTGCTGTCCGCAAATTAAGGGACGACTTATACAGAATGAAGCCTCAGGTCATTTACTTCTCTCTCAGTACATAAAGCATCATGACTTGTATTCCTTCCAGAAAACAAAACGGAGTTATCCGACTGCAATACAGTAGAACGTTAAATGTATCGTATGTTAAACTGTTTGACAGAGGAAGATCAAATAGAGGAACAGTAATTGAATAGGATGCCTGGTCCATTAAGCTTCATCCGCAAAGGCTACCAGTCGAATTAATTGCTCAAGGGAGCTTGTATAGCAAATCACACAATGGGTGTTCAGTTTTCTTCTCAGTGCACAGAGGACGAATAGAAGCTACTTTACTAGCAATACAAATTCAAGGACTCTAACATGTTAAAGAAAAAGAAAAAAACATATACAACTAAAGTCTTAGTAAAATGCAGCTAAATGAAAGACTGATAAGAATTACTGAGAAAGTATCATCTCATTGTAAAAGACCTCCACTAATTAATTAATAAGCACGTACTGTGTCTAATTCGTTGCAAAAATCCTTTTTAAATATTACCCAGCAATATTTCAAATTTAGTGTTTTCTGGATTCCATTGAAGTTATTGTGTATATACAGGGTAAGGCATAATTCACGAAAATGTCACATTTTTTTTTATTAGAATATGGTTAATATGAATGTTCCTTGTGATCGCCTTAATAGAAGTATGGGGAAAATATTTAACCACTATTTTCCTCTTATTTTGCAGATTGCATGAAGTAGACGTTCAAGAAGTGTGAGGAAGTAAAGTTTTAGTTGCGCAGGGAACGAAAATTATTGAACTGTATTGTGAAAATCAGAGGTCATCTGTCTTAACACAAAGAGCGTATCATCGCTGGATTCGTGTCAGGTGTGCACGTTCTGAATCAATGATTCGTTGTTTGGTTGGGCGTTTCAGCATGGTTCGGTAGCTAATTTGCCACGATCGGAGATACCACGCTCGGCAAGAACATGCAACAATCAAACGGGTTCGAAGAAGTGTCGACAAAATATCGGAGATGTCTACAAGAAGACGGCTGGCCACGTGATATTGAGTCAAATGACATTATATCACACATTAAAACATGATTTGTATTTATGTCCCTACAAATTGCGACTGGTGCAGCAACTAAAAGTAACAGATTATGGGCAACGCTTCAGATTTGCTACGCGCAATCAGAAGTTGGTTTGTGAGAACGGATATTTTTTTGATAATTTGATTATGAGTGATGAAGCATACTTCCATCTACATGGGTACGTAAACAAACAAAATTGTACGTTTCGGGGTACCGAGAATCTACAGGTTATTAATCAACGCCCATCACACACAGTCAAGTGTACGGTATGGTCTGATGTGATGTGCCAGAGAATCATTGGACCTTACTTCTTCGAAGATGTCAATGGCAATGCTGTGACCGTCACCGGTGCTCGATACTAGGCAATGATTAAAGAGATTTTGTGCCCTGCAGTGGATAATATGCCGGACATTTGTTTCCAGCAAAATGGCGCCATAGTGCACACATCCAGGAATACAACAGCACTTCTATGAACCATTTTTGGACAGCGAATCATTTCAAGAAATGCGGAGATCAATGAACCTAAAAATATACCTCGAAGAGAATATTCGTGCAGAAATCCATGCGATAACTCCAGCAACTTTGAGAAATGTAATGACGAATGTTGTGGCGAGAGCTTATGAGTGCGGACTGCATCATTGTGGACATTTACCTGAAACTATTTTTCACATATACATGACAAAAAAAAATCTCTCATAAGTAATGTATGTTAAACCAGCATTTCAATACGTATCGCTAACACACGCTAGGAGTTACGCTATTCTGCGACCGCCTCGTGAATTATGGCCTACTCTGCATAAATGAAACTGACGATGTATGTCGTCTTTGTTACTTGTAGTCGATGGCTTTGCACGGATACTATTTTGGATCCATGACTACGCGTACAATGTCAACACCTGCTCCCTCACGTTATCTCCTTCGCCACTTTTCTCATGGTGTTATCTCTGCTTTTATCAGATTGTAACACAATGCTTCTACTTTATCTAATCCTCTCCTTTCCTCATTGTGTTTTTCTCGGTTTTTCTCAAATTGTAAAACAACGCTCCTACGTCATATATCTGATAGTTGGAAATGACAGAAACAACATGAAAAGGATTTTACACAGTAGAGGGTGTATCAATTGACACATTATGATGCGTCAAACATTGGCTTAAGGCACTTTATATTCTCTATGATTGGCAACACAAGGTAAGGGAAATACGTGAGCTCATGAAGTAGTCCATACACGTAGTTTAGATTTGAGATAGTCCAAGGAAGAAAATCCATCAGAGACGAGAAAAAAAAGAGACAGTTCACTTGAATAAAAAGGACATATATATATATATATATATATATATATATATATATATATATATATATATATATATATATATATATATATATGGTGACCCCAGAGAATTGTATGAAGATATTTCAAACTAACTTGAAAGTTTTTTGCTTCCTTAAAAAAAAATAATGCATCACAGCTTAAAGAAAGAGAAAAAGCGGCAATTTTCTTTACAGACGCAATGTTTTCAGTGTTACGTCAAGCCATGCAAAAAATAAAATAGAAACTATCTTCTATGGTTGAAAAGTGGCTACACAAGAGAAGGAACGCTTGGTATTCAAGACACGCTCGGAACTTGGTTGTTGTTCTTTCAGAAGATGGTGATGTCCGACAACTTTTTTCTTGCTCTCAAAGGCACAGCCTCTTAAAGCCATCTGCACATAAAATTGACCCATTAACCCAAAATGACTAAAAAATATACCGTTAAAAGTGGGTATTCTGAAGGTACTACAAATTCCGTTCGACTTAAGGTTTCTTCTTTTTGGAAAAGGTTTCACAATATTTGAATATTTCGCAAGCTTTACTTTTTTAACTTTATATAATTAAAATTAATATATCTAGTTAAACAGTCATGGGTTTGAAAAGAATAACCAAGCAGGAATGTTACCTGATATGGTACCATATGTTTATGTGAATTACATACGCTCTGTTATTGTTTCTGGACAATATGACCTATGAATTGGAGTCAGAAGTTTGCATTATGTGAAAAGCGTTGCACGATCCTTTTTTGAGCAATAATAAGAAGATTGTTAGGAATACACTTACAGTCAGTCTTGGGAAGTAACGTAACGCAAGTAACGCGTTACTTGTAACGAGTTACTTTTTAAGTAACTTTCCTAGTAACGCGTTACATTTTTTCCAAAGTAACTGTAACGGTAACGCGTTACAATTTTTTAAGTAACGTACCTAGTTTGCGTTACTTTTTTCGCGTTACATTTCGGATGAGTAACTACAATATATGTATTTTTTTCGGAAACAAATGTTTCTTTCCTGTAAGTGAATTTCTCAGAATGGAGCAATGGAGCATGAACGATGTAGGTGACCGACAGCACACAAAGAAACAGATAAGATCATAGTGCAACTTGCTGGTTTTGGAAGAAGTGGACAGCCTCAGTCAAATCACGTGTACTGATTGCAATTACCTGGAACATTTTGTCATAGATTTTGACAGCTCCAAATCAATACATTCAGTGAGTGAATTACAAGTGCAATGGTACCGGTAGTATATTTTACTTTGATTGGTGTTATTTTTATAAAGATGGAGAACGAAAATATTTTATCGTTCGAACATTTGAAAGAATACTTTTTCTTAAAAGCTGAAGATGATGGTGGATAGGATTTAAAAGTAAAGTGGTTAGAAATATTTATCAACAACTAGAATGCCATAATTAACAATATACAGTAAGGCAGCGTTTCCCAACCGGTGTGCCGCGGCACACTGGTGTGCCGTGAATGGGCTGCTGGTGTGCCGCGAGGAAATCGAAACAAATTATTAATTCTATAGCAATCAAATTGCAAGACAAAGGAAAAATGTATATTTGTATTTCACATTACTGTGAACCTCTACTATGAATCTACAACTTTAAGTTTCATACCGTGTTACTTTTCTGTACATTTCTAATGTTGAAAAAAGTATTTGTTATCATTGTTATGACCATTATTGCTTCCTTACTGCTGCAAACTATTTCGTAACTTGAAATTTTAAAATATCATTCAATCTTTACGACAAAGCAAACATGCATACAAATTACCTACGTTTGTGTTTTAAAACTAAAAGAGATTTGTTTGCTCGTTCGTTATTTAGTGAACTTTCTTCTTAGTGAAAGGTTGGATACAGCTTTCGAAAAAGAAAGCTTAGTTTTAAAAACCTGAGTCCAATATTTAATTGCAATTGTTTTCTATTTTTAAATTAGAATGAAAAATAAGCATAATGATTTACCACGGGGAAAAAACAGTGATCAAGATTTCTTCTCTTAGAGAAGGAGATGAGTAATCACAGAAAAAAAAAATACCACGGTATTTTATATTTACAAATAATAATATCTATGAGTGTGCCGCGAGAATTCAAGTTACACCCGTAGTGTGCCGCAAGTTGAAAAAGGTTCGGAAACGCTGCAGTAAGGGGTTAATACGAATAAACTGTGTTCTGATGATCAGGCTAGACTTCATTACTAGAAAATAGTTTGTTGATGGTATGTAATATTGGATTTCTTTCAGATCAGTTTCCATATCTTAGAGTCCCGTTGATTATAGAGTTTGGAACAACTAGCTTTAAAAAGCATGTATCGATTTTAGAGTTGCTGGCAAGTTTTTATTCACCCCCAGTTCAAGTGTTCTCATTTTATTAGTTATAGTGTAATGTTTCTCTATATTCTGTATTTTTAATTTTACATAACATTATTATATAACTAATTTAGCAGATTAATAGTAAGCAACCATTTTTTCTAACGCATAGTCATGGGCACGAGTCAAGCTAAAACTCGACTCGAATTCAAGTCGAGTTTCGAGTCGAGTCAAAGGTAATGTTCTCGAGTCGAGTTCCGAGCCGATTCACTGTTTTTGGCGTCGAGTTTGATAAATGGCTTGCTCGTTTTAAATCATAGTCTGATTAAACTGGAAAGCGAAAGCCATGGGAAATGTAAGCTAAGGAGTAATACGGAATACTTGTAGTGTTGCTCACGAGAGGGAACACTGCTCGCATCTCGTCTCGTCTCGATAGCGAGATTCCAAGATATTTTTAATAACAAGTTCACTTCGGCTCGGCTCAACTGAGCCGATGGCTCGAGCCGGCTCGCTTGGAATGAGCTATCGGCTCGAGCTGGCTTGGTTGGAATGAGCCATCTACTCGGTTCGGGTCGATAGTGAATGAGCTGTGAGTCGAGCTGCTAGAGTCGACAATTCTAAAAACGGAAAGAGCAGTTTTGAAGATATTTGGCCAGTGCCCTATAACTTTTAACAGTGCCCTATAACTTTTAGCCGAATACTTAACCTAGACCCTCAACCCAAATTCAGAATCTCGTGAACAATGTCCTTGATTCCTAGACTTCATGACTGCCGAGGTTGGCAATCAACTACTCTTTTTAGTATTTAAGTACAAACCACCTATCTTTGATGTTTATACACAGTGTTATAATAATAATAATAATAATAATAATAATAATAATAATAATAATAATAATAATAATAATAATAATAATAATAATAATAATAATAATAATAATAAAAGTTGTAGTAGTAGTAGTAGTATCATTGATAATATATTACCTATGTAAAATACTTGAAGGGAGTACTCGAAACTACGCACCGAATTTGGCTTGACTCGACTCGAAACTTGACCCGAATTCGAGTCGATTTGGAAGAAATTTTTCCAGCCGAGTTCTCGGGTGGAACTCAAAGATGTCTGTTTCTAGTTGAATCGAGTTCCAAAGAAAACTCGCTCGTGCGCATCCCTACGAGTAATGCAGTATGGCATTTTAGTCAGTGGTACATTATATGAAAATGTTCATATAGCTGTCAAGTAAAAATGTGTCCTTGCATTTACACAAAGCGATTCAGAACGTGCAACAACAACAACAATAATAATAATAATAATAATAATAATAATAATAATAATAATATCGGTAGTAATAGTAGTACGCAAAATTGAAGTAATAAGATTTTTTGACATATTCAAAGTTTCGAACCTAAAAGTAACGCGTTACTTTCGAAGTAAAGTAACAGTTACTTCTTTGGGGCAAGTAACGCGTTAGTAACGCGTTACATTTTAAGAGAAAGTAAAGTAACTTGTAACAATAGCAATGAAATATAATAAACTTACCTAGTAATCTTCAGTTTCGAACTCCAAATCGGTAGAAAATATCAAGAAAGTCTTTACGTAGCATACTTGCAACAGAATTATCTTTTCCCATGATTGTGTTGCACCCAGCGGACGTGAAGTTTATTACATTTCAAGTGGGATTTATTTATTGATTAATTTTAACAGTTATTCTCGTTATTGATTTACTTTAGCGAGAATGACTGTTAAAATCCTCAGTGTATGTGTTTTATAATTTCTTTAATGCACACACCTACAATCTATTTGCACATTCAAAAATGCAAAAAAGTGTGCATTCTAAAATTATCGTATATTCATTTATTATCGCAAGGGCATTATCGTATATCGTACGAAGGCTTAAATTATCGTATATCACGATAAATTATCGTATGGTTGAGAACAGTGAATTAAACGCTGCTCTTTTCCTGTCAAAGCTTGTATTTTACACACGACACGTAGGAGGATCGTAGCAGATGCCCGTTTCCAATGCCTTGGCAATGTTGCCAATGCAATACTTTGCTTTCCTCATTTAAGGGTCTTCACTACAGCGAAATTAAATTACCGCTAATTTTAGTTTTTTTCTGTAATATCTTCAAAACAAATAACAATATTTGAAAAGCAAAAACGCAGTGCATTATACATTATTATTTTTCATGTGGTACCGTTATCACAACTCATTTATCTGCTTTCGATCTGCAACTGTCGATAGATTTGAATTTTTTTTGTGTGTGTGGTTCTGTAAATAGCTTCATACAAGAAACAGATACGTGAATTGTAGTAAAGATAACACATGCAAAATAGTTTTGTATAGTTCACTACGTTTCTGCTTTTCGAATATTTTTATTTGTTTTGAAGATATTACAGAAAACCTCTAAAATTAGCGGTAACTTAATTTCGCTGTAGTGAAGGCCCTTAATTACGATAAAAGAAAACTAAGCTGGATAGTATGGAGAACAGATAGTCGCGAGCTGAATGCTCGGGAGTCTACACTACCCTGACCTCTCGCGTGACTATATGGCAAGTGTACGTGTCTTTGGCGCGGAAGACCCGAGCTCGATTCCCAGTGCAAGTCCATGTGTTTCGAATCTCACATTAAGCTGTATGTCCACGTTTCATACAGCTTTAGGACTAAATAGGACGTTGAACTCCAATTCAACCAATACAAGCAGGAATACCGAATAAAACAGTAAACCAGGGAGTATATTTATTTGTTTACCATCTGCATGAAGGTGAATTTCAGCAGATGTATAATAGTGGAATCAGCACCGCAAAGATAATATGAAGGTAAAGCGGTTCTATGTTACTGTAGATTACAAAATGCCAATTTTGTGTTAGTGAAACTTAAGTTTGAATAGCAGGGATTCTATCTAATGACCTCTTAATTAAGTAGTTAAGTACTACGCATTCTAAGATGCAATACACGCTCCACAAATCCGCCAGCTGACCACAAAACTACCCATCCAGTGAAACCATACGTGAGGGTCACTCACGACTAAGGGATTCAAAGAGGAAACAATTTCACAACCACTGGGGCAGACAATTGAGGATCTCGGAAGAGAAAGAGCAAACTGGGAAAATCATTTTTTTTTTTTTTTTTTGTTTTTTCCTCGCATGAGAGAGGTCTGGACAACACATAGATACCACGTTTTGCCCTGGTTCGCCCTTAATATTCTCAGTTTCAAAATAAACAAAGATTTGCCCTCGCTATCTTAATGTACTTGCAAAAACTTCAGTTTGGTTTCCAAAACCCCCGATTTCAGGATTCGCCCTTTCTCTTCCAAGGTCCTGAATTGTAATGTTCGATGTTACAGTTTTATTGTCCTCGATTATTTTGACTTTTGTAAACAATGTTTTCTTTTATTGACACTTATTTTGTTATTAAATATTTTGGGGTTTGGCGTGCTTAAAATTTGTTTAATAATTACAACCATTTTTTTTTAAATATGAGCTTAAACAGTTTGGTTGAATTTACTTGTGGTTATAAAAAGATAAAAAATATACGAAGAAAGACGTTTAATACTTACTTTTTTTAAAATCTTATATATGGCTTTAATGTTTAGTGCCCTTAAGTGAGTTTGCTGTCACTAGCTCTTCACAGTTATTCTTAGTTTCTGAATGGTTACCAAGCGTTGCTTTGGTGTTCGTGGTACTGGGTTCAGTCCTCTATAAGAGCATAATATTTTAGCAGTAGTTTGTCATTTTGGAGAAAACCATCAAAACCTTGGGTTAAAACTAACCCTCACCGCTGGTGACTAGCGCCAATGACTATCGTCTACGGGGCCCTGGGTTTGATTCCTGATGGAAGAGTACTGAACGTATTACGGTGGTTCTGATTCCACCCTAAATTGTAGACTGACGTCTTATGTAGCCACAGTGCTGAAAAAGAATGCTAAATTTAATTAATCAAATCTGTCTAAAAGCGAAAAACAAAAAAAAAAAAAAAAAATGATGTTATTTACAAATCACTCAGGAAATGGTATGGCAGACTGCAGTTCTTTGAGTTTGCACAGCCAGAGAGTTTAAGTTTAGTTAATATTTTTGTAACAGAACCTAAATAGCTTTTCTGTTTCCTTTTATTACTTTTTGAGTTTTGAAATTTTTGCGATGTTTCTTTCAGCAAAAAAATTTAACATAAAAATACTTATGAAAATGGGGTAATCGTGTTTAGCATGTAAACAATAAAAAATATTCTAAGTTAAATAATGTTTGTTTCATATAATAAAATCAAGATAAAGAAAAGACCACGTTCGGCTTGCAAAATACATAAATCTTATTTGTTCTAACTTGTTTTGTTAAAGAAATTTTCAAGCACAAAAGAACATGTCAAGCGTGATATATGAATGGCTACTTGCTTCTAAGTTAGCAAATAAAATGATTCATTGTATGAAGTTGTGTTTCCTTGCTGGTCCACTTAGAAGAATTACGACAGGAAGCACACATAGCAAAGAGATTTATGATCAGTCATCTGGTATTCGACTTACAATAATACGGAGGGTTTTGTTGGACCAGCGGTAATGCATGTTTACTTGCTGACTGGCATCAATATCCCTTTTCACAGAGACATTGATTTTTACCACAATCAATAGCGTTCCACAATTCCTCTCCAAAAATTAGCGTACAATCAAGCAGTCGGGTATCGAACTCGTCTCTCCCCTGTCCCAACGTATGATTTGGACTGTGCCAACCTTCACCCTGGGCCGCTTTATAGCCCCTCCTCTCGAGTCATGGTTTTACACAGTTCTGGTCTCTTTCTGGATGCTTGCCAAGTTCGCGAAAGCTGGCGCCTTCGCTATTCCGGCAGGTGAGTCCCTTTACCCTCGTGCTGGGCTCAGTAGTAGTAACTGGACCGTGTTTGGAGCGGAGTGTACAGCGAGAGGGGAGTTCAAGGGAGGGGAGTTCGTGAGTAGCGGGGTCAAGGACAAAACTCGAGAACTCTTCCGCCTGACAGTTCCCCATAGCGTATTGATGTTTCAATAATGAACGGACACAGTTTACTCGTTTAGAATACGAGAAGTTCCGGAATCTGAGTACTAGAGTGATTTCTGGAGACGTGTGTGATTGCCAGAAATAACTAGTGATGTAGCTGACAGTTATTCCATGTCATGAGACGTTTGATATCTCCCTCAGGTTGAAGAGTTAATTTTGTATTTACTGCTCTGGTGAGAGAAACAAAATATTGACTGACAAATCAAGTTAGACATATAAACTGACGTTTTTGATTGATCTAATGTAATGAATAGAACACTGACGAAAAAAGCGATCATTTTTTCTCTCACTTCCCGTCACATTCTCGTCATCTTATTTTTCTTGTCATATTCTTGGTCTCGTCATCATTCTCGTTCACTTTCAAAATTTATTCTTGCTCTCACCCTCAAAATGTATTTCCTCCCTCGTCTTCATTCTCGTTCTCCTTGGAAGGCGGCAGGGTGGCTCAGTGGTAGAGCGCTTATCTCTTGTGCGTTAGGTCCCTGGTTCAATCCCCGGCCAAGCAAGTTTGTGGGGAACATCGCCGCGTCTGGAATTCACTCGGTGTATTCCGTTTCCTCCCACATGCTCATTTCACCACTACTTCCATTATCGTTTACTTCATTTACTCATCGTCTCTCTTTGCATAAAGGGCATAATTGTGGGATATTAAACTGAAATATTTCGTTTCATTTTCCTTGGAAATGCATTCTTTCCCGCAAAATGTATTCTTGCACTTGCCCTCAAAATGTATTCTCACCTTTCTTCCCATTCTCATTTTCTGGGAAATGTGTTCTTGTACCTGCCCTCAAAATGTATTCTCACCTTTCTTCCCATCCTCATTTTTCTGGGAAATGTATTCTTGTACCTGCCCTCAAGATGTATTCTCACCTTTCTTCTCATTCTCGTTCTTCTGGGAAATGTATTCTTGCACTTGCCCTCAAAATGTATTCTCACTTTTCTTCTTATTCTCGTTCTTCTGGGAAATGTATTCTTGCACTTGCCCTCAAAATGTATTCTCACCTTTCTTCCCATTTTCGTTCTTCTGGGAAATGTATTCTTGCACCTGCCCTCAAAATGTATTCTCACTTTTCTTCTCATTCTCGCTCTTCTCGGAAATGTATTCTTGCGCTTGACCCCAAAATGTATTCTCACCTTTCTTCTCATTCTCGTTCTTCTGCGAAATGTATTTTTGCACTTGCCCTCAAAATGTATTCTTACCTTTATTCTTTCTCATTCTCGTTCTTCTGGGAAATGTATTCTTGCACTTGCCCTCAAAATGTATTCTTACATTTCTTCTCATTCTCGTTCTTCTGGGAAATGTATTCTTGCACTTGCCATCAAAATGTATTCTCACTTTTCTTCTCACCCTCACTCAGCTTCAAAATGCGTTCTCGCCCTCAAAATGAATTATCGCTTTCGTCTTCGCTCGAATTCAACTTTAAAATGTATTCTTGCCCTCGTACTCATTCTCATTTACCTTCTAAATGTGCTCTTGGCTTCACGTTCGAAATGTATTCTCGACCTCAAAACGTATTATTGCTTTTGTTCTCACTTTCGTTCTTCTTGGAAATGTATTCATGCACTTACCCTCAAAATGTATTCTCGCTTTTCTTCTCACTTTTGTTCTTGAAAATGTACTCTTACACTTGCCCTCAAAATGTATCCTCGCCCTCGTCCGAATTCTCATTCACCTTTATCTTCAAAATGTATTCTTGCCTTCACCCTTAAAACGTATTCTCGCCCTCATCCTCACTTTCATTCAGCTTCTAAATATATTCCTGCCCTCAAAAAATGTTTTCGTCCTCACTCACCCTTGCCTTCGAAATGTTTTCTCCTTCGCCCTCGCAATTAGTCGCCGTCATCTTAGAATAGGAACAACTCTGACGAGGGTGAAATGAGCGAGGGCTCCCATCTCTGTACTGGTGGCCTTGGGTGACGTTTCTCATTTGATCAATCTGAAGTAAAAGGATGTCTACATACCACAATGACCGCAAGGACTCCTGAAGCTTGGGTTCTACAAGAAACAGAGTACTACTTTTCCTCATGTGTGATGCATCGGAAGAATTTGGTACGATTCATGGAGTTGCTTTCCGAACGTACACCTGGGAAAAAGTGAAGCAGCAGAAGTGCACTATCAACGTTGCCAAACTTAGAGACACGGCGAAGGAGCTACAAAACTTACCCTTTCATTTGAATAATAACAACTATTCAAATTAAACGGTAATATTAATAATAGCAAAAATATAAAACGATAACAAAAAAACGAAACTTAGCGGCATTCCCACAACACTGCACCCTAGGAGATGTTCTCCGTATAATGCGAGAAACGGCACTGCAACATTTCATGGGTGAGAGTTGACAACCGAGAAACACCCTCTTGTGTTCTACTGAGTGCTGAAATTTGTAAAATGTAGGCCAAGCTTCACGACTCCTCGCGATCACTATAATTACGGTTATTGACAGTTATCTAGATTTTAATACCCAGTTTTTCTTAAGTAGAATCACATGAGACCTCCCCCTAGTTTAGAAGCTTGTGCATGCACCTTCAGTGTGCGAGATTCCGAATTCCATTCCTATTTAGAGAGCCTTGAAATTTGAAAGCATAATGATAAATCAGATTTCTCCGTCTCACATGGTCTTGGTACTGAAGGAGACACTAAACCGTAAATCAACCAACCAATCGACGGTTTTGGAAATATACTGGCCTTACATCCATAACTAAGCGTACGATCTGACGGATATAAGAATATATTTTTTTATGTTGGCATGGAAACATCGTTAAACTGATGGTATTACAGAGTACGTCCTGTCGATATTTGAATCGTGAAAAAATTTCCGCGTTTGTATTTATTAGTTTAAAAAGTTACAGGAGCGTTTCAAAATAAATGGTCGATCCCATACATGACACAATAACCAAAATCTTTTGAAAACGAGAAAGTGTGGTGGGGAATGCACAGTGGGCTGAAATCCCAAAAACCTTGTCACAATACGAAAACGTTAGTAAATTTGTATGATATTAGGAATATATAAGTATTCGAGGTCACTGATAACGATTATCAGGTCAAAAGTAAAAAAAAAATCGATATGACGTATCCAACATGGCGGGCAAACATTTTTTTTAAATTTCCAAATAGTCTGAAAACTCATTTCGTCATATTTTCGAGGTCACTCATAACGATTATGAGGTCAAAAATTAAAAAAAAAAAATCAAAATGCCGGATCCAACGTGAGGGGCAAGCATTTTTAAAAATTCTGCAAATAGACTGAGAAGTAGTTTCATCATATTTTGAGAACGCTGATGACGATTATGACAAAAAGCAAAACTCCAACATGACGGATCCAACATTGGGGGGAACATGTTTTGAAGCTTCTCCAAATAGGCTGAAAACTAATCATATGTTTGAGGTCCCTGATAACGATTATAAAGTCAATGCCAACATTCAAAATAATTATGAAGTAAGCTGCATTTATTTATTATTGGTATCGTGTCAAATTACTAACAATTGTTAAAAGTTGGTATTCTTGCCATCAACCTCTGATTGGAAAAAGGGAATAAGTACAATTTTTTGCGATTTTAACCTGAGATAGCAGATGTGTTCCTTTAAGATAGTTACATCGTTGAGTAGAAAATAGGAATGTTTGGGCAACACTATATAACCAATGTAGAAGACAAAATTTCTCGCTGATTAGAAAAAGGGAATAACTACGTTTCTTATTTCCTTCTTCCAGTCACCATCACAACTGTGAGACTGTGTGTAAGTAGACAACCACTAAAGCCCTTTGCTGACGTTTCGATACTTCGCCTTGTCTTCGCATTGCACACACAGAACTACAAGTACATCATAGGAAATTTGAAACATTTACGTGCATCAAATGGCGCGTTAATATGTATAAATTTCGTTTTTGTCACTGATACGCAGCATTTTCAACCCTAGAGAACGATCGAAAATAAAAAATGGGTCATTTGAGACATATAAATGCATTGTGGTTTAAGATTACTCAATTGATGCAGATATTTGCATCGGTACTGATGCATTTCTTCTTGATGTGAGCGTCACCTGTCGTGTTTTGTTTGAAGCTAGTCTCCAGCACTTACTGCGCATGCTCGACTGGTTTTCGTGTTGTTGTGGAGCGAATTCTGACTTGTTATTGTGTGTGTTCTTTTGTCTAGTGCTGGAGTCTGCTTAGAAAAACGGAGGTAAGTGTATATTAAAATACGATATTATTGTGTTAGGTAGTGCAAGTATGTAGTTATTAAGAAAAGTACCGTTAGCAAAACAACAAAGCCATAAGGGATTCTCAGAAGGAACTCGTTTCCTACCAAAATCCACAAAGGAGTGAAGAAATATTTAGGTTAACTACAGTACATACTGTATGTTGAAGTGACTCATGCTAGTGGCTGCTTGATTCTCATTAAATATATCCGATGCATGCGTGAACTCCGAACCGCTGTTATTATTATTATTATTATTATTATTATTATTATTATTATTATTATTATTATTATTATTATTAT
Organism: Thermobia domestica; assembly: GCF_964235325.1. Classification (NCBI taxonomy): domain Eukaryota; kingdom Metazoa; phylum Arthropoda; class Insecta; order Zygentoma; family Lepismatidae; genus Thermobia; species Thermobia domestica. Next base: position 109,619,808 of record NC_137470.1, read on the forward strand.
TATTAATAATAATAATAATAATACTTAATATTCTTATTAGGTGAAGGTTGATTATTTAGAAAAAACTTCATTTAACTCGCATAAGTTGTTACTCCTGCACCAAGGGCGCCGATCCTGGGGGGGTTTAGTGGTCTGGGACCCCCAAAGTTGAAATGGTCCTCTAACGAGGGGGGCCAAATTGCTAAGTTGAAGCAGGTTCTCCTATTTCTACAGTACATGGTCGTTCATTTTTCCTTTCTACTAATGCATATCTTTCATAGGGCCCTCTAAAGTTACACAGAAAACGGCGCCCTTGTCCTGCACATACCAATAGTTGAGTATCTACTAAAAGTCACACATGGTCACGTAATTGTGGTGTTTTGGTTAGAGTATCGGGCCAAAAGCCCCGATTTCGTGATATTGAAGTAAATATTGACAAAACACGGGTATGCCTACTATTGAGCAGGAAATACATTGAAGGTTAAAAACAGTAGCACGGCATTAACCCTTACATATATCGTATACGTTTATACGTTAGGGTTGTATTTTCATTATTCGATTTAAAAAGTACTAATAAAGCTTTCTTTCTAGAGTGGAAGCGTTCTAGAACACGTTACGTATGGTTTTACGCCTTTCCGGGTCGAAACATAGGGTGTGATACGTCATAACTTAAAACTAAAGAATTTTTTGTTAGGCCTATTTTTACTATTTTTTGAGTTACTTACTTTTGCACCTATAACAAAAATTCCCTTTTTCTCGATTTTCCCGCTCACATACTCGACGGAGACATGCGAATGGAAAACGTTTCAAAGGCTGTTCTATTCTGAAGAGAATGAGGTACGAACCATAATGCTAATGTAAATAAGGATGTCTCAGGAAATTTTTACCTGAGATCTTGTTTTAAACGGGAATTTATGATACTGTGGGCATATTATTTTTTGGCGGGCTTACTTTTGCACCTAGAAGATCGTTATTTTGCACATACATTCAGTGTACTCCTTAGTATTCTACAGATATATTTCAGATCTCTGCGGTGCCCCAAGTTGTGTTCAAACGGGTAAAAAGGTTTTAAAAAGAGATATTTTAATAAATCTCTTTATCGAGATTTTCCCGCCTCAGATACATGATGAAGACATGTGATTGGTAACGTTAGAAAGTACTTTCCATTCTGAAGAAAATGAGGTACGAACCATGATCCTAGGGTAAATAGGGATGTCTTAGAAAATTTCCCGTTTTTGCGGGAATTTGGGGTATTGTGGGGATATTCTTAGCACATGTGTTAATATATATATATATTTACCTTACTGTTCTAAATAGAAGCTTGAAATTTTGTAGACATATTCACTATGCCCTTAACATTTTTCAGTTGATTTTGAGATCTGTGTGTTAACACAGGGGGGGGGGTCCAGAAATGCTAAAAAAAGGGATATTTTAACAAAAATCCCATTTTTTGCAATTTTTCCCGCCTCAGATACATGACGGAAACATATGAATGGTACCGTTTGAAAGACTGTTCTATTCTGATGAGAATGAAGTGTAAAACATGACCCTAGGATGTCTCAGAAAATTTTTATATTACATCCCAATCTTTTTGAGTCATCTGGGCCACTGTGGGGATGTTCTTAGCTGATTCGTAATTTGTTTCTCCCATCCTTACTATTCAAGATAGAAGCTTGAAATTTTGTACACACGTTTCGTACACCATTTAGTATTTTTCAGTTTATTTTGAGATCTGTGTGTTAACACAGGGTGTTCCGGAGGGACCCAAAATAGAAAAAAAGGATTTTTTCTACCAAAAGCCTTATTTTTCCCCTCAAACTTTCCGTTTCAGGGACATGATAGGGAAATGTGAATGGTGCCGTTTTAACACAGCGTATAATAAGGAAAGGAAATTTCAAATGTAATTTCTGGTATCATTATCAGGTTAACTTTTCAGAGGTTAACAGGATTTTCCACTAGTGTTATGTTCTTCCAATGAATTCAATTTGATTATGAGATTTAAACTGACTGTTACTTCATTTTTAATTAAAATTCGTAGTTTCATGAATGGGAAATGAAAGAAACATAACTCAGCATGTCAGAAGGCTACTGATGATGTGTCAGTAGAGACAAGAGACACACGTACTAGAAAACATGCTACAGGCTAAACCAGTAACGTCTTAGTTACTGTTCCATTTTCAGTTTTTTTTTTTAAGAACATGCGTCGTGTACTTACGTAACATCCTATATTACTGAGAAAGTAAACCTGATAGCGAAATTCTGATTTCAGATTTGAATTTAACATGGTAAATTTTTATAGACCTACAGACTTTTATCCCAGAAATATAACTTTTTTAGAATATTATAATTATACATCACAAGAACAGTTTTCATATTTTTGTACCTAATTCGAAACGTCCACGTATTTGTCCGTTTGCGAAATATATCTTTAATAATTAAAAACAGGGAAATGTAAGTGAAAAATTCTTTCAGATGATTTTAAAATGAAACTTTGGATGTCTTCCCGTTTGGCCTTTTCCCGTTTCGCCTTGTGCCTGTTTTCATTACTTCAGGCTATGATGCTAAGATAGTATATGCTAATTTGATTGTAAGGCGAAACAGGAATTCCCGTTTCCCCTTACACCAGCGAAGGGGATTTTCAAGTTATGATAGGGAAATTTAGTAGTATTTACGTTTGAACGAACAGAATAGCGTATAATCAAAGCAAGTATTCAGAATTTTGTGTTATCTGCGTCACTGTTTAAAAAATTGCTCATGTAGCCTTGTATTTGTACTGTACCTCACATATGAAGAAGAGAGCGGCGGAAGAACGAACATCAACAATTACTAAGACATATAGGTAAGTATATATAATAGTTGTAATAAGGTATAAGTAATTTTGACACTGAAGCTTTTCTGCATGTTTCTAATATTTACTCGTGCAACTTTTCCAAAAGTTATTTTAGAACTTTAGATGTGGAACTTTTCTTAAATGGCATCCTAGCTAGCACACAAATACATAGTCCATTTTTTTTATTTATAGTGCAACACAATTAACCGGTCGTAGTTAAGCAATATTCCGTCTGTCTTTACTTTCTAGAGGGAAAGTACGACTTTTATTTTTTTTGTTTTTATTTTATTTATTTATTTATTTATTTATTTATTTTTGCTGTTGATGTTTAAAATGAATTTATTTTCTTCTCTCCAGGAAGAAGATTGCTAAGGGAAATTACTGTGGTGAAACTGCATCTGTTGTCCCTATTTTTGGTGCCGTTAAACACTCTCTATATAACGTACGAGCATGAACCGGGCACCACTATCGCAAAGATTGAATAAATTGAATGTGGAAGGATCGTGGAGCGAAACGCAGGACGGCAAAAACTTTTATTGGGGGATGAAGGCGATGACACCAGTAGAATTCTTGTAAGTTATATTTTAGTAATCAAGAAAATAGTTTATCATTTCTTACGTTCTTCTTGTTTCTTTTTTTCTTTCTTTTTTCTTTTTTCTTTTTTTTTTTTTTTTTTTGAAATCGTGAAAATCTGTTATGACAATAGTAATAGGAGTAAGAATATTAATATTAAAGCATTTTCTTTAGAATGTCTGTGTTGTTTATTCTAGTCTTTCTATCTTCAACAGGTTTTCGGCACTATTGGAATTTTGAAAATTATGTGTCAGTGTGACAGGATTGTAATGGAGGGACACTTAAGACTGTACCTCTCCTTTTCTCCCAAATGTACATCCTGCACGGAAAATATTTCGGCCAGGTATTTGTTCTCCTCTTCTGCATATTGCCCAGTAAAAAGCAAGAGACACATGTAAGATTACTGGAGATAATCATGGAAGAAGCGGAGAAATTTGGACTGCGTTTCAAATTGAAAGAAGTTTCTATTGATCTTAAGAAAGTAGCAATCAATGCTATAAATAAAGTATTTCCTGGTTAAAATCACAGGATGTTCCTTCCACTTCTCTCAGTCTGTTTGGAGGAAGGTTCAGCAGTTAGAACTTTCTCAATTGTACAAAGAGAACACTGAAGTAAAAAGATAGATTCGACATGCAGCAGCACTGCCTCTGGTACTAACTTCCCATTTAGATGTAGTGTTTGTACGTTTGCAAGAAGATGCGCCTGACGTTCTATGAAGGAGGAGTTCCATGATTATCTTATAGACACTTGGCTGGATGATGGTGACACGTTATTTTCTCTGTAAGTATGTTTTCTTTCCTACATAAATAGATGGCGTTTAGTGCAAAAAATTAATGATTGTTTTTTTTTATTATTAAATCATTAATTAAGCTATCCCGAGCACTCTACAGTATAGCATTTTTTCCATTAACACCTAATGTAAAGTGTAATATTGATTTTCTTGCGACGTGTATGTATTGAAGATTCTACATTCACTGATTTGTAAATTATCAAAAGAACACATTCTTTTGCTTTGCAAAAGAAATAAATTAGGTTCACCCAAAATTTTGCCATCGACTTTCCAACGTAGATTCTCCTGCAATCCTTTGAATTTTTAATGTGCTAATGATGTATTTTTACCTATTTGCAGTGACTTGTGGAATCACTTTGAAAACGATCAAGAACAAATGACTAACAATGCAAGACAGTGGCACGTCAAATTACGAAGAAAGGCATCAAGGGATCACTTAGACATACATTCTTTCATTGAATTAATGAAAGACAGGCAACGTGAAAATGAAAGATTGCGAGTACTTCTTCAAGTGGTTATCAGAAAACACACTTAGAAAGCTAAGGTAGAGACGGTTTGACGACAGAATTCACCGCCTAAAAGATAGACTTAAGAACAGTGAAATTGATGTAATTTCATATACTGATGCTGTTTCATATTATATCCACATAGAAACTTGATATGCTATTTCGGGTGTGATAATAAAATTTATGTTCTAAGATATTTGAGTTTAATTTGTCTGAAATAGAAGAGACGTTGCAGTTGAGAATAAGATAAATCCCTCTTTGTTACAGAAACAGAGTGAAAATTCCCTTGTATGTTATAAGGTCAAGCAGGAAAAGGCCAAACGGGAATTCCCCTTCCGCCTTAAGATAACATCCTTATCGGTTGTATGGCAAAATGTTTTGAGGGCATAAGGCGAAACGGAAAAAGGCCAAACGGGCATAAATTAGTATACTAAAACATATTATAAAAAAGCGATAGAAAGATTCAGAGAACATAGACATACAAAGTTTGATTTATAATCTGAGTTGGTAGTTTCCACTTTTTTTTTTTTTTTTTTTTTTTTTTTTTACTCTGTAAAGTTTTGTGTTTCCCATCGCTAGATTTGCTATCGGTACGATTTTTCTAACATTGACCCATGTTCTTTTATTTCACCAAAGATCATTTGGGATTTTAGCTTTAGTGAAAATGGCAAAACTGCTCTTGTAGAGCAACCTGTAAAAAAAAAACCTATGTACCTAGGTATATTAAATTGAGTTCTTTTCCTTTTTTGACTTGTAAGATATACTATTTGAAGGCCTTATTTTTGTAACTATTTTCTCATAATGGTTGTGACATAGTTTAGATGGATCTCATAAATTGAGTGGCCTAAATTGTATATTGCACATCTGATATACAGGGTTGTCAAGGGTGTGAAAACGATGGACTAAATTTACAACACTACTGAAACTATGAAATCGAGGTTTATTAGTGTGATGCATGACAGAGTGAAAATATTCCACTTTACATGAGAGCCTCTGCGACCATTTTGGAAGGTATCATACTGGATTTTAATTAATTCAGTGAAATGGGAACTTTACGATCCGATACTATTGTTGAAATAAGGTGTGATTTCGTAACGATATTATGGTAGTTTCCTCTCTGCTAGTTTGCATCCTGAACAAAATTATGATCATAAATTTACAATGACAAGTTTTTATATCTAGACCTATGTGATCAAAATTTCGTTATATAGAAAACAATCTTGTTAATGTCTTTAAAAATCACACTTTATTTCAAAAATAGTAGTGTATCGTAAAGTCTATATTTCACTTAATTAACTCAAATCCAGTATGACTACTTCCAAAATGGCCGTAGAGGCTCTCATGTAATATGGAATATCTGTATTCTGTCCTGCATTACCCAAAAAGCCTCGATTACATATTTTTAGTAGTGTTCTAAATTTATTTAATCGTTTTCACACCCTTGGAAATCCTGTATATTTAGGGAATATGCAACCAGCGATACCAACCATTGTTTCAATTAATGCATGTAAATGCTTCAGTAGGAGACAAAAAAATGCATAACATTTTGTGATTTCAGCAAAACGTTTATCTGCATAATAAATTTTATGCACACAAGTGCATCAATTAACACAGTTTTCATTATGCATTTAGTTGCATCCTTAAAAATTATGCATCTAAACGTTTTGCTGGAGTCACAAAAGTTATGCATTTTTTTGTGTCAACTAACGCGTCTGTGGTTCTGTGTGCACAATCTATAGAGAAATATTTGCCCCAATCAGTTACAGATTTACGTGTTTTCAGTGATACAAGTGATCATACAATGTCAAAACTGCAATCATACAATGACATGAATGCTTTTCAGCCTGACCGTGTCATAACGGTTCACAACTATACAGCAATATTTGCCTGTCAGAGGTCACAGTTTTTACCATGTGACCGAAATATTGCTATAATCAAACTAGAACTGAAACGACACAATCGCGTTTATTTAACAGCACAGTATAACCACGTGATTACGAATGCAAGAAATACTGATACTCCATTTCAGGTTTACTAAGTTGTCAATGAAGAAATTTTAGATTTAAACATTAGTGGTAACCGTTTTACAAGAAATCATCAGGTAGCATTGTGGACAAAACAGTGAAATTCCAAGTAAGTAAATAGAGACACTGTTTATAAAGCAGCATCTCTAGGTTATGTGCACGCTCATAAGTTTATCAATGGACTAAGAACATATTTTTCGATTACTCAAAAGTAATGTCACAAACGTTGCACTGCCAACGTCAAAGGCATACGATTGGCAGTTCTCGATCAATCAGAAAAAGATCAACGATTCTTCACAAATCATCAAATACATACCTGACCAATACAAACAGTTTTATAGGATGATTTGTTCATGGAAAACCACTGACCAAGTAACTGTAGAAGACGAAGATGCACACGGATAGGACCCTATGAAAGCCATTCTATTGCGACAACGTATTTTCTTCAGCTGTCTATTGTATTACTTTTCTTGCTGTACAAATAACGTGTTGTACAAAAATAAATAAATACATAAATAAAATAAAATAAAATAAAAAACGAACGGTGACAATAAAAGTGTTAGAAGCCTAACATTCGTGATAGTTCGGATACATATATCCAAGATTAACATACAACATTGTATTCAGCATGTACATTTTCATAGCTTTCTATCATAAACTGCACATTACATACCCTACACACAATTACAATTGCGTCCAACTCTAATTGATTGGAAAAAGAGAATATTTTTTCCATTTTTAAGCTTATCTAACTAATTGCAGTGCTGCAATACAAGATTCTTCTTGTCTTAGTGTTTGTTAGTTCTTCTGCTACAAGTAATCAATTATACTCTTTTGCAACAAACACAAACAACGCTTCGGGAAGGTTTTTTTTTAGCGTTTTTGAAAACTTAGGTCTGATGCATTTATTCCCTTTTTCCAATCAGTGATTCAATTGGGAAACACATGGATAAATTTTGCAATGCCACTTATCGTCAGAAAGGTAAATCTCGTTAGCTTATAGTATTTTAGGGTTTTAGGATTTAGCTTTCTGAGCTTTCGGCATCCACCACGTTTGAGGGATGACGTCCCTCGGCGAGCGCACTATCCGGGAAGGGAAGGAAGAAGGCGGCCTGGGACCTCTGTTAGGTACATACCGGCATTTGTCTGGTGTGAATGAGGAAAACCCAGGAAAACCTCATTCAGGATGGCTGGCCTGAAAAAGCATTTTACACTTTTTCGACCGAGTGGCCGCACCGAGAATCGAACCCGGGAGAGCTCGCACCGAAGACGGGAGCGTTAGGGAGTACACTATGCGGGGTTACGCTTATAGTATTGCTTATGTCGTAAACTCAGTATGCCGATAGAATTATGCTGAATTCATAACTTTTTTTTTGCATTTTCCACTTTTTTGTTTTTACTTTTTTTTCTTTAGTTTTCATTAACTGTAATGATCATTTGTGATAAGTTTGTTTCCTCAGCCTACATTATTTCAATGTCAGTTCTACATATCTTGATCTATTTTATTCATTTTGAAAATCCAAAAAGTGTTGAAAATTATCAGTTATGATACTTTAAATCTGTTGTTTTTACGTTCCCGTTCACTACATCAGGAAAGGCTAAACGGCACGTTTCAAACGACTGCTGCTCCGCAGTTATAATAAAGGGACTGACGTTTTAACGAATTTAATACTTCAAACATTGTACTATACGACCCAAGACTTAAAAATTCTCAAATCGATTTTTTTTTTACTTTTTACCAGCTTTTTGGGATTTCAGCCCACTGTAGAACGGTTTATTTTGTGATAGTTGGTCTGTACCTGCCAACTGTACTGCATTTATCCTCCGGTCATGATTCGTTCTCTACGTTAATAGTAGACCCTGTTCTTCATAACATTGGTGATGTATAAGACTGTAAAACTTTTTATTTGCAGTCACATATATGGATATAGATTAGTGCGCAAATCGAAACGAACTCCTCAAGAATAATGTATTTTTTTCATTATATCACCGATATTATATCACTTTAGGTATTCCCTAATGTCACATAACACGGACTGGGTAAAAAAAAATGTATCACATACCCCTCATTTTGGCCTAGTGGTACTTTTGTTGCATGAGGCCTCAAGTCTGATTCCCGGTGCGGCAGATAAGTTCAAATCCCATTTTAAAAAACTACAGACCTGGTCCAATTCTCTGATATCACGAATTCGACTACACCATACTTTCTTATCTTTTATCGTCAGGCCGTTCTCGCTGGTTTAGTGAGTAGCGCGTGCTACTTTGGTGCACGTGGTCTCAATTTCGATTTCCGGTGGGAGTGCATTACGATTGTTCAGATCCAACATCAAATTGTAGGTCAACGTCCCATAAAGGCTTGATGCTAAAATGGGGTGCTGACCTTCAACACGCAAGCAATTTTATCGTTGCTCAAAAGTAAAGGTCATATATATATATATATATATATATATATATATATATATATATATATATATAATAAAGCGTGTTCGGTAGCTCTTTAAATATATATAATACTAGCAGCGTTCACCCCGCTTCGCTGCGGTCACCCCGGAACGCAATAAACTTTGTTACTTAGATAATTTTTACTTTTTCGCTTTCAAGTGATATGATAAAAACCATAGAAGATTGCAGTAAATGTTAACATTATATCGCCTGTCATTTATGTTAACCCGCCCCGCTTCGCTGCGGTCACCCCGCAACGCAATAAACTTTATTACTTAGATAATTTTTACTTTTTCGCTTTCAAGTGATATGATAAAAACCATAGTAGATTGCAGTAAATGTTAACATTATATCGCCTGTCATTTATGTTAACCCGCCGAGTGACACGGTCATGCGGGTTGCATATAAATACGTTTATTTTTACCTATGATGAACTAACAAAGGATTTGTACGTTATGGACACTTGAATGGTCAATTATCTCAAGACACTGGTAATTAAAAATTAAAGTGATATGATAAAAACCATCTAGGGTCCAAATCCTAATAACCCCCCAAAAATGAAAGAAATTGGTTCAGCCGTATTAGCGTGATGAGGGAACAAAGGATTTGTACGTTCTCTTTTATATATATAGATTTAAAAGTATATGACAATTAATTCCACTTTTCAAAAGTTCTGTGAACACGTACTGCGTCAGGACTAAAAAAAGAGCTACCGAACATGGTTTAAATTTTTATGATATATTACTAGGCTGCAAAACTGTTCGTAATGGAGATTTGCTGTACGGCTTTTAGCAGCTCCACATGTTCCTAAGCTCTAGTGACATTTTCATTTTTGATGTATAGTGTAGTAGCATTCCAAGGCTACGCGTAGTAACCCACATCCGTCAATAAACGAAACATGCAGGAAATACAAAGAAAGAAAAAGAATAATATATATGTATATAAATACTTTTCTTTTTAATTAGCGCTAATCTTTAAGAATGTGCAAAAATGGATGGATTAATGAACGACTGCATGCTCTGGAAACGTTCAGAATATACAGTAGTTTCACAATATTTGGGTTATATCAGGGTTATACTAGCAATCATTTCACACAATGCTTGATCATAAATAACGCTGTGGCAATGAGTTGAAAAACTTATCTGTGCATTACAAATATTAGAATTACGCTAGTGGGACGTAATATTGTAATGTTAGTACGTCCGATAATCCACATAATAACTCTCGAACCAAAGAGAAATTTTAAATTTTTGTTTCACAACGCTGGCTTAGACTAACGGAGACGGTGATGATGAGTAATGAATGAAATGAGGAAAGTGGTAGGAAACGAGAGAACCCCAAGAAAACCCACGAGCGCGGTGTTTGTCCACCACAAAGCTCACTTGGCGGGCGCTGGGATCGAACCCGGGACCCCAAGCACCAGAGGTGAACGTTCTACCACTGAGCCACCGTGGCCCCACTGGCTTATATTAAATGGATATACGTCGTACAACTCCGCATACGTCCATTATATGTACTTATATCATACTTGCAGAATACCCGTTCTTCGCACGGAGAGAATAAGTTTCATTTTGAACATAAAGGGCTGAATGTGGATTTTAAGGGCATCGAAAGTGTCACTGTTGATCTCAGTGACCCCGAAACTATAGATTTGACAGTAATATTGGTCATTTTTGATCATTCTTATGTATCTTCCTACTCCCTCTCCGAAAAGTTGCACCTTCAAAGTGAAATGATAAAAATCATCGCAAGCCTAAACCTGATGTATATTGATAATTTGGAGATCGGTCGGGTGGTTCAACAGTTATTAAGACACCCGACTTTCATTTACATATATACAGACGTGGATCCAAGGGAGAGCTATAGCCCCCCCCCCTTGACGCTCAGGTATACACCGGATAAAATGGGCTTCAATCCTGCTTTACATTGGATAAAGCGGAAAACTATGGTTTGGCCCATCCTTTGATCATATCCTTGATTCGCCACTATATTATATATATATATATATATATATATATATATATATATATATATATATATATTATAGGGTTATGAATGAAATATTGATTTATGGGATATTCTACCCTGTACAATAATATTCCCGTTTAATGAGAAAATCTATAGACCTTACTAACTTTGCCAATCAATAGACCTCATTACGTGGAACAAAAACAAAAACGCGTCGGTGTAAAATCTCATGTGTAGTTTTCGAGAATATTTACAAGAAACAAATTATTTTGTAAACATAAAAATTGATGCTAAACCAGAACCACGACAGCACCTATTGATATGAAACTTATACCCTGATCGAGCTCTTCATTATGACATTAGCAAATTTTTCAGTTTAACGTCCCACGATTATTCCCTTCGGGCTAAGGGAGACGGATGATTAAGGCAACTGAATGATGATGGAAGAATTGGAGAGTAGTAACGTGGGAGAAAACGGAAATCCACGGACATTACGTTGTCCACAACACACTTAACTGGTTGGGGGTCGAACCAGGAAGCCCACACAAGAGAGGTAAGTGTTCTACTGCTGAGCCACCGTACTCCCCGTATGACGCTAGCAATACGACAGTACGTACTATGGTTAATGAGATATAGGCCTAATTACGATTAACTCATGAACTTTATTCTTTATTAAACTTCCAAACTATGGTATGCATAGATATCGGAAGTCTTATAGGACGCCTTTGTTCGTCCGTCTGTTAGCAGCAACATTTATGGTAGTAATCTGTGACGAAAGCTGCATTCTCTGACATGTCGATATGTAAAGCAAACAATTTAAAATACTATTTCGTGAATTTTGTTTTGTGTGCTGTGAATAATTACTTCCTGATCATCATGAACACACATTTGTTTACATTTCTTATTTTAATTCAATTCCTTTCTTCTGGTTATAAGTTAGAATTGCCAATAAAAACATACAGTAATAACACGTATCAAATTTTAATTGGAAATGCATAAATTCTATCCAACGGTAGCAAAATTTCTCAGATCATCCATTATGTACAGTGTCCTGGTTTAAGGTTTCATGTACACTCATGTCCAAAATTATTGTCGCGTGTCTATAAATATGTTGTTGTAGGAATATAATTTGATAATGAATTCGACCGGTATTACTTATAATGTTAGTATGTCTATAAACGGCAAAGACATGAATGTGGCAAATTTCATGTCAAAAGAGCAGCAAATATGAACAATAAAACGTAAATAAAACTTTTTTGTCCATTTACCAACCTTTTGTTTTACTCATTCTAATTTTCGCATTTATAATTCATTTCCTATGAATTTTACCACAAATATACATTTCCCGATTATACACATAGTATCAGTATTAAAAGTACCCTGCAAAATCATTATCAAATGATATTCTTACAAGAAGACAGTTATAGATATGCAACAATCATTTTGGACATGAGTGTACAATAACTTTCTTTCGAATTTCATTCTTCATGACATTAACTTCAACTAACATATAAATAGCTTCTTTCGAGGCGAGTTCTATTAATGGATTAATAAGTGCAGATTCCCTTATGAGGGTTCAAGAGTTATGGGTATAAATTAGGGATGGGCAATTTTTACTTTCCGCAATCCGGAAAGTAAAATCGAAAAATTCCGGATTTCGGAAAAAATCCCAATTCGAAAAAAAACGGATTTCGGAAAAATTCCGAAATTCGGAAAAATCTGAATTTTGTAAATTTTGATTTCGGAAAAAATCCGAATTTTTCCGGATTCCGGATTTTTTCCAAATCCGGACTTTTCAAATTCCGGAATTTTTCTAAATCCTGACTTTTTTAAATTCCAGATTTTTTCAATTCCGGATTTTTCTAAATTCCTGATTTTTCTCAATTTAGGAATTTTGTGGACTCCGAATTCCAAATTCCGGATTTTTTTTGGAATTGGGATAATTTTGGTCATTCCTAGTATAAATACATCATGCAGATATATGGCATGAAAGCTACAATCGAACAAAACACCAAACAACCTGTGTTAAGTGGTCACTAAAAGCAAGAAATATATCTGATCTAGTCAAGATATAGGGAACCTAGCCAGCCCATGCCGGCGTGATTACTTAACGAGCGTAATCAAATAATTATAGTGTAAAAAACACAATGAAACATGTGCTAGGTGGCCACTAAAAACAAGAATAGTACGATATCTAAACGAGTCAGGGGACGGCGTAACTAGTGGAGCCACATGAGGGATCTATGGGGAGCAGCGCTTTAGCAAAGATGGGTATGTGCGTAAACAAAACACAGTGTAAACATACTATGTGAAACAATATTCTATAGTTCTTCTGTAAATTATGTCCGGCATCACTTTCCATAGCCCAGCCTAACTTTCAGTTTAACGTCTTATGATTATTCAATTTAGATTAAGGGAGGCGTTGATTAATACAAGTGACTCACGTTAGAAAAATTGTGGGATGAGAATGTGGGAGGAAACGAAAGTACCTGAAAAATACACGGACACGATGTTATTCACCACAAACTTACTTGACCGTGAATCGAATCAGGGACCCCACGCACAATAGGTAAGCGCTCTACCACTGAGAAACCGTGCCCGTGCAGCTTAACTTTAGGAAGTTGAGTTGATTTTGACTTTAACGTTCCTTTAAGCAGCGAGGCTATATGAGACGGGACCTACTGATTAACGCAGAATCCGAACCACATGAGCTCCCGCTGGGAATCGAACCCGTCTCCCACGCCAAAAACGCGTACGCTAACCTCTTAGCCACGGAGGAGCTCTAACTTTAGGCAGGCATAACCACATAGTACTATAATAATTCAATAAAAAAACACATTTTAAATTGTTATCCGTCTTTTGCTTTTTTGATAAGACTTCACAATGATAATTGCATACAGATTTGGGTAACAGCTTAGAGATGGGGGCCCAAAACTGGCAAAAATGGTAGTTTACAAGAAAAGTGAGTTGGTAGTGGAGACTGGCAATTGATGACCTGACCTACCCTACCCTACCGTACTCTACCCTAACCAAACCTAAGATATTGAACCATATAAACAGTAAAGGTAAGTGGAAAGTTGTTGCAGCTGATACAAAACCTAACCTAACCAAACCTAATTTAACGTACTGAACCATAAAACTACCGAATCTGAGTGGGATATCGCAAAAAAAAGTAGATGAAAAAGCTGTCCTCACCAGTGCCGTGCCTGGAAAATCAACGCCCGGGGCGAGAGTATACGACGACGCCCCCATACATATGTTTCAAGTATTTTTCCTTTCTTTTGCCCCCTTTACTCCCGATTTTTTCGTTCCCCTTACTTCGGCGCCCGGGGCCGTTGCCCCGCTCCCCCCCACGGCAAGGCCCTTGTCCCCACTCCCATCACTAAACAAAGGCCCAGATATGTGATATGCTGCAAAATCATATATCGCAAAAGCAGTTACCAGTGGCGGATCTAAATGCTAAAAACTGGAGTCCAATCATAACTCAGACTATGAGAGGTATATCATGAGTTTATTATAAACATTCAAAATATATCAATAATAGCGGTGGACGCATCAGATTGCTAAGATCCCCATATTTTTGGATCTTCTTTTATTAACTTGAAAAAAAAAAGCTTTATTTATTAGTCTAGCATCTGTTGTATTGCTTTCCTTTCAGTTTATAAACTACAAAGTGGGCTTACGGATTTCAATTGTTTAATGTTAAACACTTTAAAGTTTTAACATGAACTTGCGAATAAAAATAATTTTTGGTATATGAAGTAAATTTTGGCATACGTTATGAAAGTTTATCTGAACTAGAAAAGATCATCTACCATTTTAAAACTGTTTCTTAATTATGTAATATTAACGCACACACACACACACACAAAAAAAAAACTGCCACGTTGACCATCTCAGTTTATATTTAGAAATGTCGTTGCCACATCTCAGTTCGACAATCACCTAGGTACTTGCCAAGTAGGGGAATGATGCGCGTGGTTTATTAATACCGTTTCTGGGGGAACCCGTGAGTGTCCCCTAGTTGGGTAACACCCAGGGAAGGAACTTCGGGGAGATTCGTAAATATGGGCCTAAGACTTTCAAACTATGAGAATTCAATGTTCGAACTTGAAGTAGTGCACTTATAAGTACTAATTGCAACCTACATACATAAAAATGAAAGTGACTACATTTGCGACTAAATGACTCTTGAACCACCCGACGCATATTGATCAAATTTTCAATATAGACGGGGTTTAGGCCTGAGAAGGTTTCCATTATTGTAGTTTGATGATGAAACTTAGGGGAGGGAGAAAGAGGAGGTATAAAAATGGTCGAAAATGACCGATATTAGTGTAGAATCCATATTTTTCGGGGTCGCTGAGATTAACAATGACACTTCCGATGCCGCTTAAATCCAAAACCAGCCCACAATAGTATTAGGGAGTTGTGCATTTTAAATTTTTATTTTAGCCCAGCGAAGCGGGTAATCGACGCTAGTATAATAATAAGATGAAGACAGAACGTGTTCCTTGGACGCTGAATTCATATCAAAAAATCTTTACTCGTTATCCCTTTGTTCTATGGCGATAGAGGTTAAAACTAGAAATGGTTATTTTTAACCACTTTTGGTTTGGATAGAAGGCAAAGGGAGTTCCAGAACCTGTCTGGAAGTCTACCGCAATTCAGATTGTAAAATGAAACTAATTTGTTTAACTAAAGCACTGTCTAAAGATAAGGCATGCATCGGTTGAGTTTAACATGAGGCTAAGACAAAAAGAAGCTTAAATGGGGCTAAAAAGTATCTCGTTTGTTGCTAATAATAACTGCAGCTACAGAATATATGTGTATACAGGGTGTAACAAAAAGTACGGCAAAATTTCAGGGGTGGATTCCTTATGATTAGGCAAGCAAAAAAGTTCATATGACCATATGTCAGGAAATGCATCGTTACAGAGTGACGGCCATTGAGCCAACTAGCAGTGTAAAATAGCCACATTCTGGTTGCTCCTTAAAGTGACTCAATTTAAACCTCAATAACTCAGCCCTCATTAGGCTAGGAAGATAATTTTGGTATCTGCGTATTTCTGAAGGACGACACTTTCCGCTGATATGTATTTTATCTATGTGGGGGTACCACGGGGGACGGGGGAGGGTAATTACATGTTTTTGTTTTTTTGCTTCAGGATTTTGGATGACATTCCTTCCCCCTTGAGGGTACACTCATAAAATGCATATCAGCAGAAAGCATCATCCTTCAGGAATACACAAATACCAAAATTATCTTTCTAGCTTAATTAGGGGCTGAGTTATTGAGGTTTAAATTCAGTCATATTAAGAAGCGCCCAGGATGTGACTATTTCACACCGTCAGGCGGCTAAATGGCCGTATCCCTGTAACGATGCATTTTCCGACATATGGCCATATGAACTCTTTTGTTTGTCTACCTATAAGGAATCCAGCCCTGAAATTTTGCCATGCCATTTGTTTTCAGCATCAAGCAAACTATCTTGATTTTGGTGGTAGGAAGAAAATTTGAATAACCTTAGGTTTAAAATTTGGGCTCGAGGCAAATATTCATTCATCGGAACGGGCATACCAAACAAAACAAAGAACCACTTGGCGTGACGGACTTTTGTGGCCCTTAGCCGCTCCAACGCCATCTGCTAGCGATCGGCTGACCTTCGTCCAACCTGATGACTAACACGTTGTCAGCGCACTGCGTCACCCTACCTCTAAAAGGCATATCAGGAGCTTTTCTAGACCTTGTGACAGTCACGCCTTTAATTCACGTCGCACCCTAGTTTGTCTCACGGCGCTGTTTGGACGTCGAAGATTGGAAACTGATTGGTAATTGAACCCCGTGACTCCAATGCTCTAACCACTAGGCCATAGTATCCCCTTATCGGAACGGACATACATCCTAAAATGACTTTTTAGATGTGTTTTTTAATTCGTTGAAATTTCGAATTCGATCTTTTTACGATCACGATATCTCCTTACCTCATATCTTAGCTGGGAAGTAAAAATAAACAACTTTTTTTTGGTGCTGTATTGTTATATAGTATGTAAACTGAATAGAATGAAGACAAATAGGCAATTAACGTTTACAACAAACCAACATTTTAAGTTTTTCAATATCTTGGTGGATATTATTCAAGAGCAATTAAAACTATTGGAGCAGTCATTTCCAACTGGACATGTATAACGTAGGAGCGTACTTTTGCAATCTGAGAAAAGAAACACAATGAGGGAAGCAAGATAGAGGATGACGAAGGGGAGAAAGTGTAGTTGTGGATCTGCGAGTAATATGCTTCAAAAATCATCCGAGTACGCTATCGATGGTCTTGTTTCTAAGTCTCCACTATATTTAATCAACATCAGATTACCTATCATATCCATCCCCTCTTACTGAGAAAGCTATTAGCAAACTGTGACGTCACACGGCATTCAGTTGGAAATGACTGCATTAAAGCTTTAAATATATGATATATTAAGTTATGGTTTAATGTATGACCCAGCAAGCATGATGTCTGGTTTTCTCGCACTGGCAGCCAATCACGCTGACCATTTAAGCCATCCATTTCCAATTTACGAATTCACCAATGCGTGACCTTTAAGCAAGTTATGATCAAAGCCAGGAGAGATAGATAAACACACACACACACACATACACACACACACACACACACAGAGAGAGAGAGAGAGAGAGAGAGAGAGAGAGGTTGTGCAAAACAAGGGAGGAAACGAGGTAGGCGGAATGACATAAAACAAATTCTGTCTGTGTTGGATTAGTTATGAATTCACGGATACCTTACTTGCCTGTCAGCAAGTATCTTTTATTAACGCTAGCTTTTCTACCTTTTGCTTGATCTCTGCGCAAAGCTTAGTGAGATTCCGAGCAGCAGACTGTGGCGTCACAGATCATCCAGTTGAAATTGACTGCTCTAAGCCATGAGTAAGCTGCTTACCATTCGTATTCAATTTGCCGAGGTCACAGGTAATGAATTTAATTACGTTAAGAAAGAAAGGGAAGGAGTGAAGGAGGTGACTACAATTAGTGAATGATACCAAAACAGAAAAGTTGTTCGTGACGACGAAGAGGTTAGCGGAAGACCGTGGAGCATGGAAGCTTCTCAGTTGCGGAAAGTGACCTGCCAATAATGGCAGAATACCTATGATGATGATCACGAATTAGTTCAAGAATGTATTGTCTCCACGATTGAACACCTAAAACACTAACACGCTTGTGTGGAGCACAAAATAAATTTAATCATAAAATTGTTGGTACTTGACCAGAAACGAACATTTACGCCATTTGATTCATAATATCTCCCTATTTAAAAAAATCAATATATTATTCTGCTATCTAGTAACCTCTAATTGATATAGTATTTGAGTGCTGTGACCATGGAGTGGGACCATGATAGCGACTGAGAAAGCAATATGTAGCTGTTGTATTTAGAACAGCTTGTTTATCAGTAGCAACGAAAGGATAGACAGAATTTAGGATGGCTGGTCAAATGGTTGGAAAATACCAACAGAACTAGAAGATAAACGGTAGGTAACGTCACACGGAAACTGAAGATAAGAGCAAATTTAGAGGACGATTTATAACACTCATGTGGGGTGGCGGGCAATAAATTAGTAGCAAATGCTCCAGCATCATTCTTTCTTGCTATTTTCATTCCATTGAAACTAAATTTGAAGACTTCGAAAAGGCTAAATAATGGTTATTGTCAGTACAAAGTGGTCTATTGATTTTTTTCAACCCATAAAATACTTCTAGTTGTGAACCAATGGAATAACGAAATAACTACAAGTGAAATATCTTCATATATTCGCCACTGTTCTCACATACAGTTACTCTGAATTCCCAACTTGTTTCTTTGAAATATCTTCAATCAGGGCTGGATCCATAGGGGACCGGCCAGAACGACCGCCCTCCGAAAGATTTCTGTTTTTCTTGTTTTGCTTCCAGTATTAATTCACCAGGGGACACAAAGAGTCTTTCCACGGTGATTGAATCTTTGTGATACAAGCCTGGCATAGACTGACCAAAACTTGTGGTTCTTTTGGAGGCGTATTATTTAAATTTCGATTCTTTCTTTATTTTTTATTTTTTTATTTTTATTTTTATTTATTTATTTATTTATTTATTTTTTTGAAAATCATTCGGCCAGTTCGGGTGTCTCAAAAGTGCAAGTGTAAAGGTCATCTGTGAACGAATTGCTGTAGGAAGGAGAGTAAGATGACTCAAACACTTTGAACTAAAACTTTATCTTTTATACTAGTTTTTGACTAGCTGGGGGTTCCGCCCCCAGACCTCAGAGTCAGCTCGGCCTACGGCCTCGCATTTCTTATCTATCGGCCTTTGTATCAACAGCAAATTTCGTGAACTTGCTCTTCATATTTGCTGAATCTGCCCATCCGGGGGCTTCACCCCCACACACTGTCTTTGTTCGACCTACGCCCTCACACTTCTATCGTTTCTTTTCCTATTTCAACTACCTAAAAGATAAGATTTTGTTTCCCAAGAAAACGCCCATTTAAATAGCATGGAAATTACTTCATCCCCTTTAGACCCCTAAAAAATTAAAAATATTCATTTTTGGCAATTTTCCTATTGGTTAGACCTGGAAGGCTACAGTCATGCCAAATTTAATCATTCCCTGCAGGAAGTGCTCAATAACTTGATGGTATAAAAGGTGTTCCATATAAATAACATGGGAAAGATTTTTTCAGTGCCCTATAAAACCACCCTAAAGTTAGATTTTTAAAAATTTTTACTGACTTGGTTAGTGATAACAAAAACGTATAAGTATACCGAATTTCAAGTTTTTATTTCAATTCTAAGTACCTAAAACATGAGATTCTATGTCCAAAAAAAGGCCTGTTTAAATAATATGGGGAAATTATTCATCCCCTCTTTAGTCACTTTAAAATTTAAAAATATTCACTTTTGGTAATCTTCCTGTGCGTTAGTTCCGGAAAGCTACAATCATGCCACAATTAATCGTTGTAGCCCTACAGGAAGTTCTCAATAATTTGTCAGCTCATGTAGTTTTATATATAGTTAGGATTTGTGTCACAGAAAGTCATTATGACGATGGTATGCGAGGGAAACTTCTTTCTCCTTGATTGTAAAAGAAAAATGAAGTAGAATCTTCAGGGTGTCTTACCGAAAATCTCACAGAGTATGAAAATTTTTGGTTGATTATTGATTGATTTGTAGGAGGGCGGTTTCTCTTTCAACCTCAGTTAAGCTAGTAGAAAAGAACTTGAGATGGCGAAAACCAGACAAGCCAAATTGTTCATTGGAGTTCCCACGTTCCCTATATCAAAAGACAAACCCTACCTTTCAATCACCGTAGAGTATCGGGAGTGAAAACATATGGAGTGCAACCGAAGCATCCGCCAAGTGTGAACTACCATGATATAATTTGGTTTCTCTAGGCGGCTGCTGATTTCCTGAAATTCCAAGATCATACAATTCAGAACAGGTTCTGTTGCTCAATCATTATGGAGTAACTAGCGTGAAAACATATCGAGTGTAATCGAAGCGCCCGACAAGTGTGAACTATGTGATGTAACTCAATTTCTCCAGGCGGCTGCTGAGTTCTTCTTTCCTGAAATTCCGCGATCAGACACTTCTCCGTGACCATATTCCAGCTCCTTCACGAACCACACGATTGACACATTCAATTATGGTCATCTTCTGCCACGGATTTCTACGCTTAGATACTTTTGTCATGTATGTCTGTATGTCGTTTCTTAAACCCTCTGCAGCACTTGTTCACGTAGACACTTGCAATGTTTCCGTCATAATCCTTAATCATTCAACGATGAATTGCAGGTGTATTATGGCCTTCCACCTAAATAAATCAAATTACCTCTTGCACTTCGCACTTGGCAGGCGCTTTGATTACACTAAATACAGTTCCATGCTTCTATTTCATAATAATTGCACACCAGAGTCTGCCTTTTAGTACGAGGTATGTGCAATCTCCAATGAATGGATTTTACTAATTTGTGTTTCGTCATCTCCGGTGGTTCTCCTCTGGGGTTTAACGGAGGTGAAGAAAGCCAGCCTCATATTTACGTTGTTTGTCACAGTGAGGTTATATAGGACTAAATCCACAGTTTAAGGTATAGAAGCTAGAAACATTAATACAATAAATCGTTTATATTGCCACTTTATTCTTTTCTGGTGCAAAATTGGTATTTCTTATACCGATCCTACATTCATTGTCTAGGAGGGGATCCTCTTCATCTAAACAACTCTGGATCCACTAGTGCCTCAGCACTTGCAGTCGTTACCCTGTTTTTACAATGATTATGAG
Organism: Thermobia domestica; assembly: GCF_964235325.1. Lineage (NCBI taxonomy): Eukaryota > Metazoa > Arthropoda > Insecta > Zygentoma > Lepismatidae > Thermobia > Thermobia domestica. The sequence continues at coordinate 109,641,245 of NC_137470.1, forward strand.
CTTACAAGTGTAGTGCCCTCAGATCTTTGCTGTAAAAAGAGACCTTACCGTAAAACATATTATATGACAGAAGTATCCCAAGCAATGAAATGGTTAGGTTGCTTTCTTTCTTGCGCGTGATTTCAGGTTGAACCATGTTAGTATACACCATATCATCCATTCATAGAGCAATGGTTCTGAAAAGGGGCGTTTAATTCTAATCAGATAAAACAATTTGGAATACTAACATGTAAAACACTACACCAAGCAAATTTTGAAACCTACTTAAGTAAAATACACCATAAAATTAATTACTAAATTACTTCTTTTATAAATGTTTCAGTGTAAAATGGCCTAGTGCTGTATCTGAAACCTATTATAAATAAATAAATAAATAAAATATATTTGTTTCACGCATCAGTGAATACAATGATTGATATAATATTTTGGAAAATGTCATTAGCTTCCGGCATAAGCATACGGAAGCCTATACGTAGTTTCACTCCAGTTGGGTTTATGTATGTACGTAGTATTTTATTTCTCGGTAACTGCTGGCCGGATCTTAACCAAATTTGGTAGGAAAATAGACCATGACCAAATAAATAAAGAAATGTCTCCGAGCTCGGTCAGGGACAGGCTCGGCTCGGCTAATCTTTCATGTTGTGCTTTATTTTTCGGCAACTACTGGCCGAATCTGAACGAAATTCGGTGCCCAAGTAGACCAACGGAAAGGAATTAAATATCGCTATAATTGATGGTCTGGCTTGACCAGGAACAGGCTCATCTTGACAACAGAGGTTGTGTTACACAGCTTTGTACGCTGGGAGCTTCTGATTTTGGTTCACCTTGCTTTGTTATATATTAGCTAATATTAAGCTTCTATGTAACCAAATGGTGTGAGTTGGGACTTCCGTAACAAAATTAAAATTACCCAATGCAAAACAATTGACTCTCCAAAATTAAGATTCTGCTTATTCAAGAGTGCTGAGTTTAGTGGTGATTTTTTTTAAAGCCTTAGATCATACAACTACCCAGAATAAAATTTCAGTTATATAAGATGATTCCACGGTACATTTCATTGTTATAGTCTCTCCATTTAACGTCAGCAACGTCACGTTGTTTATCGGTACTGTTATTTTTCTGCCTCTAAACGTCGTGAATTACCCTCTTTCCTCCTCACTTACAATCTTAATATCACCTAAATTAATGATCAGGTAAGACAAAATTCGGCTTATTCAGATTAAATGTTTTTGTTGATTTGGGACTCCAAGTACCTTTTCACTGTACTTACAAGAGGAAAACTCTGAAATCACATAATCCAAATGAACTTCATTTACCAATTCTCTTTCAATCGACAAAATTGCCAGGTTAATTAACTTCACCTAGGTTATAGAAAACCTTAAGTAATCCTAAATTAGCTTTAACTTGGAAAAGCTGTGCATACATATAACAATGCTAATTTAAATTGTCAAAAACATCTGTAACATTAACAATACTTGAAACAGAAGTACCGATATTAAACCCTTACCGCATGCCGTGCCATATTTGGCACATACCCTTTTTTCACTTTAGCTTTTTTGTGATTTATCAAAGGCATCAAATGACTGTTTTCTCTGCTGTGTGAGATATTGACGTGTATGAATAAGAGATTTTGGCCTCATCTGGCATGCTGTTTGTGAGTTGTAAGTGTGTCATATATGGCACTTACTTATTTCTCGTCGGAATTAAATGAAAAATCTAAAATTCAAGTTTTAATTCATTTTTCAAGTTCCCATATGAGGATTTCCAACACTGATTATTTTTTTCGCAAAACAAAGTCATGCAGAAAAGGGTTAACTGGGCCAAACTGAAAAAAGTTCAAGAGGACCCTTATCCGTAATATCTCCTTGTTTCCTCATCCGACAATGAAGTTTTTCCAATGATTCTCTTGCAGCTCAAGCTCTTCTTTGTTGACGTCATCAGGTACATTATCTAATTTGTACTCGTATTCATCACGCTAAAGCTTTGATGTTGCCAATAAGCAAAATTGGTTATCCAGTTCATGAAGTTGATGGAATCTGTAGAGATCTCTTGAGTAATCTTATCCACGGAAGCAAATATTTTCTTCTCAGTTCTTTTACGTATGTAAATCCAGCATTTGCACAGCTATAACTGTGAATTCCGCATCTTCTTTCTTGTTCAGCGTGGCGTAAGCTCAATGTCTAGCTCCTCGTAAATATTCTTCACATGCTTGAATCATTATCCACAAGGTTATCTTCGCTCTTCAGTGAGAACAACTCTGGTGCACGAATTTTTGCCGCATAATCGTGAACATTCAAGGCTTTGGTTTCCAAGTACAGATGTGACATTAGTTTCGCCAAGTATCCCACTCCAGAGAAAGACGTAGCACAAAAATGCAAACGATTGTATTGCAGTGAGCAATAAGGTTGCACTGGATCGTGTTGCGACGTTTTTGTTGTATTTGTTGAAAGTTGTTCCAACACTGCTAGGATTTGGAGAAGTGATTCTTCATCAAGTTAACTGCATCGTGTCGTGCACTCAACGAGTTTCAATTAAGCTCTTCAAACTTTGTCCTGTAACAGCAGTAAGAGTGGCATATATGTGAGTTAACGAGGGGAGAAAGAAAACATTCTTCAACGTTAAAAAATGTGACAGAATCAATCGCAACAGTGGCAGAGTGTACGCAGGCCAGATTCAGGAAATTATTTGTGTATGCTACTGTGCAGCTGTGAAATTCAGTTTAACTAGCTGACAAGAAACGGACATGAACCTGTCATTAGGACATCGGAATAAAACCTAGTCCATTTGATAAACATAAAGGCATGCTCATGCACAAAAAGATAGGTGCCATGGACAATGGAGTAAGTCCCTGGGACCCATTAACCCTGTTAGTATAAAGAAAATCGTAGACTCGCAGTGCAATAGCTATTACATCTACACTATTCATTGGGAAGTCATGGTTTATAGTTCATTTTCTTTAGTATGAAACAAGCTTTCCAGAGGTGTTACGTATTTTGGCCCCATAACGTATTTAAACAGGAAAAATTGGGAGAATGTCCGAAAAATTCCCTTCAGAAATTTCTCGCATCAACTTTCGACCCCTCTGGAGTGGCCTCAGATAAAAGTACACAATCCAAATGTATCTCGGAAAATACTATAGGGGATAAAAAATGACTGTACCAAGTTTTGTATTGATGGACAGAATGGGGAAAGCGTGTATTGGTATACAAGGTTTTCCCTCGTATCTATTCCATCTTATCAACACAAAACTTGTTACAGTCATTTCTTATCCCCTATAGAATTTTTGAGATGCATTTGGATCGCGTGCTTTTATTCGAGGCCATTCCAGAGGGGTCCAAAGTTAATGAGAGGGATTTCTGGAGGGATTTTCCCGACATTCTTCCAATTTTCCCTATTCAGGTACGTTATCTGTCCAATACATAGCACCTCTGGAAAGCTTGTTTCATGCTGAAGAGAATAAACTATAAACCATGATTTCCCAATGAACAGTGTTGATGCAATAGCTATTGCACTGCGAGTCTACGATTTTCTTTATACTAACAGGGTTAATGGGGCCCAGGGATTTACTCCGTTGTCCATGGCACCTATTTTTATTGTGCATGAACATACCTTTATATTTATCGAATGGACTAGGTTTTATTCGGATGTCCTAATGACAGGTTCATGTCCGTTTCTTGTCAGATATTGACTTAAATTACGTGCAACTATCAAATTCAGTTTAACTAGTTCATATATTGACGTACATTACATGAATTGCTCAAATTGAGGGATGTTAGTGAGGATGACAACTGACACTTCACACGCAATTAATAGTGTAGAAGGTTATGCTTCAATGTAAGACTTAACAATTTCAAATGATAAAACAGCGACTAAGTTGGGTGCAAGGTAAAAGAGGGGGAGAAAAAGGGATTTAACTATTAGGATAGGAAATGAGCACTTGTCTTAATTATCATACGGTTTGGATAATGCTGTAGTTCTTCCAGTTAATGAAATGACTCTCAGAAGATGCTACGTAGCTTCTTGGTGTGGATACAATGGAACCAATGCTGATGTTGAGGACTGGATTTTATTTCCTGTCAATCTGCCAGAGGTGATGAATGGATTGTTGTAACTCAGATAGATGATATATTTATGAAGGCCCGGACTTCTTCATGGGCTGCTTCTGCGGTGATGCACTCTTGCAGGTCCCAAATCCCGGACAGCCTGGAGATGATCCTAGCATCCAAAAGTGGTTGCACTAGTATATTCTTCAATTCACATTCCACAACACAATCCACCAACAGAAGAGCGTTCCAACAGTTTTGATAGGACAGGACAATGAGGTATTGGATGATGCAACTCGGAAGGCTCGTGTAAAGCAAAACGAATGGGGCGTGATGGTTAAAGGAACAATAGTCTATCGTTTACTGTCTTTTCAGATATAATGAAATAAGCTAATCACTGTTTTCAAACCTTTCCTTATAGGCTAGAAATATAGGTGCGGAGTTTATAAAGCCAAAATTATCGTAAACACAAATTTCTGCACTACACAAAAGTCTTGATAGTAAGTACTAATTTATTGAATACATTCTACCCGAGTCTTCCGCCTGTCGTACACTGTAAGTTAAAATTGTACTTGATTACAGTAAAAGCTCAAATTCCTAACATTTCGCTTCTTCTTTTTAATTTGCCCACAAAGCCTCCCCCCGAATATAATACTATAGTTATTTAATATATTATTCATACTATAGTTTGAATTATTCAATAACTTCGTTATATAATCAAACAATAGGTCACGAAACAATATCTATTAGCGTCAGGCAGGCACGAGATAGCACGAGTGACAACATTATTAGCGTGACTTTATTATTAGATTAGCATGATGCACAGACCAAGCGATTATTATGATTTTGTATAGAGTACCCGGCTCTTTCTACAGTTTTTATGGGGATACGGTGGCTCAGTGATATAGTGCTTACCTCTAGTGTGCGGATCCCTGGTTCGACCCCCGGTCAAGTCAGTTTTCGGTAGAAAATCGTATCCTTGAATTTTCTCACAGTACTCCCGTTTCCTCCCACATTCTTATTCCACCGAGACTTCTATCATTATTCACTTGGCTGAAGGCTGATTCACACATACGGTGCCGTGCCATGCTGCTGCTGGTTTCTACGCCATTGCTCAAGATGGATTGCAAGAAGGAGTCAACTTCGTTCTGCTTCGAGTACTTCGAGGAAAGCCCAAGCATCGTGAACATCGAGTAGCGACCGAGGTGGTTTCTCTTCAAGGCGGCCTGTCGGGGCACGGCATTGGATGTCATGTGTGAATTAAAAAATTCAACCTAATGAATTTTCAATGCCTAAGTCTCAAAAGAAACTTCGTGCACCACGGCACGGATAGGGCACAACATGGGAACAGCGCACTATGTGTGAATTAACTTTTAACTATCCATCTCTCTTAGCCTAAAAGGCATAATCATGAGACGTTAAACTTAAAGATTTCATTTCATTTGTACACTTTTGAACACACTGTATGTGTAGATTTTCTGGAGATTCTCCAGTTGTATCCCGCTTTATTCACTACACCATTTCTTTTATCATAATTAGCGTCTTCCTTAACCTCAGTGCATATAATGTGGGACATTTAAACTATAAGGAGAGTATTAAACTATATATGTGTTTTTCATTGTTTTCAAGTTGTACAGAACTATGCAAAATCGTAATTCACTTGTTTTCCTCTACGTGCACTTTTGGACATATATGAACAATTCAAATCTTTGGCTAACAAGCCCGTCCAAATGAATGACTTTATGTAAACCCTGATACTATCTGATTGCACCATGTTCATTTCCTACGGCTTTCTGTTGAATCGATATCATCTCAAAGGGCGGAAGCTTTTAAACACATAGGGAAAGAAACAGAAAAAAATCAAAGCCAGCTCAACACTCAAATATGAGATCACTTTTCCTTGACGAGTATCTCAGGAACAACGAGAAGGCATGTCCAATCGAGTTGAAGCGCCAACAACGTGGACGGGGGAATGTGGGCATGGATCGCAAGTTGAAACACGCGCTATTACTTTTCGTCTCGAGTTTTTCCTCGAACCCAATCTCTGGTTCGAAAAGAAAAAAAGTAATCCCAACATCGTGTGCTTGCTTGACATCAATCTCGCATTAAGCAATGTCTTCACTGCTGGTAACGGATAGGATCAATAATGACGATGAAGAAGAACACAAGAGCAGAGAGGGAAGCGTAAGATTTCAGGGCGAAGGACACAATTAAAACTTCGTTACAGACAGATGGTAAGATATACTTTAGGAAATAGGGTTCACCAATTAAAACGTCAGAACTTTAAAGTGAGATAAAATGAAAATGAGATGAAATCTTTCAGTTTAACGTCCCACTGGTAACAACATTGTGCCATTCATTTAGGTACTAAATTCAAATATTACTGGTAATGCAAAGAATGCCTATGATACCAAACAATGACTCGAACTGAGGAGCTTGTTTGTTTGTTTTTCAAACTCCACTTAAGTCATGTTTTTTTCTGAAAAACGAATTTCGGTTTTTGTGCAATTTTTCTTTCGAACGATGACAGAAGGGAAGAAATATGGTGATAGTGAAAAAACGAAATTCGAGATTTCAACGGATTTACACTTTTCTTGGCCGTAGCCCACAGATACCAATAAAGCGACATCTATTTTCGACATCTATTCTTCTGTTCGTCCTGATGTGGACTCGCCTTGCAGCCATGTCGTTCAATGTATCAAGATGTAATTTTAAATTTAAGGTTTTACGTGATTATCCAGAAGGGGATCGAATTATCTTCCCACTAAAAAATAAAGGTAGTTTACTGAAGGGTGAACATCAAAATTCGCGATTTTATCAAAAAGAGGCTAACACTTTTGTTCATATTTCACAAATCAATTTTTTAATAACAATACAATACTGTGATTTAATTATTTCTCTAGGAAAAATCGAAAAATGATAGTTTACTTTTGTTGTTTATTTTATTTTAATAAATATAATCAAAACGACCCAAGCAACTTTCTTCATCTTTCATAAACAAACATTTCATTAATAACTAATTTGTCCTTAAAAATCTACAAGGGGTAGCTTATTCTTGGGACAAGTTTTCAAACTACTTTCTCAAAAACGACTCAGACGATTTGTGTTTCATAAATATTTCACTAACATTCTTATAATGTTTCATAAATTACTTTCACTAGAATATTTACAAGGGTAGTTTACTCTTCAGGTTGAGTTTTTTCTTCAGTTTTCAGTTTCGTAAAATACACTGATGCTTTTTTTTTTCTTGTAGTTTCGTAGACTACAAGTAGTTCATTAATAATCCTAACATATGGCATAAGTAATTTTTATAGAAAAAAATCTACAAATAGTAGTTTAGTTTTGGGGGTGAGTTTCCTTTGGGCAAAGTTTTTTCAAAAATGCCTTATAATTTGGTTGGCATTTCACAAGAAAATGTTTAATTAATAACTGTTGAAAAACATGATTAAGGAATTGGCGCAAGAAACTACTGCGACGAGCCGTGCCTTTTATTTCTTGTTAGGCGACTATAACAAGGTTCAAAACTCACGTAAGCCATGTTGAAATTAAAAGAAAGCGGTTATATCTTATTTCCGAAGCCCATCTAAGGCATTAAAATGTTAATATTAAACTTTAAACAGTTTGTCAGTGTAGCTGTGAGAACACACACACTAAGAAGGTGCTAGAAGGATGTTGTCAGTAGACTGTTGTTTTAAAATACCTTTGCAAATATAATATATTGTAATAAGCGATAAATAATAAGTGTTAGTAAATAACAAATAATGAAAATAATGATGTACTATAAACAATTTTCAATGCAAAAACTGCATAAAAAATATTTTCATTATTATGCAGTATTTTGCTTTTGTAAAATACCGTATTATGACTTAAGTTGTTTCTGCAAGAAAATAAACTTTTGTTATGTTGTTTAGGGCTGAACCCTAAATCAGATTTTTTTTAACGCTCTGGCATGCTTTGGTGTATAACCATACGTAACGTATACTTCTGAAACATGTTCCATTAACGGAGGAACTATAATAGAAGTTTTTCATTTCTACTGTAAAATTACAAACTAAGACTTAACTAGTGTTTGGACACAAGCTTCTCAATTCAATTTTAATAGTAGACCCGTGTTTAGTCTGTTGCAATAGAACAGAAAGAGAAACACTAATTGTACCACGTCAATGGAAATTATTTTTACAATTCCGTGCTATTGCAATGAATTAATTGAAGTTTAACATCTTTTCTCAGCACAGAGGCTGTATAATACAGGACTTGTATTTAAAGTGGGACCCAAAACGATACTCCAGGTTGATTCCGAGGCAAGTACCCAACCGGAAATAAACCTGGAAAAATTAGAAGAGAAAAAGCATGCGTCAGTTATTCTTACACGGAGGCGTATACACAATGTTTTCCGTAAGTTTCCGGACTATTTTTTTTTCATCCGGCATGATGTAACATCTAAGCGTGAAAAGTGTGCAGTATATGAATAACGTATGTTCCATACAGATTTCCGCAGTAAAAATTAGCATTCCGTATATTTGTACAATACACCACTGTCCGGATAATGGATTTTTCTCTGTGCACCATTGAATTGAACCTGGAAAAGTGAAATGAAATCTTTCAGTTTAACGTCCCACGATTATGCCCTTTAGGCTAAGGGAGAATATAATTAAGGCAAATGAATTATGATGGAAGAACGGGTGGAATAAGAATGTAAGAAGGCACGGGAGAAACCCGAGTAAACCAACTGACACGGTGTTGTCCACCACAAACTTACTTGATTAGGGACCGAACCAGAGACCTCACGCACTAGAAGTAAACACACTCTACCACTGAGCCACCGTGCCCCTCCCCGAGTTGAACCTGGAATCACATGTACTGGAACTACAGGTTAACTATTCTACTACGGAAGAATATTTATACATTTACATTAAAATGTCAAGTTTTAATGAGTATATGTCTGTTGCTGCATAACATAATCATATCTCGAGAATAAAACTGACATGCTCTGTCTCGAGAAGCGTATAATTGTCATAAAAATATATGTAGTTTTCGTATAACAACTTCTTCTTTTCATTTTCACAAAATATTGTTTCGTTAACATTTCATTTATGTGGTGATTATAAATATTTATCATACATTAGCGTCATCGAGGATTCAAAAATATTGTTTTTAATTATTTTTATATACTGGATTATTTACATAATGTATATTTCCTAGACTACCATATTTAAGACTTCAAGAGTTCTGCATTTCTCGTTTTTGAACACGTTATTGTTTTGTTAATATCAAAAGATTTTTTTAAAAAAACTAACCAATTGTTCTGTTTGTTTTTTTTCCCTTTTGCCGGGGTCATAATACATCCATGTCACTAATAAACAAGTAAATTTTGAGCACACTAGGAACAACGTTCTATGTGATTTGGTATGTTCCATTTTTGTACATTGTTTAGTTGGCAGTTACGAGTGGTTGGAAAGATATTGTCGTTAGCGGAACGTTTTTACCCACGCGTGCCTATTGTTACTTTTTATCTGCACACGCAAATAGACATGGAGGCTGAAGTGATTTTAGAAGCTTCAGATAATGAAATTATATTATATGATGACCCCGTAGACAATAGTAATGATTCTAAAGCAATACAGAGAGAAGAAATGATCTGTATGACATATTGTCAGAAGATGAAGACAACCCTACGTTGGAAAATGTCTTGAAGATAACATTCTTTTCGCCCTACCCTATGACTCCATTTCTATAAGGTGCTTCTTCGTGGCTAAGCGGTTAGCGTACGCGCCTTTGGCGTGGGAGACCCGAGTTCGATTCCCGGCGGGAGCTCATGTCGTTCGGATCCCACGTTAATCAGTCGGTTCACGTCTCACATAGCCTCGCTGCTGAACGGGACTTTAAACTCGGAATCAACTCAACCCCATTTCTATAAGGGAAAGTATGACATGATTTGGAACTGTCACCAAATGTAAGATACAGAACGGAACATAAGTAACGAAGCAATCTACTTTAGAACAAGTAGTGTAAAATCCGGAAACATCTATATAGACGTGTATCTGGTTATTTACAGGCGATGATTGTGATATGTGGTTGTGGAACACAGTTGCTTACTTTGAGGGAAAGACCCAGACTGAAAGTATTTGAGAATAAAATTCTCAGACGAATGTTCGGACCAAAGAGGAAAGGGGATTGGGGAATGGCGGAAACTTCATAACGAGGAGCTGCACAATTTATACCGTTTACCAAACATTGATAGGGCAGTTAAGTGTAGGAGGCTTAGGTGGGCAGATCATGTAGCCAGAATGAAAGAAAAAAAAAAGGAACGATTTAAGAGTCTTAACTGGAAATCCAACCGGAAACCGACAATTAGAAAGACCTAGGCGCAGATGGCAGAACAATATTAAGACGGATCTAGCAGAAGTAGGAACATAAAGTAGAACTGGGTCCGGTTGGCTAAGAAGAGAACTCAATGGAGAGATTTTGTGAATGCTGCATTGAATCTCCGGATTCCATAGGCCATGGAGTTATTTACAGGCGATGTGATAGCGAGGTAGTAAATAACACAAATATTCAGATAAGTCTGATAAGAGCACATACCAGAATCAAAGAGTGAACAGTTTTTGGAGTACTGTATATTTTTGATAATGTGAAATCTCAGGAAAACACCAAGGATATGTGGAATGAGAACGGAACAGGTGTAGATTGTACAATGTCACGGACTGCATTTATTTTTTAATAAACTGCCTTAGATTTGAAGAAAATACCACTAGAAGTGAGAGAAAAATCGACGACTTATGTTCGAGAGATATCTGAAGATTGTATAAAAAGTTGTCAGACGGCATATACAATATCTAAGCATGGAACCGTATACAAATATTTAGAAGAATTCGGTAAACACTCGTCGGTTATACACAGTAAAAAATTGTTGTGTTAACTCAACTGAAATTTAACACAGGGAGTGGTTCTAGGGTGACTACCACTATGCGGTGTTAATTCAACACCGACACCGCGGTGTTCGCGTTTAACACAGAGGTGTGTTACGGTTTTAACACACAACCGGTGTTGAGCGGTGTTAAATTCGAATCTGTGTTAGTTTTTTCGGTGTTGATTCGACACCATGACAGGGTGGGTAGTGTGGGGAAAAGTGTTACTTGTGGTGATGATGCACCAACAAGAAGAAAGTAACACAGTGTGTAGTGTGTTAATATTACACCATGTCAAGTATTAATATAACACAGTCCCTGTGTTATTTCAACACAATTTTCTTATGATTTCAACACACAATCTGTGTTACAATTTAAGGTCAAAGCTGTATAAGTAACACAGTTTTGGTGTTAATTCAACACTTTCTGTAGTAAAATTCAAGGTCAGACCACCAGATTAACACCGTTTTTGGTACTAGTTCGACTCCACTTCTGTGTTACTACGATACCTATTTCGGTGTTGAAATAACACCGTGTGATCTGTTGATGTAACCATTTTTCTGTGTTGGAAACGCTTAGGGTGTGCATGATTACGCTTACCAAAGATTCTAATTTTAAAATAAGAATAGTAAATTACAGAATACTTCCTTTAGAAAATCTTCATAAACTTTTTACCGTCCTCCCCAACATTTATTTTCAAGTATTTCTCGATGGTGCGAAACACAACCTTCACCAACATGTTCAAGAATGATAGGAAACGCTTACCTATATCCTTATAGTATGTTTGCCTCATAATCGTGTTTCTACTCGTTTTTCGCCATATTTAAAACTGGTGAGCTCTAGTGCAGTGTAGAAGTGACACAGTAATACGGTGTTGTTTCCCTCTGTTGACATATTTCTTCAGAAACATTATCTAAACAATTGAGAACACATTGCGCGGTTTGCACATTGAAATTTGGAAAAACCTAGATTTGTTTACGTATTTCTTTCTACAGTGTTTGTCTGTAGCTTCAGTACATAACCCTTTATAATTAGATGCCTAACATAATGAGAATCACACAGAAAACAACACCGAAGATTCTACACTTGTGTCAGTTTAACACACAGGCTGTGTGTCATTTCAGCTTCCGGCATTTGACATACAACTCCAAATGGAGAGCGAGTTGTTCTAACCACCTGTTTGTGTTATATTTCAACACAACCGTGTTAACACAGAGGCATGTCGTTGAAATAACACAGCGATTTTTTACAGTATAAAACTATATTTTCAGGAAATAATATACCGTTACAATGCATATTCGCAGGAAAGAATATTCTATGTTACAATGTATTGATGTAAAATATTCACACAACTGTATTCTTAAAAGATGAATTCTAAATCAATATAGAAGTAACTATATTTATTCTACAGAAAATAGTACATGCATATATTTTCACAGAAACAGACCAAAAAGTTCATTCGAAGTTCTACAACTACATTCAGAAATAATGATTATAGTTTTTTTAAAGAATGCAGTGAAACTGTGTTTCAGTACATAGTAATTAACAGGCAAAATATATCCTTCGCGAGCTCTAACGTAATAGCAGCGCGTTAATAAACTAACTTACAGTACATAACAGGTGTGTTGAAGGCAGATGGCGTCCTTAAGTGTTAATAAACTGTGTTGCAAACTGTGTTAATAAACTGTGAGAGTTTATTATATTCTATGTGTGATTAAGGCAGACATGCGTCCTTAAGTGTTAATAAACTCTTGCAGTAGATAGTGATAAAGGCTGGCGCACGTCCTCAAGGGTTAATAAACTGCATTACAATATACAATGTGTGATGAAGACAGAAGCGCGTCTTTAAGTGCTAATAAATTGTGTTATAACGTATAGTGTGCGTGATGAAGGCAGGCGCGCATCCTTAAATGTTTATAAACTGTGTTACAATAGATAGTATGTGTGATGAAGGCAGAGGCGCGCCCTTAAGTGTTAATAAACAGTCACAGTAGATAATATGTACGATAAAGTCAGTTGAGCGCCAAAATTTTCAGACAGATTATTTAGTAATAAGTGTTTGCTTTGGTCACATTTTTTTATTTAATTTATTTAAGGAAAATTGTGTTTATATTTTCTGGAAAGCTCTGACTGGAACTGCCTAACTCGAATTAGTAGCTGATAAGGCAAATAGGCATTTACATTCTACACAGACGCAAATTGCATTGAATTCTCTCTCTCTCTCTCTTTCCCTACCATGTCATTGTTTTGCCAGACCATATTATAAGCTTATATGCTACCCCTTAGCTGCGCCACTGATATAATATCAACCCTCTGCCCGATTTCATGTCAATGAGCAGTAGTTTAATACAATTATTCAAGTGCTCTTTACCAACAGAGTTATTTATGGTTAAAATTGAAAAGAGGATGCTTTTTTCTTTCTTTTACACTGATCTATATTTGTCACTAGGAGACAACAACTGAAAGCATTAGGGGAGCATATGAGTGGATAATTACATATACGCGTATGTAAATTGGATAATGGTAAAGGATGACCCTTCAGCTCTAACCACTGTAATTTGCAGCTTCTCTGGGTGAACGTAATCACTTTTACGGAGCTGGCTATTTGTCAGAAGCCCAATTGCTTTGCACTCAGAAAATTTTATTTCTCATGGGTATTCTCCAGATTCAAAGAATTCAATTCAATCCGAACATATGCTAATTCATATCAATATAAATGTAAGTTGAAAGCAAACATACGTAAACCGAGGTTTTAGAAGTCTCATAAAATTATTAAGAAAGCAATCCAGTACCATATTGATTGCTTAAAATAAAACAATCTTAATTCTTGAACAAGTTCAGAATGACAGAGTAGGTAAAGAGAGAAATGTATATATAAAGTTTTTCTTTCATGCTTCGTTTGATTTTTCTTTGAAAAGAATCAATATGAACAATATACTTTGTATATTGTACATCATTTACGGAAATTACACATATGAAACATTTTTCCTGAATTATGTGCCACTGATGTTGTGCCTTAGATTTTGTCAAACTTTATCAAAAGCAATTATATACATTATGATGATTATATTTCTTGACTTCCGAGTTTTTTTTTTAGTATCACCCGCTAAAACGGTTCCATATCAGACCAAAGTAACCCATGAATTAGCTCAATTGAATAATTTGAATAGTTATTGTGGAATGTGTCTAGTAGAATCTGTTTAACTTTTCTCCAACTATTTTCTACATTGCCTAGCATATCGCCCCTTATACAGAACTTTTCTTCAACTTTTTCATATCACTGTCCATACTTCTTAGTCGCTCTAGGTTCCATTTTCGATTTCTCCTCCCATTTTCGTTGATTGACTATAAGAATCTTGCACTTCCACCACTAGGAGATTGTTAATCGGAATCAATGTCTGCTCCCGGTAGTGTCTTCACATCCCATACACTATTCCTGAAACATTGCTTGACAAGAATGTATTCGACGTAGCGTTTCTTATCTCCTGGACTTTTCCACGTGTACAGCTTCGTTTTTTTCTTTTAGAAAATTACGTATTCATAAGCACTATACCATGTTGCCTACAGAAGTCGGAAAGCATTTGCCCCCCCACGTTTCTTCTACCTAGTCTAAATGACCCCACCACCTTATTCACAGCCCCTTTTCCTACTATGCCGTTGAAGTCTCCCACTACTATGGCGTTGACTTTACCTATTCCTTCCTGTTGCAATATGCCACTAATCTCGTCATGTGTTGTTTCTATTTTCATTGTCATCATGGTCGTTTGTTGTATTATCACAATAGCCACTGGTTTTGTAGTTAGCTTTATAAACATCAAGCGGTCACTGTAGCATTCCACTTTGGTTACATTTCTTGCTACTTCGTTCCTCATTCCTGCCGCGACACCATTCTCGGCCTTAATTTCATCCGAATAGAATACCCGGAATTTCCCGATACTATCTCACCTTTTCCTGACCATCTTACTTCACTCAAGCCCACTATATTCATTTCACATTGTCCTTTTCACTTTTAAATTTTTGTGTAAAGCGCTACACCTCTTTTGCATATATTTGTAAGTTACTCGCGAAGAAATATACTCGCCTTATACATGTTCCCTTGTTTGAACTTTTGTACTTAATAGTCAAATTTGAAAACAATTCAGATGAGCTTTCCACGTCAGTAATGTGACATTTTTATGAGGTTGGTGCAAATGTTTTGTATATTTCGAAGGTCTGGTGGAAAACATATCAGCAACACATGTTCAATGTCACAAACTCTTTACACGTCCAACAAACAAGCTAGGATATTCAGACAGTAGACTTTCTTAAGTACATCATATGAAAAAGCATCATGGAGAAGACATAATTGCGAGTGACTTTTTTTTTTACGAATTCAAACTGAAACATCCTGTACAACAAACCGCAAAATACATTAACAGTGCATTTGAGCTAGTCCACGAACGCATCATTCGTCGTTGCTTTGGCAAATCTCGTACCGGTGACACAGTATTGCAAAATGAGCCTTTTGGGCACTGATCAACATCATGTTCGGATAAGCTCATCAGGAATACCTTGTAAGCTGACAATCGGAAAAGTATTCATGCCATTTCAGACGAGTTAGGAATACATCATACAACTGTCCTTCGGCAGCTCCGTGCAATCAGTACGGTGAAAACATTGAAATTATGGTGCCAGAGGAGTTGGCATCAACCATCAGGAATCGCCGTCTGGAGGTATGCAGTTCTAGACTACAACTTGGAAGATTTCCTGCATCGGATTGTCACTTGTTATGAAGTATAGATTTTCTATGACAATTCTAATTAGTCAGGACATTTGTATTGATTAACGTCCATTATGTCCGAAACCTCCCTCGAAGGTGTTACTGCTGTTCTGATGGGATGATTCATCATGTCTTTCCCCAACGAAAAAAAAAACAGTATTGTGGATCATTGCAATCCTGAACTTTATAAAATGAAGCCCAAACTAGTCCGAAAGTTTTCGTCAACGGTCAACAAACATTATTTACTTGCGTTGCACGACAATTCATGCCCAAATATTGTTAAAAGAGCGGTGCAGACTCTTCATGAGTTGCAGTATGAAATCCTTTCTCACTCACCGTATTTTCCTGATATGTCTCCCTCCGAGTGCCACTTTTTCCGGCATCTCGATTACTTCTTTGGAGAAAAGACCTCTGACAACTTGTGCGGTTGAGGAACTTCTAATCACAGACTGCATACTTCCTTCACCATAGAATCCAATCGTCGGCTGAGTGACGACTACGTACGTTGCTGCAGACCGCAATTATTTTGGTTAACCATGTATTGTAGTTTTAGTTTCCTTGGCGAAGGAAATATCTAGGGCAAACATTTCATTTCAACCAACCTGATTGTTTGAAGACCCGGGCTGATTTGTGCCTCTATACAAATTGTTTATTTAATATCATCACCGAAGGTAGCAAATACCTTCGTCTTAAAGAAGGTTGGAAATAGAATACTTTAAAGATAACCATTTAAAAGTAAATGTTTGATAATTTTGAAAATGAAGTCGATGTGTAGAGATGATTTTTTTTTGTGAGAAGTTCAAGAAAATATACATATTAATAAATCTACTAGAGCTTTTTTGAATATTTTTCTTGATAATACTCGGGAATAGTGATGATTTCATAAAATTCGTCCCTAGGGAAGGGAAAATTTCTACACAGGATGTGAAAGTGGTACTGGGAATATACTGTTAAACATTCTTAAGACAATAGCACAAATCCCCCAGGAAAATTTCCATCTCGGAACAGCCCCTGCAATCATCACTGTCCAGGAAATCAACCCAAGGAAATATAACCTGACACCTGCACATCATAATACGAACAAGTTACGATTTTGAAGAAGATGCATGAAAACTATTTATAGTTTGTAGACCGTCATGAACAAAAGTTTTAGAACTCTGTTTTTAGTAATGTCAAATGTCGGTACGCGGTAGTGTTACGTACCAGAAAACATCGCCAACAAATGTTAACTGGGGGTGATGTGAGTTCAACAATACTTTCGATAAAGTGCATATTTTCAAATATCTAGGACTAAAACCATATGCACAAAGAAATTAAATGTAGAGTGAAATAAGGGAATTCTTGTTATTATTCAGTTCAAAATCTTTTGTCGTCGCGAATCCTGTCAATGAATTTGAAGATTAAAATACATAAAACGACAATCATGCCTGTTGTTTTGTGTGGTTGCGAAACATGGTCGCTTGCTCTGAAGGAAGAATGTAAACTGGAAGTATTTGAGAACAAGATCCTGAGACGAATATTCGGAACCAAGATAAACGGGAATGGTCGAAACTTTATAACAAGGAACTGCATAATTTTTTACCATTTTCCAAACATTGTTAGAGTCACCTATTCTAGGAAATTCAGGGGGGCAGATCTCGTAGTCAGAATGGAAGAAAGTAGGAACGCCTTCGAAGTTTCTACTAAATCCAATCGGAAAACGTCCATTAGGAACACCAGGCGCAGAAAGGAGGACAATATTAAGAAGAAACTCTCAAAAATAGGAATACAAAGTAGAAACAAAGATTCAGTTGGCTAAGGATAGAAGTCAGTGGATAACTTTTGTGAGAGGCATTGAACCTCCTGGTTCCTTAGGCCACATAGTTAATCTGAGTTCAATGGTTACGGAACAAGAAATTCTTACAGCTGTGTTTCGTACCTTACGTAAAATTTGAGTTGAATTATTGAGTTGGTATTTATAAAAATAATACTGCAATAAAATTTTGTTAATTCGCTGTTGTGTTAGTGCCTAAGTCGTTATCTTGTCCAATTATAAGCATTTCACTCATTCGTACATTGTTGTCCGCAACTTACATTTTCTTAATAAGTAACAATACTTTTGTTCATTTGGTGGCAATAATTTGTCAGGTTTTTGGTAAAGAAAATATCACATCACTTTCTTTACACTCGTCAGGTTTGACTCTCTCTCATTCATAAGGTTTCGACAACCCTCATGAGATCGAAGCAGTTGTAATCCACTAGTTTGAGATCCCTGCAGAACTTTCTCACAACTATGAAAAAGTTGGAAACATGGTACCATCTTGGGGTTCATTCCGTTACGGTTTGCTTCAAACGCAACGCAAACTTTGTTTTAGTTTGTGATTATAATGACATATTGCATTATTTGAATTGAGCTCTGATCCGCAAAATTTGCAAAGATTGCTACGTCTGAAGCTCCTTGGGGGAAATTAGTGGGCGGATCTTGAGGGAATCACGTCGGTAAAAGAAATCCCTAGAAGCTAGAGAAGAAAGGTTAATATGTCAGAAAGCTCTATACATGCATTAATACACTCGGTAATCTTTCTTCCTTTATCCTTTCAAGAAAAATTTTATATTTTACGCATATGACTTCCCTCAAAGCCATCACTGGTACCAACCAATATATTGCGACGTCTTAAGACTGCTTTCGTTGCCCTAGGACTGGGCAGTTTAATATCCAGAGAACATGTAACAAGAACTTAGATTTACTAACTGATCAAAGCCAAGTATATTACTGCGTTGTCGACAAATATACAGCAACTTCATCAATTTACAGTATATTGAAGACGTTGCTTAATTGTGGCAAACATATCAGATGTCCAGAAAGGAGATGTGCATAGATACGCTCAATATATGTAATTCAAACAAAATAAGGAAGATTATATTAAACAAATACATTACAGAAGCTATCGAAGAAAATAAAACTTTATGGTACACTTGTACAAGTTTCAAAGATGCCATAGGGAAATGTGTGTTGAAAACACGTATGAGAGAGACAAAATATATGCAATGATACACTGAAACCTGAATCTACATTCCCTTAAGCTCTCAAAATACATTTTGTCAACACGAGATCTACAATAACAACCACGTTACAAGCATCATTGATCATAAACTCGCTAGAGTGCATCATTTAGCAAATATTCCCTGCGAAACTCACAAACTATGTCGAATGACATCAATAATTACAGCAACTTGATGTATCACAGGGGACATTGCAGTTATTGACGTATATAAACAGACTGGCATACCTCATTTGAGAATAAAAAAAGAGAACAACCCAGAACGGTGGTCTAGTGGTTAATGTTCTGTCTATTAGAGTAATAAGGAGATTAACTACATTTGGGTTTTGTTTGATTGGAGTTTAAATTTCCCTTTATACCAGCAAGGGTATATGAAATGAAACCAGCGTTTCAATGGTTTTAATGTGGTTGAGAATGTCTCTTCAGCTTGAATTGAACTCGGACTCACGTGTTACACTGAGGGAAGAAAACGTATGGGACATACACAGAAACGTATGTAACATGCGTAAATCATGTAGTAGTAAACGTACATCCGTATGGAAAATCCTGCCTTGGACATATTAATGAAGGAGTATGTAATATATGTATTGTCCGTATAAGTGAAATGAATCCGTTATTAACATGAGTCATATGTAGTAGCAGGATATGCATATGTAACATACGTATGAAGAATTACGAAACATGCTGTATCAGTACGCGGCATAATTGAGTAAATATATAACATACGTCCTACACGCATATTTCTTATGTTAGTCCTGCATATGTCTTTACTCTACGTATGCCTCTTACATGAGATTAGATACAGCATTCATATTATACATAGGCATTATACGAATTCTCCGTGTGCACAATGCTGACTAGTCCGTGAGTTACTTAGAAGTTTTAAATACGTTATTTCCACCATTACTTCGGTTCATGTGGTGACATGTTTATTATGCCGTATCTATTTTTAGGTTTACAGAACATCGTTTCTCAATACTATCTTGAAACTACGCATGAGGATTAACAATCACCACATATAATTTTGTTAATCTCGATGACATCATCGATTGGTGTGTATCATCTTTGAACTTCTTTGTTCGTTGAACGTTAATAATATTGAAAAATTACCTAGGTATATATTTAAGTAATATGATATCATTGAAAACTGCACTATATTTTATGTTACAAGATATTGTTGCTCATATGTCTGTCGTGAAGCACCAATGCAGTATTGATCGAGTCCAGTTACAAGGGCTGGATGAAAAGTAACGATGTTCCAATTTATGCCAGGCTTTATACACAGAACACCTGTTACCTTCCTTCAATGTAATCACCTCCCATCTCTATCACCCTCTGCCAAACGCGTGTAAAGCTTCGTACAGTGTCAGAGCGTCAATCATTATCGATGCACCGCAGGGACCGCCATATGTCGCGGATGTTCTCTTGTCTCATAGTGCTTCCCTCGAAATGGTTCCTTCATTTTGGTGAAAAGATCGTTACGAAGTCCCTGAAAACATTGATATACTCTGTGCCCACATATCACGGCAGGTGCACGAACTACGTGGCGAAAATGCAATATCGCGTCAAACTATCGCAAAGTGGTGCAACATGTTTGAGAACAGGTGTATTAAATGTACTGTAAAGGTTTGCTCCTGTTTTGTTTTCTCAAGCAGTGTGGCTAACGTTATGACCGACCCTCGTATGTACGGGCTGTAAAGAAAGAAACAAAGAGCAAAACTTTGAACTCCGATTATTGACTTCTCACATCAAATGAAAGGAAAAACGTTCTAATAAACGTGGGTCGAAAAATTCCTTTCTTCAGAATTATAAAAAGCCGAAAATACGAAAAAATCATTAAAAAACATCCTAGCTTAAAAACTATGGGGCCTATAGCAAGCAAGTCAAGGAATTACACAAAAATTAAATGCGTTCTACTTAAATGTCCATGATTAACAATTGTCAGGTACCAGCGAAACGAATATTCAATTAGTAGTTAAAAGTGTATCCCTGTACCCTAACTTGTTTTCCTACATATTCGTTGCGCTAGTGCGGGAGGATTCTTAAACATGGATATTTAGGTAGAACAAACAATTGCTATGTAATTCCTTGACCCACTAAGCTAGGAAACTTTTAAAAGTGACCTTCTGTTTCAATGGTTAATAGCTCTGAAAGGAGGTGTTTTTCGACCCGTGTTAACTAAACCCTTTTTCTTTTATTCGATATAAGAAGTCACCTCCCAGAAAAGGATGGTAATTTGCAAGTACTTTTGATTTCATTGTCAATTGACAACAACTATTATACCTCCAAACAATGCTATGCATAAGTGGCGAAAGTTTTATAGAGCGGCTTTGTCTGTTCGTCCGTCTGTTGAGAGGTCTCAGAGTAAACATGTTAACAGATATGCAAATGCGGTTTTCGCAATCGATTCAACGTCCCAAGAATAGGTTCCATCTTCTCCGTCAACCCTCTATTCAAACCAGAACCAAGTGGGTAACGATTTCCGGTTTCAACCTTTATCGTCTTAGAACAAAAACAGTAAACGATAACCAGTAATGGCTATTCTACATAGATTCAGCGTCCAAGGAACCGCCATGAGGCATCAACGCTATGCTTCACTATTTTTATAAATTTGTGCCTCGTGGCACTTATGGATACCTCACACTTTTTTGTTTTCGAAGATTATACACATGCAGTACGCAGAATCGGTCCAAATAAAATGAGAAATATCAAAATTACGTTTTGGCCTCAGGGATATAGTTTTTGCTAATACATTGTCGCAGTTAAAGGGTTAATCTACTGTAACCAATAGTTATAGATGCACTACTTCAAGTTTTAGTATTAAATTCACAGTTTGGAAGTTACACTGTGAAACGAAAGTTACTTGTATGTTCTTCTCAAATAATTTTACTGGTTGCATTGTTAAATGGTTAGCGGTTCTATTGAATAAAATTTTTATCAACGAACTTAAAAAAAAAGTTCGTTACTGAATTCTGCATATCTGTCTGTCTGTTATTTCCGACTTTTTTAATTTTGAGCCCTCCCCTCGATAGAGCATCAAAAACTATCTGAGAAAGTGATGGAATATAAATATAAAAAAAAATATAAATATAAATATTTCGCGCGACTCTTATTGTTCCCGAGATATTGGCCAAGATATGGCCGATTTCCGGAGATTTAAGGA